>NC_085846.1:71011232-71322066 GCF_035594765.1 Anolis carolinensis
AATTTAGATTTCCTATGGTTGCTTCAGACAAAAATATGTATATAGGAAATGACAGATTGTTCTCTTGCTTAATATTCAGCCCACACCTCCCATGGTACTCTTTATTACGTTCCGCTGCTTTCTCTGCTGCATTCCAGCAATGTGATTTACAAGTAAATATTAAAAATCTGCTCTAGGTGAAAAAATACAAACTGCCAATTCAGTGACAGGTTATACTGATAAATCCCTCAATCATTGAACTTTATTGTGTGCTAAAATATTGTCTTCTTCAAAATCTTTGCTTTGATCAAACTGATTTGAATCATTTTGTCTATGAACCACCTCTTTAGGAAATTGCTTACAGTGAACATTAACAGGTTGTGACTTAGCCAAGCTAAACACAATCCATTTCGAAGCTTTATGATTTTAAAGCTTTAACAGGGCAAGAGAAATGGGAGGTTTGTTGAGCTGCTGATTGAGCAACCGGGTTGATATCATGCAGGCACAAATAATACTATGAACTGCGTCACCTACAGTGAACTGGCATGCCAAGTCATTTCTCAAATTGTTGGCATGTCTATTCCATTTACCATAGGTCGGTTGTTTATCAAATAGTTGGCATGTCAGTCTAGTGTGGATGACTCAATTTTAAAAGCATACCTCGAAATTTCTTCATAGTGATGTAAGTACAGTATGCACAATACATCTTTACCGATTTAAACGAATCTTCCTGAAAACTGTACTGTCGAAGGCTTTCACTGCCAGAATCACTGGAATGTTGTGTGGTTTCCAGGCTGTATGGCCGTGTTCTAGTGGCATTTTCTCCTGACATTTCATCTGCATCTGGCTGGCATCTTCAGATCATGAAAACTGCTTCCTTTTTATATATTGGAAAAATACACTTCCTTGGGACCCAGCGGTGCAAACTAAGTTCACTAAGAGAGTGGATAAATGTTTTCTCTGATTCCTACTCAGGCTTGTAATATCAGGAAATTGGCGACCTGCTTATATTACGTGAGTTGGGCTGATGGATCGCAAGTTATACAAAGCTTGTTGAAGGAGAAATTTATTGCATCATAGCATGTTTATAAGAACAGTCACAAAAATTGTTATCTTACTTCACAATAACCTTTCTTTATAAATAATTAAAGATCAAAGCTAAGATTCTGATGCTTTAATTTGTGTATGATATAAACTATAGTTAGCTATATAATTGGGCTGGCATCCAGTTAACAACATAAAATTACTCCTACGTATGTAATGTTATTAGTTGTGGGTGGACGAATTCAGCATTTCCATCCACGGTGACTTCCCCTGTTCACTTTCCTGTTTCTCAGTTGTGCCTCTCACTCAGCCAGGAAAAGATTGGGAACAGCCAAGCATGCCATCCTCTAGGATCTGAAGAGATCAAAGATAATGCTTCTTTGTTCTTGTGAGCAGCTACAGGAACAGAGCCAGCTGATTGGCTTTCTATTCCCTGTCCTGGCTACTGAATACCTGGGTAGCAGGTAACCAGGTGCACACAGATAGGTCAAGCATGCAGGGAGGAAGAACAAAATACATCAATGTTGGGCAGACCTTTAGAATCCACAAGTGATATGCAGGAACTTGGCTTTCATTTTGTTGTTACTGCCCTTTGTGATTTTACTGCACTTTTTGTGATTTAAACTTTTGTTTTTACTTGATGGTCTTTGGCCAACCAACAAAGTGGTGGTGATATACCACTGGTTAGTGTTGCAATGGTACCTGGAATAAATGCTAGTCTGCATTGTGCCATGAAACCCTCTGGCCAGTCACGCTTTTTCCAGTCTGACAGGTTTATCATGAATAGAGAAGAATATAGCCTGTATACAATTTTTCCCCAGAACCCATGGGATCGGTACATATTTGTCTGCATCTGACAAAATATGCCCTTCCTAGGAATTTTTGAGGTGCACCAAATGGGTTTATGGTATGCTTTAGCCAGAGATGACTATAGAGTTGCATTGGAGGCCTAAATAATTCATTTCAATAGGTTTTGCTATTTATCTAGGGTCTCCTGTTTTCATTATAAGTTCAGGAATGAGTTCCCTGATACAGTACCTTGTTGTACTGGTCTCATTAGATAAAATGTGGAATCTTAATGGGAAAAAAGGCAAATAATATCCAATGATGGATGCATGGTGAGAAATGTAAATGCCAAACAAGAGCTATGGTCTAGGGCAGGCATGGTATGGGCAAGCTTCAGCCCTCTGGGTGTTTTATTTTTACAGGAAATGGTGCATTTTGTGTATAAAAATCCAACCCTCATGTTTTTGTGCAAAATAAATTCTCACAAGTGTCTCAATATATAGAAAAAAACAGTGAAAATGCACACAAGCTCTTCTTATATCCACAAAAGGAAATAAAACTTTTGAAACGATTATTGAATGCTAGGGTTGAAGAAGAAAAATATATATCTGTTTATATAAGATGTTTCTAGAATGCTACACTATAGGATGAGGTCCCAAAACAGCAGCCTTCTATAATACCTTTCCCAAAAATAGGGAAAGAGAGGATTATCAAGAGGAGAAGATATGATTGCAGTGTTTCTACTTTTGTAGATATATAAGCTTTAACTGAACACAGCTTCCTGTGTCACACTGATTCATCAGATTTTGAATCTGGTTTGGTAAAGAGAAGGTTTTCTCCTGTTTCTGTCACAGGAAACTGTTCAATGTTAAGCTGTTTCCTTCTGCGTCTCAGGGGATGCATCATTTTTCAAAGGACTGTATGAATACTAATCTCTGCTTCCCCAGAGCAGCTCTGCATTTCCTCTTTGCTTTGTCTGCTAAAGCTGTGAACAAGAAATGACAGGGGAAGTTAATTCTTCCGCCACTTCTGGGTGAATCTGACAAAACTGTGTGTCTTCTTTGAGAGGCAGCCACAGAAAATATAAAAAAGAACACCTGGAGTTTATTACTAGAGAGTCAGAGAGGCAACCATTTCAGAAGTCAAGACTGGGGCCTCTTTTGCAGACATACAAATATTGGCATTCAGTGTTACTGCATGAAGGTTCCAGCTGTATTTAAATCAACTTTAAAAAAAGCAAGAGGAATATTTGTCACTAAATAGTGAAGCTGTACATGTGAGCAATTCTATAATTTATGTAAGGACCAACTGCTCATTAGTTTGTTTGCTCCAACAGAAATACTATTGTTTTTTTTCCTTCTGAAATAAATTCACAATTATAGATGTGATTTCCTTTCTCTGAAATGTATTGATTATTTACCCCTTAACACTGTGTAGATTTTAAAATTATTTTAGTGAGAGAACATCAGCCATTCTGGGAATTCAAGATTTTTCTGTTTTACCAAAATAATAATTATATCATCACCCTCGGCATATAACACAGAGCTATAGCTCCAAATAAAAATATTCAATTTATCCCCACCCATGGGTTGTATTGTTTTTTGATGGTGAACAGTTCTTGCATTATATATACACAAGACACATGTCTATAATGGACACTTCTTTAAAAGTCAACAAATGAACAAAGCAGCCTAGAGGTCATAGATAGTGTGCCACAGTTTTATGATGGAGTGGCATCTGACTCAGATTCTTGGAAAGGGACAAGAGTCATGTGCACTGCTCTGTTGTTAGTACAGATCATAAGATGGAGCGGGACTGTGGCAGCCTCCAATTTATCTTACTTGAAACTGGATTTGGCAATTGCTAAAAGGCAATCTAAATAAAGAGGGAAATCTCAATTATTGCATGGAGGCAATAATTTATTCCTGTATCCTGTCTGAGAAATTAGCATTCATTCTGAAGCATCACATTTGTTTGTCACCTATTTGAACTAACTTGCCTTAAGTGCAGCTGTTTACTTCATATTTATTCATATCACCCTTCAAGCTCCTCTTAACATTCTAATCTACTCCACAAGTGCTTTTGAAATCTCTTGCTTTTGTTAAGATATGCTAAAACCAAGCAGGAAATGAAAGCTTCTTGATTTAAAACAGCTCCTGTATGTACTTTAACTCTCTTTATGGGGTGCACAGTTAGAATTCTAAAATAAAAGCAAAAAAGGCACTATAAAAAAACAAAAATGCCAGCCATTTCATTAGTTTCTTCCACATGGATCTCTACTGTTCATTCTTCAACAAGTGACTCCTCTAAAATGCATCTGGATTGGGATCTTGCAAAGCTGAAAACGATTCAATTGTAGATTTGCTTGAAATAAAGTCCCTCAGTCCTCAAAACTCTGAAGCGACTCTGCCTGTTTTGGTTGTTTGCTTTCCTAACCATGTAACATATTCCTACCAAATTGAGTTATGAGACTGAGTTCAGCGAGACAATGCAAAAACGAAAGAACAGTATAAAATGAGTTCAGCTATATGCTTCCACATGACCAGAATTATGCTGGTGTTTTATGCGTGTTTAACTTCCCCATGGAAGTTTTGATATTTTTGCCCATTGCAGAATGGCTGTATTCAGTTCAAGATTACAGACCCAGAGTTGCAAGTTGGTACTGTGACACATGATTGCTCATGGACTTTGTACACTGATGTGCATGCATTTTGTGTGTGACTGCATATTGTGCCAGCAGGTGTTCATTCCCATTCAGTTGTGCAATCCATGGGTGAGGCATTGTGTTATGAATCAAGCTGCTACAACATCCATGCATCTAACTGGATATTGAAGACTTCTTGCAGGCCCCCAGACCATGGTGGCCTATGTAGGCTCCTGCAATGACTGAAGCTGCCAAATATTGCTTTATCTCAGGATGAAGAAAATGCCATCTTCAGATCACACATGGCTCCTAAAAATGCCAAACCTGGAGTTCTGGCTGGTATCAAGTTAGGCAGTTACGATGTCATAAGCTAGGCTTAATGGCCTTGTGTTGTCTATACATGTTTACAAACATGGCACCACAATGCCTATCATAAATGCCTCCCAAACTCATTTTAAAATCAGGTAGCCACTGAATAAAGGAATTCTGCAGAGTGGATGTTTGAGGGGTGTGCTAAAGGATCATGTGTCAGTCTCCACCCACCAGCAAGCTGCAGTCCAACAAAAAGTTACAAGACCTCACAGGTGCCCCTACACTTGTTTGTCATGCCATATCTTGCTGGACATGCCGTTTTGCCTCCTCCTCGCCTCCAGGAGAAGTGTGCTTACACAGTGTGCTTATTTAGATTGAACTGGTGGATTCTCTTCCCGCAGAAGAGAGTTGGAGGCTCTTACAAAATTTTCGGACAAGTCACAATGACATCATGACACAGTAGAGGTCAAATGCTTTCACATTTTAGGTTGAAAGTATTCCCCAGAACAAGATTGTTATGACATAGTGGATTTCTTTTCCCAATAAGCACAACAGACAAAAACCCTTCTAACCTCACATGTTCTCAGATTTTCAACAGATGCTCTTGCTTTGTTTACATTCAAAATCACCTTTAATTCAAAATGTAGCACCAAGGTAACATGCAACCCACAAAGCTGTTTTGTGGCACTTGATTCTACCAGAATCCCTGGGCTGCCTTTCTGGCCAGAGAGGAAAGAGAGAGAAGGGGATGGATTGCATCTCTTAGGGTCCATCTATACTACGAATAATGTAATTTGACATCATTTCTCTGACAAATAATGCTGGTGCCTCAACCAAACTACAACTCCCATGGTTCCATACCATGGAGCCATGGCAGTCAAAATGGTGTCAAACTACATTAATTGTACAGTATAGAATCACCCTTAGAAGTATCCAAGAACTGCGATTCACCTTTTAAATAGGTTGCTAGGGACCTTCCTATTTTATTTTATTTTTTAAATCAGCTTTTAAAATGCAGGGGCCATCTACACTACACAATTATAGTGCACAGTTGTGGAGCTTGTTTCCAAAAGGTACCAAATCCATCTGAACAAATTTTACAGGAATTGAAAAAAACATGCTGAGGATATGCATTCTTTTGCTATAAAATACAATTTTCCAACTCCTGTACTGAAGTACATTTTGATAGTTTTGATCTGAACATAAATATTCTACTACTAGTAAAAAATGTGCTCCCACCTATAACATATTTTTTCTTTTTCTTTTTTGCATATTTCATACTTTTTGGAAAACAAACTCCATAATTATATTATTGTATTCCACTGTCTGTGGAATCCAGAGTGCTACAAACCCCAGGGTTTCATAGGATGGAGCTAAGTCATATAAAGTGGGATACCAGAGCTATAATTATGTAGTGGGAAGGATCCCCAAGAGTGGCTGTCCAGTCATTCCCAGTCATTTGATTTTGTCATTTTGATTACATTTTTGACAATCTGTGTGGCTCTTGGAGAGTTCCGAGTATGGAAAAGTGGCTCCAAAGTTCAGGGCTGACTGGGGAACATTTGGTCAATTCAGATGTCATGGCATACAGCTTCCATCAGCCCCAAACAGCATAGCCAATGATTAAGGCTGGTAGTACATATAAGCTGGCATCCTGTTAATAATTTGCAATGTCATAAGCCCAACTAATGCTGGAACAACTTGCCTTTGTCTGTTGTGGTGCTTAAAATCCTCTATTGACTGTGAAACAACCAAACTCCACCCCCCACCAGGAAAACACCCTTTAAGCTTCTGCAACCCCTAACATGGCCACTTACTGGTCAGTAAGGGCAAACGGAGAGCTTACTAGTCAGTGGGGCAAGGGGAGAGTTGAGCATTATTCTGCTATGTTCCTATAGTTGGAAACACAGCAATTACATCATTGTCTGGGTTGTCTTGCAAAGTTCCGGACAAGCCTGATACTGTAAGGTAAATGTTTTCCCGACATTAAGTCTAGTCGTGTCCGACCCTGGGGGTTGCTGCTCATCTCCATTTCTAAGACGAAGAGCCGGCGTTGTCCGTAGACTCCGCCAAGGCCATGTGGCCGGCATGACTGCATGGAGCGCCGTTACCTTCCCGCTGGAGTGGTACCTATTGATCTACTCACATTTGCATGTTTTCAAACTGCTAGGTTGACAGAAGCTGGGGTTAACAGCAGGAGTTCACCCTTCTCTCTGGATTCCAACAGCTGATCTTTTGGTCAGCAAGTTCAGCAGCTCAGTGGTTTAATCCTCTGCGCCACTGGGGGCTCACATATTCCTATACATACAACTATAACAAGGTATCTGGTGGCTTTTCCACAACCCATTACCATCACCTGCCAGCAAGTGACCAGTAAGCAGCTATATTGGGATGGGCTAAAATTGCTTAAAGGTGGGTTTGGCAGGAATGAGGGGAAGAGATTTTGTAGGTCCACCTGTGTGAGACTATAATATGTCCCAATCCAATAATAATAATAATAATAATAACTTTATTTTTATACCCCGCCCCATCTCCCCGAAGGGACTCGGGGCGGCTTACATGGGGCCAGGCCCGATAAAACAAATAAATAACAGTAACAAAGCAATAAAACAATTATCCCAGTAAAAAACATCAACATCAATAAAAACAATCATTAAAATCAACACGCAGGATACAGTGTTAAAAGCAGGAGACTAATTCGTAGATCCCAGGCGAAATGCAGAGTGTTACGAAATGGGAAAAGAAAATCTCAAGTTGAATGGACAATAAAGTGCGGTATAAAATGGCAAGACAACAACAATGGGACTATTATGGAATGGACAGATAGATCAATCCAGCAACAACTAAACATCGAAGGCCTTTTGAAAGAGCCAGGTTTTTAAGCTCCTACGGAAGGAGAGGAGGGTAGGGGCCTGCCTGATCTCTCTAGGTAGAGAGTTCCAAAGCCGGGGGGCCACGACAGAGAAGGCCCTCTCTCTCATCCCCACCAACCGCGACTGTGAGGGTGGTGGGAGCGAGAGAAGGGCCTCCCCCGACGAGCGAAGAGAACGTGTGGGTTCATAGAGGGAGATGCGGTCTCTAAGGTAGGTGGGTCCCAAACCGTTTAGGGCTTTGTAGGTGATAACCTGCACCTTGAATTGGGCCTGGAAAGTAAATGGCAGCCAGTGAAGCTCCTTAAACAGGCGTTGAACGCGCCCTGTAATTCGCTCCGGTTAGAAGCCTGGCTGCCGAACGCTGTACTAGTTGTAATTTCTGGGCCGTCTTCAAAGGCAGCCCCACGTAGAGCGCATTGCAATAGTCCAGTCTAGAGGTAACTAAGGCGTGGACCACCATGGTCAGATCCAATCCATGTGATTGCAGTTTAATATATCTGAAAGGAAGCATATGCTCCACAACTGCCTTAAACTGTGTGCTATACTCAACAGGGACTCTTAACCACAATTCCCAAAGACACTCACAAACTGCAGTGCCCTACATCAGAACTGAATTTCTCTGAAGGCTTTGCAAAATGCTTGTTTTCTTTCCTGGAATCCAAGTCTGGGATAACTATATGTTCTTTTCAGTTGCTACACTGGCAATTGGTTTTGTTGTTTTGCTTTCTACTAATACTGTGTTTCTTTAATTCTAAGGTACATTTCCCCCCCGCAAAAAATCTCCAAAACAGAATGCATCTTAGAATTGCAACCCTGCCCCTCCTGAATCTTCTGAGCTTTGCAGTTGACACCACACAAATTGTTTTAATACTGAAACCCTGCCTCCACATTTGAACTTTATCACTCCACCCTGCTCTCGCTATTCTGTTGTTGAATAAAGTGCCGTACTTTGTAGGTGTGTGGACACCAATATTTCAACAGTACAACTTACTCAGCAACAACTGGAAAGTTTTGATTGTGTCTTTGAAACCACCTACATAAAAAGTTGAGGTATTGTACTTCATTCATTTGGATCCCTGAGGAACCGCCGGTGGCGCAATGGGTTAAACCCTGCGCTAGCAGGACTGCTGACCTGAAGGTTGCATTGCTGACCTGAAAATTGCCGGTTAGAATCCGGGGAGAGCAGGTAAGCTCCCTCTGTCAGTTATAGCTCCCCATGCTGGGGGAATGAAAGAAGCCTCCCTCAAGGATAGCAAAACATCAAAACATCTGGACATCCCCTGTACAACATCTTTGCAGATGGCCAATTCTCTCACACCAGAAGCAACTTGCAGTTTCTCAAGTTGGTCTTGACACACACACAAAAAAATGGATTCCTTACTGAAAGCAAAATGCTGTCAGAAAGAAAGTTATTGTGTATGCAGAGGAACCAGGAAATAGAGCTGCAAGTCAACACTTTGACATCAGTGAAGTAAATATTTGTCTAAGAATTTTCTAAGGAATTATAAAAGATATTCTAAGAAATGTCTATTTTTCTGAAGATCAAATGGTTTTTTTTTGGTGGTGGTACTGAAATTGCAATCATTGGCATCTTAGAATAGAAAAAATATGGTATTTTTATTTGATTTTCTGGACTGCATTTTGAAGGAATAAAAATGGCAACTCAGAAAATGCTGCTATGTATTTTAGGGATCCTTTCCAAGCCATGTTTTATTAATATTTGCTAGTAATGTATTCTCTTATAGCCATGTAAGTTATTTTTAAAGACCTCTTAAAATACAATAAGTGCAATTTATTGACCTGGAGTCTCAACACAGCATAGACAAAGAAGCCAGACTCATTTTAGGATCACATTACTGCAATTATCCCTTGCGCCCTATTCATCTACAATAATGTATTTTATGTGGCTTTGTTCAGTCAAGGCGGACGTTCCCAGGCAGAGCCGGCAGGGGGAAACCATCTGTCAGAAAGCTTTTCCATCCCCTGTGCTCAACGCCTGTCATTATGTGCTTGGTCTTTTTCTCCCAGCAAGCTGGAAGTGATCCCTTTGTTTGGATGGGAGGCAAGCTATTGACAAGTAACAAATAACTCCACTACCGTCATTGCTATTATGGTGAATAATGACCATTCAATGATTCCATTATGGGAGGAAGATACTTAACAATGCTGCTGAATTTCACCTTGTATTGTATGTGTTTGTAAAGGGGGGGCAAGTTGGCACAAAATGCAGGAAATAATTTCCTGAAAAATTGGCCATATCAACAGTTCTTTGCTGATGCAATATGAATTTCTTTTTGCTGCTGTCCCTTGGTCGCCAAGCCTCCTTGCTTGCCAACTCCTTAGGTGGTGGTTATGGTCATTGCTGCTGTTTTTGTTGTTCTTTTTTCCTTTTGCAAAACAAAAGAATAGAAAAATCTCAGATATGCAGGCAGGCAGCAGCACAATAGATGAGCTGCAGGAGGAAGAGCTGATTTCAGCCATATTCTGCTCTGACTGCAAAGGAGACAGACTTTGTTGTACAGATATTCTTCAGTTAACAAAGTTAATGTGTTCCTGCCATTACTTCTTTAACTGACAGAGGCAGAAAACATGGAAGGAATAAGGATAAGTCCTGTGCCAAGAAAGAAAGAAAGAAAGAAAGGAAGGAAGGAAGGAAGGAAGGAAGGAAGGAAGGAAGGAAGGACAGATAGAAAGAAAGAAAGAAAGAAAGGACAGATAGATAGATAGATAGATAGATAGATAGATAGATAGATAGATAGATAGATAGAAAGGGCAGATAGAAAGGACAGATAGGTACCCCGTTTCCCCTAAAATAAGACATCCCCAGAAAATAAGACCTAGTAGAAGTTTTGCTGAATTGCTAAATATAAGGCCTCCCCTGAAAGTAAGACCTAGCAAAGTTTTTGTTAGGAAGCATGCCCGCCAAACAGAACACCAGAGCATGCAGGATCGGTAAATGTACGTACCATTAAATGTTGTCCATGGAAATATTGGTAGTAACAAGAAATTCTTGATAGGATTCAGTTTGTCTGGTTATGCTGGTTTGTGATGACAACTACTGTACAGTATATAATAAATGTTCATTTTTTTGTTCAACAATA
Source organism: Anolis carolinensis (assembly GCF_035594765.1). Lineage (NCBI taxonomy): Eukaryota > Metazoa > Chordata > Lepidosauria > Squamata > Anolidae > Anolis > Anolis carolinensis. Next base: position 71,021,972 of record NC_085846.1, read on the forward strand.
AATGTGAATTCTTATTCATGGAAAAATAAGACATCCCCGGAAAATAAGACCTAGAGCATCTTTGGGAGCAAAAATTAATATAAGACACTGTCTTATTTTCGGGGAAACACGGTAGATAGATAGATAGATAGATAGATAGATAGATAGATAGATAGATAGATAGATAGATAGAAGGAGCAGTTCAACATGTTTCAGCATGCTTAGGTAAACAAAAGCATTTGAAACTTCTAAAGACCAATTGAAAGTTTCTTCCAAATACATCAAAGGATGTATTCATTCATTCATTCATTCATTTATTTCACTGGTCTCCACATTTCTTATGATTCCCATTTTTAATGCCGGAAATGTGAGTTTTTTCAAGGCCCCATGGATGCTGAGGGATGCCTGGCAAGCTTCACTTAACCGCGGATGTTTCGAGTCAGGAATCAAGAATCTCATCAGGTTGAAGGCAAACGACAGAGACATTATTCAATCCACGCAGAAGGGACACTTGTACAGCAAAGGGTGCTAAAAGGGTACATGTGTAGAAGCATAATCATAAGCAGGCATTTTTATACACAAGAGTTCTCATGCATTAACATGGCTACATTTTGAAACTCTCTCCCTGCCCCCTAATTGTCCAGTGCAGAGAAGCTGGACAATGTTTACGAAGACTCTAATAGGTCAGGAGGCAGGTTCTAGCCAGTGTGCGCCTTGACAGGATTATGCAGATACTGGGTCCTGTCGGAGAAGACCATGAGAGGTGCTTTTCCAGACATTCCTATGAGCCCAAAAAATGGAGAGGGCACCCAACCCCTCCTCCCACACCCCAAAACTCCTCTTAAAATTAAAAAAAATTACCCGGACACCATTAAGGCACAGGCAGCTACAACAGAATCAGCTAGAGTAGAATCATTCTCTTCTCAGGTTTCCTTATTGAATTGTTTCATGTAGAAATACTGCTGCAACAAAACATTGAAAGTATTTATCCCCAGCCCTCCCTCATCATCCTTCCAATACTAATGGTGCTTGTGGTTGACCAGGGACCAGTCTCCAACATCACTACAAAAAAGGTTACAAATCTGTTTTTAGTTAACCTTAGAATCAGTTTGGTTATTTGGGGTGCTGATTCAGAAAATTGCATTGGATAGACCACATCGGCTCTAGTTTCTGATACAGAACATATGCTATCCAGTAGTTGCCATCTGCTTGCCCATAGAAAACCATATTTAATAATCTAGAGCTAATGTGGGCTATCTAATACAATTTTCTGAATCAGCACCCCAAATAAGCCCAGGAACAAGCCTAAAAATGAAGATATCATGGCACCCCTCTTCTGATTCAGAAAATTGCATTGGATAGACCACATCAGTTCTAGTTTCTGATACAGAATATATGCCATCCAGTAGTCGCCATCTGCTTGCCCATAGAAAACCATATTTAATAATCTAGAGACAATGTGGGCTATCTAATGCAATTTTCTGAATCAGTACCCCAAATAACCTCAGGAACAAGCCTAAAAATGAAGATATCAGGGCACGCCTCTTCTGATACAGAAAACTGCATTGGATAGACCACATCAGTTCTAGTTTCTGATACAGAATATACGCCATCCAGCAGTTGCCATCTGCTTGCCCATAGAAAACCATATTTAATAATCTAGAGCCGATGTGGTCTATCTAATGCAATTTTCTGAATCAGCACCCCAAATAAGCCCAGGAACAAGCATTAAAATAAAGACACCAGGGTGCCCCCCTTCCAGGCGCCACATGGAACGGCTCTGCTCAGGGCGAAGGAGGAGGAGAGTAAATAGTAGTCAGGAGGCTTGTTGTCATGCCTTTTTTGGGTAGTCAGCTCTTCCCCGCCCGACATTCCTGTTGCCTTGGCACTATAAGAGGGTTTCGCGAGACCAGTCGCTATTCTTGCACTGGTGTAGTAACAATGAGGCTGCGAACTATATTTTAGTTCTTAGCTGACCACTGTTGGTCCATGGACCACAGGTTGGGAACCACTGAGCTAGAGAGAAAATGTAGAAATTTTTGCAGAGCAAGCATAAATGATTTTTTTTAAAAAGAGCTTCTTTATCAGGCATTTTGTTAACTGAGGTATGCCAGCATAGGGAGATGCATCAAGGAACCTGATGACATTTCCAGGAATGTAATTTGTATCACTGTTTCTCGGAAGACTGGAAATTTTATGGCTACAATTTCTTAATGCTGCCTGCCTGGCAGTAGGTTGTGTAAGTAGAGATTGGAAGAATGATTTGCTCTTTCAAAACACAGTTTACAGCATTTTCTTCCTCCTTTGAAAAAAAAGCAAGGGAACTCTGTGAGGTTCAGAACCAGGAATGCTACATAATGGAGATTCAGGATACTGCATCATGCAAAGTGCCATTTTAGAGATCACCGGAATTGTTTTTAATGGTACAATAACTGCAACAATATTTTCGTCTATACACACACACATATATATACATATACACAGACGCGCACACACATTTTCCAAAGCAGTGCTCCTAAGATTGTGCTAATGTGCTGCTCTGTTGAGCATGTGCAAGGTCTCATCAAATAAAGGAAAGTCGTTATTCAGGGATGCTTTCCTTCTGTCTTCCTAGCTGAACGTCATAGTAAAAGCAAATCAAATGTTTCATTCTTTCCTACTGAACAGCATAGATTTACAGCGGAAGGGTTCTTGCAAGTATGAAATACAAAACTGAAACTATATTTCTGCCACTAGAATTGCCGCTATACTAATGTTGTTAAATGTTGTTAAATTTTGTTAAATTTGCCCAGGGAAAACAATTCTATCATGACCTCAACAAAAAGGAGCCCCTGATGGCATAGTGGATTAAAGCCTCGTGACTTGAAGGTTGGGTTGCTGACCTGAAAGCTGCCAGGTTCGAATCCCACCCGGGGAGAGTGCGGATGAGCTCCCTCTATCAGCTCCAGCTCCATGCGGGGACATGAGAGAAGCCTCCCACAAGGATGGTAAAAACATAAAAAAAAAAAACATCCGGGCATCCCCTGGGCAACGTCCTTGCAGACGGCCAATTCTCTCACTCCAGAAACGACTCAAGTTGCTCCTGACATGAAAAAAAAAGCATTATTTTCAAGGCTTAAAAACTATAGAAAATGCACTATAGTGTCTTGGGGGTATGAAGCAGAATAAAAGCATTATGAACAAATTAATGGATTTACCACTCACAGTGAGATCATCTTAAAAACTTAGCGGAAGTCAGGAAACTGCTGTGGGAACTGAACCCTTTTATCGGAGTTTGGAAAAGTTACTTTTTGAGGCAACATGTTCCAGAATCTCCCAGCCAGGATGTCTTGCAAAGTCTTGGAGCTGTAAGCCAAAAAAAACCCAAAAAATTTTCTCAGCAATTCTTTGTGTTCATGACTGCAGCCCTTTAGCCTCTGGTTCTGCACTCTGGCTCATTCAAAAGGCATTTGAAAATCAATCTCAGAGGAAAAAGAGTATAAAAAGGGTATAATGATTTATTAATAACAAAACGATCAACTGCAGAATTTCTTTCGTCTTTCTCATTTAGGTAATTTGTTCCTTGTCTTAATGGCCCATGTTCCTTGTTAAGGTATATTGCACAGAAGTCACTTTGAGCCTCTGGAAATATTGTTTTCATAATAACCTATATAAATAGGGCTTTAAGAATATACTCGAAAATATTATTATCTTTGTTCTCGCCTCTTTTTTTGACCAGCTGTAACTCTGCTGGAGGAGATGAACCAGCACCGGGGGAGTAGTTGCGCCAGCATCCATAATGACTCAAGGACTGTCACAACCACCCATCACGACTGGAACATTTGTCTAGGTCTGGTTACATACACAATCCTCCCCCAAAACAATCTATGCCCCTCTAGACAGAAAACATTGCTACAGTTATTGTGACATTTAAAAATTCAAATCAGTTTTCCTTGAAACACATTGTGGGTTGGAAATAAAAAAATGTGGGAGTGCAAGGAAAACACAAACTATTCTACAGTATTGCAAAACCCTACACTCTTTCATTCATGTGATAAGTAGGTTCTGGAGCAGTATTCTGGCTTGTGTCTCACTCTTCTCATACAACTAACCCAATACATTCTCCTATCTTTAGGCAAAGGGCAAAATAGTTTTCTTTCCCTTTCCCACTGCACCTGAGGCAACATTTTGGCTCTCTGTGGCAAACATAGCTCCCTCCTCCAAGCAAGTGAAACATCACTGCCCATTCCTGTTATGTTTGTGTAAAACAGGCCTTACATAAGCCAATGTAATGTTTGGATCCGGTCATCTTTGATCTGTAAAGAACTGTACTTCAAAGTAAACCTCAAATTTCCATTTTTACTCTCCCTTCACTCTGTGTAGGTGAATTGCTTGTAAGCAAAGGCTCATCTACGTGCACTAAAAAAAATACCTTGTGGGTAATGTAGTCCTATAGTCCTGTGACAAATTGTTTGCAGTGTGTTTCTTGGAGCTTTAAATTGTTTGAAAACAATTTTGCCTTTCACCCCAAGATTTTATTGGAATTAGGATTTTTAAGCGTGAGGTTGGACTTCCAATCAGCATCACTTCACTTGCAATTGCAAATGGTGGGCAGAACTGTTTGATGGGTGGTGAACATTCCTGCCAAGTAGTAGCTGTTTCCTTAGTTGAATTTAATGCATTTTTAAAACAAGGTTTGTGTGTGCAAATAATTGGATAATAATATATTGGTATTGGAGGCCCTCAGTGACGCAATAGATTAAACGACTGAGCTGCTGAACCTGCTGACTGAAAAGTTGGCAGTTTGAATCCCAGGAGTGGGGTGAGCTCTCGCTATTAGCCCCAGTCTCTGCCAACCTAGCAGTTCAAAAACATGCAAATGTGAGTAGATCAATAGGTACCGCTCTGGCGGGAAGGTAATGGTGCTCCATGCAGTTATGCCAGCCACATGACCTTGGAGGTATCTACGGACAACGCTGGCTCTTTGGCTTAGAAATGGAGATGAGCACTAACCTTCAGAGTCGGACATGACCAGACTTAATGTCAGGGGAAAACCTTTACCTTTATATTGGTATTAATGCATCTCCACTAAACATAAAATAGATTGATTTGCATGCATAATGGGGGGGGGGGGAGAAGCAATCCACATCATTTGGCAAAAATAATGCAAAGAATTGGAAATCCCACATTTTTCTGTTAGGGAATTCAGCAGGAGAAAAATGTGTGGTTTGTTATGGCAATCCCACCATGATGTGTGGCATTAATGGGGACAGTACAGGGCCAATGTGAACTGGAGAAATACAATGCCAAAAATATATATTTTTTTGCCTTCAGTGTAGGCAAGCACCAAGTCTTCCTTGCCAAGAAATGTTTAGTAAATTTAGTAATTTCTCCCTTGGTAATATCTCAGCCAATGGTCTTAGTCAGTGACACAAAACTATTATCTTTTACCATCAACCCAATTCCAGCCATACAGTGTATAGAGTTGAAAGTTGTAGGAAAGTCAGTCCATTTGCATTTCCCCCCTCATTTCCCCTTTCACCTCCACGCCCTAGTTATTAGTATCAAGGTTCAGCGTAGAAACAGAAAAAAAGGAGAAATGGTACAGAGAGACCAAGAAAGGCAATACCAACCCCTTAAGAAAAAGAGAAGGGGTGAGCCAATTCTTTCATAAGCTGGAAATAATTCTAACCAGATGTGAGGCAGAGGATGAAAAATCTCTCAAAGATACTTTAATGGAAGTATTGACGTTTGCATTCTAGCTAACTGGCATAACAAAATTGGAAGGATAACAGGAGAAGAAGATAATCCAGTTAAAAAAACCTACTTGGCAAGAATTACTTGGCAAGATTTCAAAACTCAGTTATCTTATAGGTTTTCTCCTCCTCCGTTTCTCTTAAGCCTGGCCCAGTATATATTTGCTACCTGAGGCAAAAAAACAAGGTGTCCCCCCTCCTCATTTTACTCACAAAAGCCAATAAGACTGGCATTAAAATCATCCTTCAGAACTTGCGATGGGACAGCATACTCCACTACGTCTGAGAGCAGAAGGGTAGCTCACACCCTCCAACTGTTCTGGTTTGGCAGGAACAGTCCTGAATAATCTTTTGTTATCCTATTTATTCAACTGTTTTTAAAATGTCTGTTTCCTTCTTCTCGTGTTTTCCTTCTTTGTTGAACTTACTTCAAGTGCTGCAAATTGAGTTCAAAATACAAAAGTAGTTTGTACCCACTTAACTCTGCAGTGGAAAAAGGTAAAGGTTTCCCCTGACGTTAAGCCCACTCATGTCTGATTCTGGGGGTTGGTGCTCATCTCCATTTCTAAGCCGAAGAGCCGGCGTTGTCCGTAGACACCTCCAAGGTCATGTGGCCGGCATGACTGTATGGAGTGCCGTTACCTTCCCGCCGGAGTGGTATCTATTGATCTACTCACATTGGCATGTTTTCGAACTGCTAGGTTGGCAGGAGCTGGAGATAACAGCAGCCGCTCATGCCACTCCCGGGGTTTGAACCTGATAAGAAGGGTATCTGCAAGCAATTTTGCAATAAATACAATAATGGCCACAGGAGGCTGGCAAAAGTGGAGAGAAGATGATGAGAAGGAAAGCTGGAGGACTGAAATATCGTACATTTAGCTTAGAGAAGAGATAATACAATAGTTACCTTCGAATTATGTGATTTTGAGAAATAATATCTCCATTAATAAAGTAGATTTGTTTCCAGGCATCACTCCCTTAACAGAAACTTTGGTATAAGAGGTAGAAATAAGAAAGATTTAGACCTCTTTGAAGATGATCTGGATATGACAAATGTTATGTATACATGTGATTTTTTTGACGTTGTTGGTGTTGTTGTTGTTAAGTTTTTTTTCTCTTGGGGGGTGGAAGTACATGTGTCAGGTTTGTGTCTTTGTGTTTTCTTTTAATTGTATTTTAAAAAGTGTTAATAAAATCATTATAATTAAACAGTCATATGAGATGTGACTCTTTAATTGGAATGGTGAATTTACCGTCATCCCCCCACCTTTGCTGTTTTGAGTTTTGCAGATTTGATTATTCTCAAATTGGATTTAAAATGTCCAGAAAACTCTAGGTTCTCCAGTGTAATTCTATGGTCAACTTCTTCCAGTCATACTGGAGAATCAAGAGATTACTAGAAAGAATACTTCCCTATGAATCTCTAGGTTCTCCCTGTGGTTCTATGGTCCACTTTTAGAGTTGTTATGGAAGATCTAGAAATTCCTAAGTTTCTCTATTTGCGGTTTTCCACTTACACTGCAGTCCTGTGCCCCTAACTCCAGTGAATTTGGAAAGCTGGCTATCAGTTTAAATTTGAATTTCAAAAGAGTTGTCCAATGTGCTGAACTTTGAATAGCTCTGTCATCCCCTTGAAATGGGAGTCATCAGCTGTAACTGCATACGACTAAATAGGATTTTTTTTGTTAACATTCATGCAAGCACTATACTGAATGCATTACTAAATCTAGCTGCCCCTCCCTAGCAACTAATCAGTACTGTGCATCTGGCCAATGCAATATTTGCAGAAGCTTAATCAAAACACTGAAAGAGTAGAAACAATGTGTTGCCACAATTCAAAATGAATGTATGCTTTGCCACTATTTAAAATGCAATTGCAGAGTAAATCCTCAGCTGTCTCTACTTAGAAGCAAACCCCACTGAATTTAACTAATTTGGAGGAGCGGCTGGGGGGATAATATGAATATATACTGAAAACAACAAGTACCCTGAATTCATTCCTAGCAAAGTATGTAGAGAATTCCAGCTTTGATTACTTTTCTATTATACAAACCAAACCAAAATGGTTGGTCAGTAATTTTATTTTGTTATCTCAACATAACCTCAGTCTTCAAAAGCTACAAATTCTCCCTTTTCAACCAAGCTGGAAAAGCTGTGAGTCTGCAGAACACTAAATGAGATAGGAAGTGAATGAGCTTTAATGGCACCAGATATCACTGACAGAATTGGAGGGGGTTGGAGCCAGCTTGCAGCAAAAGCCCTGGGTTTCTACACTTTGTTTCTAGTCAGACATGGGCATAGGCCATCACAATGAAATCACAGTGAAACAGAGGATAAAATAGAGCAGCATTTTAAACTTTACAAGCATCACAAATTACAATGGGCAACTGTTGACACACAAAAAATGCAATGCTATTTTGCAAAACGAATAAAATTTTCTTGCCCCCTTGTACTGATCAGTATAACTAACAAGTTAGTGGTTTTCACACAAAAGGTCTACGCTGAGCTATGATGATATTTGAAAGAAATTTCCCCTTTGGTTTCACATGAAAAGAACAAAATATCATGCAATTTACAAGATCCTCAACTAGACTGCCACTGACACAAACAATATATCTCTTAGTCAGATGAACTTTTAAAACTCTCTATATGGTAAAATGACTTTCTTTCTCTTAGTAGCAGCTTGTGTGTTGAAGTTCTTGGAACTAGCATGAAAATGAAGGATCTATTAACCTTCCTTGAAAGAGTGCTAGGGTCAGCTTCACATTTTGGGATGGAAACCAGACAAAATGCACTTCAGGGTATTTCTTCCTCTTTCACGGGGCCCAGGCATTCTTAAACCCATAAAGGAAATCGGCAGCAGAGCACCTGCCAGCAGGTGTACAGCTAGTCTAGCCATCATTTTCATCTCCTGTGGTACTCCCCCTTTCAACATAGAAATGTTCCTTCTTCTCCTTTTTTGACAACAATAACCAGCTTCCTGCAACCACCATGACCACTGACCATACTGGATGGGGGATTCTGAGAGTTTCCTTCCAAAAGAGGAACCTATCAAAGTTTTTGCTACTTTGAAAGCAAAAAACTTTTAATGGTAGCTAAACTCACTCACACAGTGCTGCTCAAAATGCTGGACCAGATTGTTTAATAAGGGGACCCTGCTAAGTTGTGGGACCCCAGCAACTGTCCAAGGATGCTGGGTGCTGACACTGAAGTGCATGCTAATGTCTGTGGCTTACACAATTTATTCAATATATGGGCTGTCATGAAAGCTTCCTACTAGATGTTGCATCATAAGAGTTATGGCCAGTGGCAGAGTGCATGCCACTGGAAGACTTAAAAGTCAGGTTTAGTCCCACACACATCCATGGAGGATGCAGGTGAGGAGGGTAAAGCATGAGAAATGGAGCCAGTGAGTTTCATTTTGACAACAATGAACTTCCGGTGTAAACATCTAATTAGGGAAACATTTAGCTTTCAATAATAAATGAACAAAAGATCAAGAGCGAGTCATCTAAGTGGCATGAGAAGTTGAGTCTAATGTAAAATCTTAATAATGGGGGAAGGAGGAGCAATTTACATCCTGCCCTCTATTTTTTAATGACCCAGTGTAAAGGAGGGGGCGGTGAGCTCTTGCACGTGGCAGTGAAGGCTGGGGCATGACTTTGTTCTCTGCAGCGCAACCCATTTGGAGTCACCCATTGGCACAGATATCATCATCAATTCCGCATCTTCCTGAAAATGTACTTTTAAGCACCTTAATTGCATTTCAGAGATAACCCTACAGGCAAAGTGACAGGAAGAGAAACCATATAGAGCAGCTTGGCGGTCAGGCTCTTTGTTTTAAATCAATCAAACATCTGTGGCTAATGCAGCTTTGGGCTGCTCCTCAGGAAGCATTAGGCCTATTAGTCTGGGACTGGCAGGAACACAGAATAATATATTTATGGACAGAGAACGTGGGCATTGCTGCCAGAAAGAGCAAATGCAGAGGAAGGCAGCGGACTGCGGTCAGCACTTCTGCTCTGCTAGGCAGGAGAGAGTCAGATCCCATAGTCCAAAACAGGGCAGGAGAGAGGGGGTCATTCTTACTGCCTGTGGGTCACATTTTTCCACTTATTGCAAGCAATGTTCTGTAGCTTTATCATCTTTTCAGACAGAACAGACTTAATTTTACATTGCAGTAGCAACAGGACGAAGAGATTGGGAGAGAGATCTAGTGTAGATGAGACTAGGGTGCACCCAAAACGTCTGAAATGTGATGTGTCCAAGGATCATTTTATTGTGATTTTAATGAACACTTCATGGAGCCTCCGATGGCCTAGGGGATAAAAGTCTCGTGACTTGAAGGTTGGGTTGCTGACCTGAAAGCTGCTAGGTTCAAATCCCACCCGGGGAGAGCGTGGATGAGCTCCCTCTATCAGCTCTAGCTCCATGCGGGGACATGAGAGAAGCCTCCCACAAGGATGGTAAAAACATAAAAACATCCGGGCGTCCCCTGGGCAACGTCCTTGCAGATGGCCAATTCTTTCACTCCAGAAGCAACTTCAGTTGCTCCTGACACGAAAAAAAAAATGTACACTTCATAAAAAAGTTTGATTTTGGACTTCAGTTCTCAAGAAAATCTTTCTATAGCCAGTCCCCTGGAGAAGCAAAGCTAGCCAGAACAGATAATATTGGTCAGATAGAGAAAAGATTTAATCTGGAATAAGAGATAAAGTTATGGATGAAGTAATGGGGCACAAAAGAAGAACTCTGCCCCTTATTAGAATTCTGCCCCCAATAAAAATTTCCTTTTCTAGCATTTAGTATTCTAGTATTCTAGCCATAATAAAGAACTTCACTTAAACATTTAAAAATGCAGTTTAAATATCCAAAGGAAAAGGAAAAGCAAAGTTGGGAATACAGTAAATGTAAGAGTTCTGTATGTGTGAGCAAGTGCCTTCAAGTCACCTATCACCTTATGTCAACCACAGGAATTCCATAGGATTTTCTTAGGTAAGGAATACTGAAGTGATTTTGATTGTTCTTTCCTCTGAAATGCACCTGGTATTTGTTGCTGGTCCCAATCCAACTAAGCTGATTCATCATAGCTTCCAAGATCTGATGGGATTTGGAACATTTAGAGTATTTAGGTATCACATAAGAGTTCTACTTGTGAACAACTTTCAGTGTCTCACTTGGTGCAATGCTAGATATTTGGAGACAAAAGGAAAATGGCAGTAAATAAAATATTTGTGAGGGACAGTGGCCTAATCCACTGCCATATAGCTACTCCCCTGCTATCACACTGTATTAAACATTACTATCCTATGAAAGATTCTTCAAACTCTGCTTTGGTTTTCTTTGCCCTGATTACAAAGTTACAAAAGCAATTTTGTATCTTACTTTGCATTAAGATCTTTGTTCCCTTATATCTCATTTCCTGTTTTCAGGGAAATTGTTCCCTCTTTAATCTTTTCAAGACATATAATCAAATATGAGCATGAGGTGGGAGAAATGTGAATGGGACTGTGTACCTTTGTTCCACCTACTGTCAGCTCCATTCACTTGTGCTCCTTAAAGGAACCCAACCATTGATGTATTTATTTATTTATTTATTTACAGTATTTATATTCCGCCCTTCTCACCCCGAAGGGGACTCAGGGCGGATCACATTATAACACACATAGGGCAAACATTCAATGCCCATAAACACATCAAACAGAGACTGAGAGACACACACGCAGAGGCAAGTTAACTTTCTTCTGAGGGGATGTTCGATTCTGGCCACAGGGGGGAGCAGCTGCTTCATCATTCACACTGACGGCACTTCCTCATACCAGGTCGTAAATTAGTTAATCTTGCCTCCCCACTTTTATTAGTGGTACCTTATCTCCTACTTGATAGATGCAACTATCTTTCGGGTTGCTAGGTCAGCAACGAGCAGGGGCTATTTTTTATTTTTAATTGACGGGTGCTCACCCCGCCACGGGCTGGCCTCGAACTCATGACCTCATGGTCAGAGTGATTTAAGGCAGCTGCTCAACAGCTGCGCCACAGCCCGGCCCCAAGGAAAAAAAAACATCACTGCCATGCTGGCTGGGGGAGTCTGGGGGTGACAGTACACAAAAGCAACTTTACCAGTACTTGCAATTAAAACTAAAACACAGAACTGTCTAACTTACCAGGACCCTTCCAACTCTGTGATTTTAAAAAAAGGAATCAAAATGTACTGAGGACAGCTACAAGCCTGTAGCCATGCAGAAATGATCGACCTGATGTCTTCTCATTATACGAATAAAACTTATATCAGCTCCTATATTTGTCCCTCTTCATATCAACATTCTTAAAATATATGACCACTTTCAATGTTTCCGTAGTATGCTCTTTTCCTCCAATCTGACTTTAATTTCAGCCCCCAAATTAAATCATATTTTGCAAAGGAATTACACACAGGAATTGCCTTTCAAAATATTTTGATTAATTATTAACTAGGCCGGATAGATTGAGTTGTGTTATGAAGGTTAAGTGTCTTGGCCCAGCACTGATGCACTTAAAAATCCTATGGATGGGAGCAGTTTCATAGAATTCCTCTTCAGATAAGGAAGACAATAAACAAAGACAATTATTTCCTTTCCTTCCCCATCCTCAGCAATTCCTTTCTTGCACTTAATTTGATTTACTGTACTCGCTTGCTTGCAAGTCATGAATAATGAGTTTTTTCATCTTTGTGTAACATCTGTGATAGATTTCAATGTGTAAAATATATTGTAGCATGTGTATGAGGGGTGGGATAAGAGGATAAAAGAGGTATACAGTTGGCTAAAGAAAATGAAGTAAGAAGGAAAGAGTGAAGAATAGTTCTCTGGCCCTTTGTCAACTTTCATCCATGTAAGCCCTTAGCACAGCCAAATGTGTCAAGAAAAAACTCATACTTTGTTATTATCTACACCACTGCTTCCTAAACGATGGGTATCAACCACTTTATCTCAATGTCAGGGTCATGAAAAAAGGTTTCTCAATGCTACCCATTTACACAAATCTGTAAGCAGCAACATGCAGCATTTATAGTGGATGCTGCAAAAAATTGCTTCGAATCAACTGTACTCCAGAAAAGGAAAATCAGCCTGTTTAGCAAGCCTTACAAATGCTGATTTATTTTCAGTAAATGTTTGATTTCCATATCGCTTTTATATAACTACATATCTGGGGCCATTTAAATATTTATCAGACAGAAAGGGGTCTCAAGTGGAGAAAGTATAAGAAGCCCTGATCTATACCATGATTGGAAAGTATATTACAGTTGAGAATTCCTTAAACAGAATTCTGAAATCTAAAGTATTCCAAAATCCAAATTTGTCTACATGGGTGGCTGAGATAATGACGTCTTTACTTTCTAATGGTCCAAAGTACACAAAATTTGTTTCATACCCACAGATATAAGAATATCACGTAAAATGGCCTTAAGGCTATATACATAAGGTGTATACGAAACACACAGGAATTATACATTTAAACATGAGGCCTATATCTAATCTATCCCATGTATGTACATATATGCAAATATAGGCATCCCCACATTTTAAAAAGCCCCGGAGTGAGCGCCCGCTGTTGCTCCAGCTTCTGCCAGTCTAGCAGTTCGAAAACATGCCAATGTGAGTAGATCAATAGGTACCGCTCCGGTGGGAAGGTAATGGCGCTCCATGCAGTCATGCTGGTCACATGACCTTGGAGGTGTCTACAGACAACACTGGCTCTTCAGCTTAGAAATGGAGATGAGCACCAACCCCCAGAGTCAGACATGACTGGACTTAACATCAGGGGAAACCTTTACCTTTACCTTTTAATCCCAAAACACTTTTGGCACAAAGCATTTTGGATAAAGGAACCCTCAACCTGTATTCATTCACTGCTTGGAGGATTCGTTTCTATAGTAATTAGTTACAGTTCCACAGCTTTGAGATGGTCGTTGGGTAGCATTATTGGGTGCTGTTTCATTATCCGGGCGGAGGCCAAAAGGAGGTGCTAGACAGAAAAGGATAGCCCATTTTATGGGGGATGATGGAGCTGAAGGAAGAAAACAATTTCTCCTGTTTTCACTGGTTACTCCCCCTCCCCACTTCGCATTTCATAAACAAGTGTTTTTTCCACAACAGCAACATGGGTTGGAGGAATAACAGGAAAACGGGGAAATAGCTTTACTTCTTCAAACCCCCCTCTCACCATAAAATGTACTATCCTTCTCTGTCTATCACCCCTTTTGGCCTTCCTCTGGATAATGGAACAGTGCCCATTACTGTTACAATGTTTAAAAGTAACTTTACTTTGACAATTTAAATATATATTTCTCAAACACTTCTAGTTACTTTTAAAAAACTTTTCAGTGTAAACAACTGATGACCTGTGATACAAAATATGTCTCTTTCTGTGCACTTTAACTATCTTAACTTTTACAATAGAGAGCATATTCTCCCTCCACCATTTGCTGAGCTCACACTCTAGAACCATAAACTTAACTAAAATGGGAAAGCATCCCTTGTTAATTGAAATTAAGTTGAACAAATCACAACTCATTATTTGTAATGAACTACTTCTAAACTCTGTTGTTACTGTTGTTACTGTTGTATAACTTCAAATCCTTTCTGACTTATGCCAACTTGAAGGCAAACCTATTATGGGGTTTTCTTGGCAAGATTAGTTCAGAGAGGGGTTGCCTTTGCCTTCCTCCGAGGCTGAGAATCAATCAGTGGTTTCCATAGCTGAACAGTCCATAGTCTCATAGAGTCCTAGTCCACTATGCCATGTTGGCTCCATGTACTATGGTAAGAAACATGTAAATAATCATGTACACATTTGTCAAGCATGTAAGCCATTTCACATATCAAAAGAGAAACATATTTTTATACTGACACGAGCACACCTCTATTGTATAATGCAGGTGCATCTACTGTATATGTAATATTTACATATATTATGTATTTATTATGAAGGTGTATCAATGCTCCATGCTGTCATGCCAGCCACATGACCTTGGAGGTGTCTATGGACAATGCTGGCTCTTCAGCTTAGAAATGGAGATGAACACCAACCCCCAGAGTCAGACATGACTGGACTTAACGTCAGGGGAAAACCTTTACCTTTACCTTATCAATTGTATATGAAAACAGGTACATCTATTGTATATTTGGGAATAAAATGACAATACACAGATACATCTATTGTATATTTAGTATTAGATAAAAGCACATATATTCTGTATTTATTATTTGGATGGAGATCTACCAGTTGTATATAAGGTACAGTTACTCCTATTGAATATTTAGTATTGAGATGTAGGTACATATACTGTTCATAGCTACATCTACTGTATATTTCATATCGAGATTCAGGTACATTGGTATATGCTATGCAGTATATTTAGCATGTAGGTGCTTCCAAACTATGAGGTACGAGTGCTGACAAATCTCTTATTTAAATTGATGTGCATTGCAGAAATACCCATGAAGGAACTGGAGAAAATCACAATTCCCTGCAGCTATAAGATAAATTACCCAAGAATTAGAAAAAAAAATAAGAGAGATGTGAGTGATAAAGGTGTGGGAAAGCAAAACCTCTTGAAATTTACTACAATTATGCAGTACTCCTTTTCTGAACCATAGTAGAATTCAGGATTAATCTAGGAGAAATAGAAGCTGAAGCATGGTAAAAATAATGTGCCTTTCTCCTTTGTATGTGCATGAGTTCCCCTTTCTCTCTCATGGCACAGAAAACCATTTGAAGATGATGCTATCTGAAAGGGACTGGCAGTTGACATCATGGACATAATTACAATATTGAGGGACACTTTCTTTCAAAGCCCAGAAGGATTTGCTCATGTTTGAAACAGAGAGGGCAAAACGGTTCTTGAAAGGAAATTCCAGGCATGGAAATGGTTCCCCTGCCATATGGAAACATTGAATGTTTACTGTACTTGAATGTTTACTAAATACCTTCCATTCTCACTTTGGTGCACTCCACAACACCCTTCTGAAAAAGTGATTAGCACATTTCACAAAATGGCCTCTTTTCCTTGCTGTCAGCGGTGGGTGTCTGTCTCCCGGAGGTGGAAATGCGTGGCTGATTACATGCTTCAGTGGGGAAGCCCAGCGTTTATCTTCTGTTATCCTTCTTGCTGATGCAACCAAGGAGAATTTCTTTCATGGTTTTTTTTAAAGAAGACTTCATGAAATCTGGAATGGCTTTGAGCCAATACTCTTATTGGAGGCATGATGGTTGGGATAGGAAGAAGGATGCACAACTTACTGTACAGTAATTTTGTTGAGCTGCACAAGAGTGGAGAGTCGGCATTTTCCTTCTTGGAGCTCCTTCTTAGAGCTCACCGGCTAGCAAATCTTCCTCCCTGTACTTTCACAGTGTCACGTGGCACTCTGTTGGTGAAAGCGGAAAGCTAGCCAGTGAGTTAGCTTTCCCACGGTTTAAACTTATTGGCTGAATGGGCCCAGCCAGAATACACAGATCAGTTTTCACTCTAGTCAAAGCATCAGGCTAAGTAGATGCCTGCCTGGGCTCTGGCACTCACTGCCTGATTTTTAGTTCACACTCCCTCCTGCCCTATACCCTGTTTCCCCTAAAATAAGACATCCCCAGAAAATAAGACCTAGTAGAGGTTTTGCTGAATGGCTAAATATAAGGCCTCCCTCAAAAGTAAGACCTAGCAAAGTTTGTGTTTGAAAGCATGCCCGCTGAACAGAACACCAGAGCATGCAGGATTGGTAAATGTACGTACCATAGAGTGTTGTACATGGAAATAATGGTAGTAACAAGAAATTCTTAATAGGATTCACAGTTTGTGATGACAACTACTGAACAGCATATAATAAATGTTCATTGTTCAACAATAACTGTGAATTCTTCTTCATGGAAAAATAAGACATCCCCTGAAAATAAGACCTAGAGCATCTTTGGGAGCAAAAATTAATATAAGACACTGTCTTATTTTCAGGGAAACACGGTAATTGCTGTATTTTTGTTGCTGGTACATGGCTATCCATTATGTCCTTTGTCAAAACCTTTGAGGCGGTGTTACATGGGTCCTGGATCTGAGGGATAGAGTTTGCAAGACCCAAGGAGTACTGTTAAGGATAAGATGACTTAGAATCATAAATCATAGAGTTGGAAGAGATCGCATGGGCCATCTTGTCCAGCCTCCTGCCATGCAGGAAAGCCCAATGAAAGTATCCCTGACAGATGGCCAACCAGTCTCTGTTAAAAACATCCAAAGAAGGCGCTTCCAACAGAGTTCTACTGCTGAGCAGCTCTTCTACCTAATGTTCAAGTGGAATCTCCTTTCCTGTAATTTGAACCCATGGCTCCATGTCCTAGTCTCCAGGGAATCAGAAAACAAGCCTGCTCCCTCTTCCTTATGACAGCCTTTCAGATATTTACACATGGCAATTATGTCTCCTGTCAACCTTCTCTTCCAAAAGCTAAACATACCCAGCTTCCTAAGCTACTCCTCATACGGTATGGTCCCAAGTCTTTTGATTATCTTAGCCACCTTCCTCTGGACATATTCCATATTGTCAATATCCCTCTTGAATTGTGGTGCCCAGAATAGGACAGTATTCCAGGTGACCAAAGTAGAATAGAGGGCCACTATAACTTTCCTTGATCTAGACACTGTACTCCTTTTAATACAGCCCAAAATCCCATTGACTTTTTAAGCTGTTGCACCACATGGTAGTTTTGTCTAGCCAACATGTAGGTCTCTCATTCATGCGGTTGCCACAACTCAAAGTTTATTTGAAGGCAGTTGAAACCCACAACAAGAATGCTTAGAACACATAGATGTTATTTTGATTCAACCTTGAAGGTTCTGGGAATTGTAATCCAAATGAAAAAAATTATAACTTTGCCATCAGCAGCAGCACGATTACCACCTCTGATGGCCGTGTTATCTTACTATTACTTGATCATGTTGTGTTTGAAAACATATAAAGATATATAAATAAATGCAATGAATATGTGTGCATTAAAATGTTTTGAAGTAATACATAATTTTGGTTCCATTACAAGTTCATGCAAGAAACATTCTGACTCCATAAACTAATGAAGTATAGGGAAGACAGAGAATTTCATTCCATTCAAAAATGCATTCCAATCAATCTTATTCACACTTTGCAGACAAATAATTGTTTTTATTCCTTTTGATGATTGTATTTTGATGTTAATTATGTATTTGCCTTTATTTTGTAAACCACCTTGAATCTCAGGGCTGGCAAAAAGGCAGGATATAACAAAATAAAATAATCACAAGTGGAATACAACACATAATTTCTAAGATAATGCCATGATGCCATCCCATTTACTACATGATCCAGACTATGTAAGAAAACCAAAGTGACCAATTCTAAATGGAGAAAGCAGACAACAGAATAAGAAAAAAACTCTAATTAACGGAATTAAGTAATTAGATTAACTGATTTAAGTGTGCTTAAGGAACCTAGCCCCCTGTTCAAGTCTGGACACGTTCCTTAAAAAAAACACAACCCTACAGAACCTATTTATTTTCATCCCAATTGAAACTGATGATTCTTGAATGTAGCCTTATCCCAAAGTGCTCAGTTTTTCCGGACTTCTTGGAAATGATAACAGCAGCAATGCACGTTGGTACAAACTGTCAATACCCACTTGTTCACGGTGAAGTGAAATGGAACATAAGCTTAAGGCTTCTGTTTATATCATGAATCACAGGAATAGGACAGGTAACTGAACTTTCATGGCACTCATAACCATCAAAAGAATGTGACCTGGCTTTGAAGCATGGGTTGGACAATTCTAATATATCTGAGGGCCAATCTTCTGCTATGGGGGCCACAGCGACTGCCCAAATTGCCAGGAAAAGAACATGAACAACCACAGCCAGAAATTCTAGTTTTGAAAACAGAGTATTTAAAAAACATCAAACATTGCAGGGGGGCTGCAACCTATTTAAATAATAGGTTATGTTCTTGGAGGCTTTTGACCAAGGTATTCACCCTGACTTTGGATAGAAAAGGCCATTCTGGGAAATATGGACGGATTGATGGCATCCACATTTCCCATACTTAGATACTACTTTGGGTTCATTCATTTCCCATCCTTTCCCGTTAATATTGAGTTTGTTTGAACAGTTTTTTAAAAAAAAGTTAAGGGTCTTGGGGAGGAGGTTGTAGGAACAAAAATGCCATGTTTGGCAGTGGTTTTGAGCCACGTTTTGCCATTTGGGGGAAAAATAATGTGTGATTTTTAAAAAATGGATTTAAGGGCATCAGGGACCATACAATGTGGCCAAGTGTGCTCTGCTTCCCTCATCCCTGATTTTAAAAGAATAACAATAGACTATTAAGTGAGTTTCTGACATCCGTCTAGTGTAGCTCTGTGGCATGGGCATCTAATGACATGAGAGTAGACCTTTACTGAAAAACATCTTTTGAAATTTGCTCCATGCTTTCATACTGTCCAACATTTCTCAAAGGAAGACATGTTTTGCTGAACAACATCAGAGTGGGGTCAAGATGTCAGATCTACTAATGAGGAAGGACAACCAAAGCTAGGTGAGGCTACAGTAATTTGTTTCTGTCTGAGCCTACTAGGGAAGGATAAGGTTCCCGTCCTCCTCTATTCTTTGCTGAGTAAGTGCAAACTACTGTTACAATATACACCAGTATGCAGCAATAGAAGTAAGAGGAGAGCAAGGGCAAATGTGAGAAGAGAAAGAAACTGAGTCATTTTAAAAGCAGTTGGATGATAGAGTACTAATCGGGACTGTCCCTGTCAAACTGAGACAGTTGGAGAGTGGGAACTACCTTTCTGTCCTCAGATATAGTGGAATATGCTGTCTCCTCGCCAGTGTTAAAGTGAAATTTCAGTGCCAGTCTGTCTTTTATGTGTGAAATTAGGAAGGGAACATCTTATCGTTTGCCCCAGGTAGCAAAATATAGTTGGGACAGTTGGTGGGGATGCAGTTCATTAGAACAGGCAACCATTCTTGTACTGGGGTGTTGTGTGTTTTCTGAGCTGTATGGCTATGCTCTAGCAGCATTTTCTCCTGATGTTTTGCCTGCATCTGTGGCTGGCATCTTCAGAGAATCTTTGTTGCCTTCAACAATACATATTATTGTACTATACTTGTACAGAACTCCCAGGAACTTTTAAAACTAAAATTGTATATTACATTCACAAAGCTGTTTTATAATAAGTAAAACTGTGTTACATTAAGTTTGTCTTTATTTGTCTTTATTTGCTTTTCCTTATTGTATTTCAATACTGAGATCAAGACAATACAGAGTTTTTGATATAGTATAGTATGGGTTATAGTAGTAGTTAGGACTATTTTTAAACAACCAGAAACTACATTATTCATCATCTACCAAAACCCATGGGATAATTAAGTATGAATAACCAAGCATTTTCTGTCTTCAGTCCCTAACTTACTGAATTATCTTCGTTTTTCCTGTTGATTTTGTATTTGCACTTTATCTTGTTTTCTTAATTAATTCTGCATTCCATTTCAACATTTGTTAATAATCATATGTACTTGAAATAAAATAAAATAATGTCTGCATATCTTCTCTGTATTTCTTTAATGCACATTCAGTATTCCATGGATGTAAATATGTGTGTATTTTAATGTCAAGATATTCTTAGATCCTCATTTAAGTGGGGAGCAATTTCAAAGCAAATCTCTCATGGGTTTTCTTGGCAAGATTTGTCTAGAAAGGGGTTGCCTTTGCCTTCCTCTGAGGCTGAGAGATTGTAACTTTCCTAAGGTTACCCAATGGGTTTCAATGTCTGAGAAGGGATTCAAACCATGGTCCCTAGTGTATAGTCCAATATTCAAATCACTATACCATACATGATATTCTTAGGCCATTTTTAAGGGCATTGCCATTTCAAGGTAGTTAACAGCTAAAAACCGAGATAGTGAAACCATAATAAACTCACAGCAAACAATGGAGCCAATCAATGCCAATTATAATAAACAAATGCCCAACCCTGAAGGTACTCAAATAATTGCAGCTAGAAACCGCCAACATAAAACATAATCTATCAGAACGTCAATGAAAATAAAGGACCCCTGAGCTTTCATAAAAGCAACTCAGAATGCTAGAAATGCTAGAAAGGCCCTGCAAATGTATTCACCAAAATACCCTGCCCTCAATGACAGACAAATAAAGAGGCCCTCCATTGAAGAACTTTAAATTCAGAAAGACTGGCATGAGTGAATACAGTCCGTAAGGCAATGTGGACCCTAATTTTTTAAGTATTTAAAAGTTACATGAGCCCTGGCAATCAATGAAGGTATAACAGTATAGGTACCATACTGAATGCTTGCCTGGCTCCTGTTACTATTGGGACCGCCATATTGCATACCATCTAAGGCCCTCATTCCATGAGGTGTGGGGGCTGAGCATGGGAGTATTCTTATCATTTCTCATCACTTTAAAGATGGAGTCCCATGGAGCCCATCCAACGACTCAAGACTACTTTGGGCGGATTTCGGCTTTAAAACAGATCCTTGTGAAACCAGGGAACAATTCACTGTGTTTACGAAGGCTTTCATGGCCAGAATCACTGGGTTGCTATGAGTTTTTCGGGATGTATGGCCATGTTTCAACAGCATTTTCTCCTAACGTTTCACTTGCATCTGGGGCTGGCATCTTCAGAGGTTCTGAACAGGTGAAATGTCAGGAGAGAATGCTGCTGGAACATGGCCATGCAGCCCAAAAAACTCACAACATCCCAGTTGACACCACTGCTTTCACTTCACATAGAAACAGCAGGAAACTTGAAACCAGCATCTAAACGTGGGATG
Source organism: Anolis carolinensis (assembly GCF_035594765.1). Taxonomy (NCBI): domain Eukaryota; kingdom Metazoa; phylum Chordata; class Lepidosauria; order Squamata; family Anolidae; genus Anolis; species Anolis carolinensis. Next base: position 71,043,521 of record NC_085846.1, read on the forward strand.
GCAACTGTTGTATTTTAAGCTGAGATGAAAACTATGGTTGAATTTTCCATTTCCTTTGAAAACCTCTGGAACCAGAGGAAGACCTCTGAAGACCTTAGAAGATTATTCCTCCCATTTTTCCCCCTTGTAGGATGAGGTCCAAAATCTTCCAAGTATATTACACCCTAATGTTCTCCCCTGTGAACTCAATTTGGCATATGATGTCTCCCTATCTCTTATCCCCATTTTATTCTCACAACCATGATATAAAGTACTAGCTGTGCCCGGCCACGCGTTGCTGTGGCGAAGTCTGGTGGTATGGGAAATAAAGTATTGAGGAATTTGTGGTAGTTAAGGTAAAGGGTAAACATTTTCCCCTGACGTTAAGTCCAGTCATGTCCGACTTTGGGGGTTGGTGGTTATCTCTATTTGTAAGCTTGAAGAGCTAGCGTTGTCCGTAGACTCCTCCAAGGTCATGTGGTATGACTGAATGGAGCACCGTAACCTTTCCGCTGGAGTGGTACCTATTCATCTACTCCCATTTGAATGTTTTTGAACTTTAGGGTTGGGAGAAGTTGGGGCTAACAGTGGGGGCTCTGTCCGTTCCTCGAAATCAAACCTGCGACGTTTCGGTCCAGAAGTTTAGCAGCTCAGCGCTTTAACACGCTGCACCATCAGAGGATATTATTTTTGAAAGGTTGTGAATATACAATATTTTTGATTGTTTTTGTCTGTTGGAGGGAAGTATGAATGCTGCAATGTGCTTCTACTGTCTGTGACCCTCAGAAAACAGAGGATTTGCCAGACTTTGGTGATGGGAATACTTTGTTGGGAGGTGTTAGCTGGCCCTGATTGTTTCCTGTCTGGAATTCCCCTGTTTTCAGAGTGATGTTGTTTGCGATATTTTATGTGCTTCTACTGTCTGTGACCCTCAGAAAACAGAGGATTTGCCAGACTTTGATGATGGGAATACTTTGTTGGGAGGTGTTAGCTGGCCCTGATTGTTTCCTGTCTGGAATTCCCCTGTTTTCAGAGTGATGTTGTTTGCGATATTTTATGTGCTTCTACTGTCTGTGACCCTCAGAAAACAGAGGATTTGCCAGACTTTGGTGGTGGGAATACTTTGTTGGGAGGTGTTAGCTGGCCCTGATTGTTTCCTGTCTGGAATTCCCGTTTTCAGAGTGTTGTTTTTTATTTAGTGTTGTGATTGTAGAGATTATATTGTTGTGTATTATTGCACCACAGTAATTATTTCATCATACAGTAGAATCTCAGTTATCCAACATTTGGTAATCCAATGTTCTGGATTATCCAACTTAGTCTGCGTTTTAGTAGTCAATTTTTGTGTAGTCAGTGTTTTAAATTGTGATACTTTTTCTGTCAAATTTGTTGTATAACATGATGTTTTGGTGGTTAATTTGTATAATGATTCCCTAATTTGATGTTTAATTGGGATTTCCTGAATCCGTTCTTATTATCCAACATATTCAGTTATGCAATGTTGTGCTGGGATGTTTATGTTGGATAAGTGAGATTCTATTGTATATTTATAATTTTGCAAGGAAGGCGTTTGCGCCATCCCCCGGGCCCTGGAAAAGGGTAAATAAATAAGAGAAGAGAAGGCGCTCTGTACGTGCTCAGGGGCCAGGCGGGAGGCATGGCGGGGTGAGGTCTGCTCTTCCCCTTTGCCCCTCAATCCCGGCCCTTCCCCTCCTACCGGAGGTGGCGCCGGTGTGGTGGTGGGTTGTAGGCCAGGCAAGAGCGGGCTCCGGTGGAGGCGCAGGCCTGGGGCGTCGCAGCTTCCTCCCCGCCTCCGCGCTTCCCGATGCCAGCCTCCATGTTCTTCCCGCGGAGGAGGAGGACAGGAGGAGGCCTGAGCAGCGGCGAGGAGGAGGAGGGGAACCGGGCCAGGAAGGCGGGCAACGTGGCGCTCGTCCGCTGCTGCAGGCCTGAGAGGAAGAGAAAGGGGTGGGAAAGGCTTCCCCTCCACACAGAGGGAGAGAGGCAGGACTTGCTTTCCCAGAAGTGCCTGGCGCGGCAGTGACAATGTTGGCGCCAAAAACCAGGAAGGTACCGAGGGAGGGGGAAAGAGGCCCTTTTTGTTTTCCAGGCAAGAGGTGAGGGCAGGGAAGGGTCGGCTTAGGCCCTCCGGGTGTTTTGGAGTGGAACTCCCGATTCGAGGATGGGGAGCTCAGCCTCGTGAGGCGGAGATGTGCCTTCTCCTGCAGAGTCCCTGGCTTCGGCGGTGGAGGCGGCGCAAGAGGGGGAGGGAGGGGGGGACGGTTCTGTGTGTGTGTGCGCGTGCGCGGAAAGAGTTGGGAGGACTGTGTTTGTGCGCATGCGCACATTGCCTGTTGTGTTTTTTTGGTGTTGTGATTGTGTTTTTTGTTTGATTATGTTGTATCTTACTGGAGGCGGGGATGTGGATTGTGGATTGTGTGGGTAATTTTAGAGTTTGAGGGATGTTGGGTTTTGTTGTTCTGTGCGTCGCCACGACGCCAAAAGCCTTTTATATATATAGACATGAATGTGACTAACAAAACGTATGCCTTCCAAGTTCTAACCTGACACAATTATTACAGCACTCTGGGGTATATGTGTAATTTCATATCTGGCTGTACTTCTGGTCCAAATTCCAAGGTGCTTCAGTTGATGTTTGAATCCCTAAATGTCTTGGGGCCTTGATACTTGAAGGAGTACCTCTCTGTGTGTAATATGCCTGGTGGAAAACTGAGGCTTGCTGGTTTAGCTCTTCTTTGTATGAATACACTGAAATTAGAATAAGAGCCTTCTCAGCTATGGTGCCCCAATTCTGGAACACTCTCCAGTTGGAGACCCAATGAGCATTAACGCCGGTTTCATTTAGTGGCAAAGTAAAATCATGGCTATTCTCTAATGCCTTTGGTGCCTAACTGATTCACTCCAAATCATTTATACACCTGTTTGTAAATTTGTTTTTACATTTTTAACTTACTGAGCTTGTTTTCTGTCTTGGAATTGTTTTCTAGTTGCTTTAAAAATATCACTTTTTTGTCTCCTCTACCACCCCTTTCCCCTTTGTTCTCATTTTACTTTAATTTCATCTGTGAAATGCTTGGTGGGTGTATAAGTCACTCAGATTTTTCCAAGGAAATGCAGCAGCATAAAATATAATGAAGTCTAATAAATGTATCAGTAGAAAACTAAGAACTTTATCTTAAAAACAACATTTTACAATCACCATCAATATTTCTCAAAACCAGGATTAAAAACGGCACAAAAGGTATGTCCCTGATATAATGACAAGCTACTTTTCATTTTGATTTTAACATAAAATAATCCACATGGGTAAAATACCTTTTCAAGGTCCAAACACTCAGATGCACTCAGTCGGTTTTGTTCATTAACCTTAAAGCAACAAATCCATGGAGGAAAGCGAAGCAGGATGGGGGATCTGTACTTGGTTAAGCAAAGGTGAGGAGCAAATATATGAAACTGATAAAGTGGAAAGCCATGTTGTTCACTTCAAGGTTTCATTTAGTTCCTCCAGCCTGGTAGTTTCATGAAAGTGAAACTGTTTCTAGAATCAATACAGCTATCATTTCACAAAATTACAGTGGTTCGACCAGGAGGCTAGTCATAAATCAAGATCATACCCAGCCAGCCAGAGGACATTTCTGCTTTTTGTATTTCAGTGGTTCAGGATCTGTTAACAAAAAGACACAATAAGTCTCTTCATTCTTTTCAATATGGACCCAAAATTATCTTTAAAAATGAACACATGCTAAACTTCAAGTGTGAGTACCTTGAATCCAGTTGGGATTTTTTGTTTGTTGGTTTTCTGTTCTGCTGAGAGGATTAAGGATATTAAGATGATGGATCTGCAAGATGTGAATCCTTTATAATTGCTATAGTTGCTTCTAATGTAATATCGTATTCCCAGTGCCTCACCCTCTTTCTAGCCATCTGCTTGCCCAATAATTATGAGTACAGTCCTTCATTCATACAAAAATCTATTTCTTGGGCTAATCACATTCTTTCCCCTTAGAGAAAACTAATGACAAACCTCTTCTGAACAAATTTTGTCAAAAAATGTATTTGGGTGATATATGCCCAAACTGACCTGAAGGCACATAACAACAACAAAAGGTCATCTCATCCTTTATCTTTCTCCCCAGGAGACCTACCAAGCCACTTTTTTCAGATGAAAAAATTGCCCCCAAATATCCCAACCATCACAAAACACAGCAATGTAATTATATTTATCCCATACTTCAACCCTCCTATCCCACTCCAATGCAAAATAAAAGAGGTTGTTTTTCAGCCAAAACTGAAACTAGAAGTGACATTGTGTCACTTCTAGTTAGATTCAACACAGTCCTACATCCCACCAGAAGGAAATGGGTTGAAAGTTAGCCTTACCGCAGCATAATCCCTCCCTTCCGCTCCAAATTTATGCTGTGGGGAAATCATTTTGTTGCATCCGAACCTGGAAGCATTACTGATAACTTATTGTGTTTGTGTTGGCATTATAGGGAGGAAATTAATTTATTGGCTCCTCCTTGTTAAGCTACAACATTCAATTGTCTCAGTTTGACAGGGATTGCCTCAATTAATCCTCTGCTATCCCACTTTCACAGATGCTTTTAAAATGTCCTATTTCCCCCTCTTCCCCACACTTTTCCTAATTGACCTCTGCTTATTTCAGTTGCTGTACATTCAGTTCATATTGCAGTGGTTTTGTATTCGAGCCACTCAGCAGGAGAGAGAAGAAAAGGCATTATATCCTTCCTGAATTCAATACATACATTCATCTGCTTAAAATAGTATGTTTTCTATGCTTCCTCTTTGATACCAATTGTCTTCTTTATGCCTGGCCATGTGTCCTGGTTTTCATCTATGAAACATTGGTAGATATGTGCATTTTAGGTTTTACCAGATTTTTAAAATAATGAAAAACACTTCTAAAGAATACCAAAAAACAAATACAAAACCACTGCCCAAAAGTTGTAGCAAAGCAGTGGATAAATGTCACTCATTATGGGATGAAATACCAATGTTTTACTTGTTTTTATTAAAATGTTGAAGAGGGGTTTTTTGGTTAAAACTTCACTTTCAAGCTTTGGTTTTTTGTTAAATATGTGTAATGCTGAGTGGACATCAGCCTGTTTGTCATTCAAGAAGTGCCTCATCATCCAACTAAGATGCAGACCTAATTGTGAAAGAAGACCCTTGCTAGATCAGACCAAGGGCTTATCTCATCCAATGTTCTACTACCACAGTGGCCAGTCATCATGACACAGTCATACATTTTGAAGTGCAAGTATTCAATGTGACAGTTCCCCTAGCTATCAGGTGGTTCTGTTGATATTTCTCTGTTTCAATCTATGTATACATCATAGGTGGGCAATTGGGGGGTAATACCACCATGCACACCCACAAAAATCAAATAACATCTTGCTCCCCAGTTCCTCAAATACCTTCTAGGGCAGGCATGGGCAAAGGCCCAGGAGCCCGATGCGGCCCCATGGGCGCTTACCTCAGGCCCTCCTCATTTTCTCTGTCCTCTTGGCATAAGGACATGGTGGCCCACTATGTCCTAATGCCAAAAAGATGGGGGTAGAAGGCATGTAGCAACTGAGAGCCCTCTGGAGCACTCTCAGCTACTATGTGTCTCACCCTCCTCCAAGCATAAGAATGGTGTGAGCAACCCCATCCTTATGCCAGGAGGACTGTCTTGCTCTCCTCCCAGCATAATGACAAAAGGATAGCCCGAGAATAATGGGAGGAGGATGGGAAGAAGGATAGGGACAGTCGCTGCGCGTCCCACCTTCCTCCCAGCATAAGGATGGGATGAGCAGCCCCGTCCTTATGCTGGGAGGACAACCTGAGGATGACCCAGGCCCTGCCCTGCCCCGTCCTTTCCTGAGGGCTCCCCATCCAGCATGTCCCCAGCCCTCCTAGCCGCACCCACAATGCAGCCCCAAGGCAAAAAAGTTTGCCAGTGCCTGTTCTAGGGTGTGGTGGGCATTTTCACCATGTTTTGAGGAACCCCAAACCATTTTAGCCCAAGAATATTTTAGCCCAAGACAGGAAGTGATGGAAAGTTGTATCCTGATCATTTCATTTTTTAAGGCCACACATTGAGGGTAAAAACACTGAAAAAGACTGTTGCATCTTTTTGTGTGCATTGGGGGGGGAGTGAAAACCTGATCCCTGGGGGGGGGGGGTATAGGCTCACATAAATGCTCTTGGGGCTCCATGTGACCTATGATCACACTTTGCCTACCTGGTATATACATGAATGCACATACTCAAAGAGTAACAGCAAATAGCTGTTTTACTCTGATCAACTGGCAGGCACAGAATAGTGAGCCAGAAAAGGATAGTATCATGGTTAGTACGGTATATCAGTCCACACAGAGGCGATCCAGGAGAGTAGTGTCTGCCAGCTTCTCATCCCTATCAGCTGAAGACTAGCCATAGGTTGCCCTTGTTGTCTTCAAATAGATGCTATGCAGCCAACATAAGCAGTATGTGATTGAAAATTTCCATTTCACCAGCACAATACAGGATCTTGGCAAATGTCAGTCTGCTATTCTGATCTTTTTGGGTCAGACATGGTCCCACATACATCAATGGTGAGCATGGGGACAAGGAGCCAAGTTTTAAACCACCTGCTTCACATGCACATCTAGGCACTCTGGGAGTGTTGTCACATTCTTTACTGGATACCATTTGGGCTGACACAGGTTTTTTTGTTGGGGAAAGGAGAGAATGGCGCGGGAAAAATATTACATTTATGTGCCATTTCAAATATTTGAAAATTTATTTTTTTTAGAAAATTATTGGGGCCCCTGGTGGCACAGTGTGTTAAAGCGCTGAGCTGCTGAACTTGCGGACCAAAAGGTCCCAGGTTCAAATCCCGGGAGCGGAATGAGCGCCCACTGTTACCCTAGCTCCTGCCAACCTAGCAGTTCGAAAACATGCAAATGTAAGTAGATCAATAGGTACCGCTCTGGTGGGAAGGTAACGGCGCCATGCCGTCATGCCGGCCACATGACCTTAGAGGTGTCTATGGACAACGCTGGCTCTTTGGCTTAGAAATGGAGATGAGCACCAACCCCCAGAGTCAGTCACGACTGGACTTAACGTCAGGGGAAAACCTTTACCTTTTAAAGAAAATTATTGAGGGATCAGCCTGCTCCAGGGACCAGCAGCAAATTTCAGGAATTATAAAAGAGGGATATTTGGGGACTGCAAGCATCCTGCAGGTTGTGCTTCCTCATTCTCTGATAGTCTTGTTTCACTCTCAACACTGATAATTTCATAAGGCAGATGCATCAGTCTGAAATGAAGCTTCACTTTGAGAAGGACTGCCTGGTGGGAGACCATTCATTTCTTATTCTAAAATGGCACTTCAAGGTAAAACATGGTCACAACTGTGCTTGATAGAATTTGATTCTGCCAGACAATGAACACTTCCCTTAAGAAGAGCACTCAGCACACTTCAGGAGGCATTTAGAAGCTGGAGAACGAATCCCTGGTCCATAGGCTGCTTTCTTCCCTTTAGACACAAGGGGGAGCTTTACACAAATAAAAAATAAATCAACTACAATTGCATTTCTGCCTTCACAGCCAACTGTCACTTGTAAAAAATACTAGAAGAACGTGCATGTACCCTTTACATATGAAGAATAAGACAAAAAATGTTCTTTTTACAGTGACTTCACAGACAAAGAAGGCGAACTTAAGAGAGAAAATTTAATGTACACATTGACTCTTTTGGCTTTCTTAGAACTGGTCCATATGCTTTTTTCTTGATTGGAATATTTTTTGTCTGATCCTCCTGAAGAAAGGAATACCAAATTCTGATGGGTTCAATAGATCTTTCTGAAGAGGAATGCAGAACAATTCTGATGGCAGCAGTAATTACGAGGGTTGAATGAAAAGTAATGCCTCCACCTTCGTTACTTGGGTTTGAATGGGAATATTTTAATAAATCAAGCGCAGAAATAATCCTTGGAATTTGCTCTTTAACTACCACTATTCACTTTTCCACATAATCACCAGACAATTGGATACATTTCTGCCAACGATAAACAAGTTTTCTGAAGCCATCACGGAAGAAGTTGACACTCTGTTTCCGCAACCAGCGTCTCACAGTACCCATCGTGCACAGATCTTTCAATAGCCAAGCAAAGCAATAATGTGACCCACACATTCTTGTGAAATGCCGGTGATGCTTGAAATTTCTGAGTGATACGACGATCGTCCTGAATCAATCTGTCAACATTTTGCTTGTGAAACTCGGTGGTTGCTGTCACAGGACATCCAATCCAGTTCAGTGTGGATTTTATACAGCTGTGTAGAAGGGGCCTCATATAATCCAGTTCTAAGCAGATAATATAAGATTATAAATATAATATATAATAATTACTGTGGTGCCCCGGTGGCGAAGTGTGTTAAAGCACTGAGCTGCTGAACCTGCAGACTGAAAGGTCCCAGGTTCAAACCCCAGGAGTGGTGTGAGCGGCTGCTGTTAGCTCCAGCTTCTGCCAACCTAGCAGTTCGAAAACATGCAAATGTGAGTAGATCAACAGGTACCGCTCCAGCGGGAAGGTAACGGCGCTCCATGCAGTCATGCCAGCCACATGACCTTGGAGGTGTCTACGGACAATCCCGGCTCTTTGGCTTAGAAATGAAGATGAGCACCAACCCCCAGAGTCAGACATGACTGGACTTAACGTCAGGGGAAACCTTTAGCTTTACCTTAATAATTACTATGGTATAATAATACAGAAAAATATAATCTCTGAAATCAGGACAGTGAATAAAGAGCAACACTTTGAAAACAGACAAATTGGAAATTCCAGACAGGAAACAATCAGGGCCAGCTAACATCACCCAACAAAGGATTCCTCCAGGGAAGAAGCAGCCATGCTTTGAAGCTGCAAGTCCATTAAATGGTAATCAAGGTTACTAATTGCAACATTCATACTTGCAGCACCGAGACTATTCAGTCCTATTCAACCTGGCCAATCAAGGATTCCACAAGGTAAAAAGTGGCCAGGCTTGCAAGCAGCAAGGCTATTCAGTGCTATTCAACCTGGCCAACCAAGATTTTCCCTAGGTAGAAAACCCCCAGGCTTTGATGCCATGAGACTACTCAGTCCCATTCAACCTGGCCTAGCAAGGATGCCCTATGTAGAAAGTAGCCAGGCTTTTAACCTACAAGACTATTCAGTGCAATTCAAGCTGACCAAACAAAAATTCCCCTACAAAGGAAGTAGCCAGGCTTCAAAGCGGCTCTTTGATTGAGGGTGCTACTCCAGCTCGACAAACAAGGATTCCCCTAGGTATAACACAGCCAGGCATTGAAGCTGCAAGGCTATTCAGTGCAATTCAACCAGACCAACAAATGATTAACCTTGGTAGAAGGCAGTCAGGCTTTGAAGCAGTGATGCTACTATGTACTATTGAAGCTGACCAAGCAAAGATTTCCCTAAGTAGCAAGCAGCCAGGCTTTGAAGTAGTGAGGCTATTCATTGCAATTCTAGCAGCCAAAAAACCATTCCCATACAATGCAAGTACCCAGCCTTCCAAGCAGCAAGCCTATTCTTTTGTATTCCAGCTCACCAAACATAAGAAAACAAACAGGCTTTGAGGCTGCAAGACTATTCACTGCTATTTCACCTGGCCAACAAAGCATTCCCATAAGCCACAGCAACGTGTGGCCGGACACAGCTAGTTTGTATTATAATTGCTAACAGTTCAGCCAGAAAATCTGCTTGACAATTTTAAAAGACCCTCCAACACATAATTAGGATTATTATATGAGGACTTCTTTGCTTTTCTGTGATGGTGGATATCATGTAAATTATGCATGGACCTTTATTTATGTATTTATTTGTTCATCAGTCATTGTTAGTGCTAGCATATTTTATGTGTGACCCAAGATAATTTTTCTTCTTCCAATGTGGACCAGGGAAACTAAAGGTTGGAAACCCCAGCTTTAAACCTTGTTGTACATGCCTAAAAACCTTCTCTTTATTGTAGTAGAAAAAGCTAACTGATCTGAATCAAATATGTAACTAAATAAATGGTTTGTTTGTTGTTAAATAACAAAGCTAAAAGGCAATACAAAAAAGCAAGAAGAAACAAAAATAAAACTGCATAGAACTGTCTTGAGTTGACAATTTAAGAGACAAAACCAAACAATTTATGAAGTAAACTTAAGTAGATTTCTGTGCATTAAGCTTGCCAAAGCATATGAGTTTAACCATTATATTCCACATTTTCATTCTTCATCTGGGAAGGAATCAATTTGTTTCGCTAAAGTTTTGAAATGGAAATTTTAAAAAGATATTACATTACTCAGAATCAATTCTGGATCAAGTCTGATGGGGGAATATGTTATTTTCTTTTTGGCTCATCTCACATTCAGAACATTAAAATTCTAATGTTCCTTTCCCTCGTGCCTCAGAATATTGATAAACAGAAACCTTTTCAAATACAGAAAACAACCCGTTTCATATTGGCTTCATCTCCCTTGTCTTCTTTAGCAGGTATAGTGATGACTGCTTCAGCTTACTAACACTTTGGTCTTGTAATCACCAAGGGAAAGTCTGGAAGACTTCAGCTGCTCCTTTCAATATCAAATTTAATTCAACATAATTGCAATGTGGGCTACTTATCCTGTGACAGACTGCAGCATGACCTGTCAGGATATTTCTGAATGGCAACTCCAAAAACAAATCAACCATTCTACCATGATCTGAGGGATGGTGGTGGTGGTGGTGGTAATAAAAATCAACTCTGAGTATTCCTTGCCATAAAAGACCCTATGAAATTGATGGGATGACTTGAAGGCACCATCACACTTACAGATGTTGGATTAAAGATTTTAACATTTCCTGCCACTGACTATGTTGGCTGGAACTGATGGAACCTGCAGATCAACAACATCTAGGAACACGCAATTGCCACCCCAGATGGGTGGAGGGCAAGTGACTTTCACTTATTTTTCCTGCCATCATTTGCAATTATATTTCTACATTGTTTATGTGTGTGTGTTTGTGTGGGGGTCTTCCAACCCCCTGAAGCAGGTATTTGAAATGCATGGAAAATGGGGTATTATCCTTACTATGACTTCCACTGGATCAAAGGCACTTAAACAATGGATTCTTCTTCATCATCATCACCATCATCACGTAATAAAAAACACATTGTGGTTTAAATTGATGTTTCATTCTATTCTATAATAAGGTAATCAATTAAACTTATACAAGCTTACTAGTGGCAGAACTACAGATCTACACATACACATACACATCATGAAGGAATACTCTTTAAGCCTTCTTCACCTGGGAGTTAACCCATTGAATTCAGCAGCATTTAATCCTGAGTAGACATGTATGTTTTTACACTGGAGGAAGGCATTTGCTGGGGGGAAAGGGTCCTGCCACAGACAATACACAGACACAGTAACTCAAATACCTCCTCTCAACACATTTTCCTTCATAGCACCTCCTAAAATGATGAGAGGGGGGGGGATATGAGAATCATGGGGATTCTGAGGGGCTGTGTGATGTGGTGTGATATTTTTGTGTCTTTTCAGGCATTTCAGAGGGGGGGGGGTTGCAGTGTTTTCAGTTGATTTGTTGCTGCTGTTTATTTATGGTCAATTTTTTCTGGTACTTTAGCTATAATATTATGCTAAGATCTGGTATGGAAGGAGGTCCATGAGGGTGACACCATGAGTTACCAAACTGGTGACATCAACTTTAGCATTGCCACTGGCAAAAGTAGTCCTTGCAGAGTGAAAAGCAACAAGCTGTAAAACCACAGCAAACTTCTACACCAAGTCCACTCTCCTTTGGGTGGGGGCATCACTCTCAGCAGTTGTTTCCTGTTCACAGTATGAGAATAATAAGTAGAAACCTTTGCAGAGTGGTTATAGAACTAGACCAGTCTACCAACGATTTTCTCACTCCAAAATGTGATGCAGAGGCAACTGGCAGAGAGAGGAGAAGTGACAACGAGTTAGGATTAACCATTTCTAGGTATTGTTCTGTGCAGCATGCTATTTCAAATGCTTCTGCCAGAGCCAAGACAGTTCTATGGCCCAGAAACTATAGCAAATGTACATAACTTTGTCCACAAAGGACATCCTATGACAAAACAATCGGCACCATAAAATGGAAAGTGTTGCAGGGAAAGTATGATAGAAATCCTCACCAGAAAATACCATATGGCGTTGTTTGGCACCCTGCTATAGTGTTGCTTCAAAAGACCTTTTTTCTTGCAAAAACTAGGACACATTATTGCAAATCATAAGTAACCCATTTCCATTTATAGCAGAGTGTCTACCCCTTTGAGTCATGCACAAGATCTGCCACAACAGCTGTGAGGTTGGGCTGCATTTGAAACTCTCAATTCCTCAAGTGTGCAAAACAAACAAACCCACCCCACCACTAAGCCCTCAATCCTAATCCCCTATTTTCAAGGTCTGACTGACTTCATTTTTAACATTATTTTAATCTCTAATAATAAGCAAAGATGTTGCACTATCTCATTTATAAATGGCCATTCATCTTTTCCCAGCAAGATGTGCGTTTGCATCACTTCCTCCTAAGCTGGAGGTGTGCGGGATGGAAAGAAAGGAAGGCAATGCTCCGGAAGAAAACAGTAATGGATATATTGTCCCTTAATGCAACATAATACAGGAAACTCACTCACTCTCAATGGACTGACAGAGACCATGAAACCCCTGGAGGTCCATGAGAGGAAGCCCTCTAAAGCTATGAATTATTTACAAGCCCAACTGTGTCCTTGTTCCTTCCACCTTCAGCTTTTCCCCAGACAATCAAATTACCTAATGTAGAGTCATTGTGGAACACTGAGGCTTGTTCTCATGTGTTAACAATTTGTGATTAATACATTTAAAATATTCATTTTCCTCTGTTGTCATGTTTACTTTCACCCCTCTTCCCAGATCAGGGCTTGGAAAATTTCCTATGGAGGGACTACATCTCCTGGAACCCCCCAGATGATCATGCTGGCTGGAGGATTCTAGTAGGTGTAGTTTCTCCACCTCCTAAAGTTGCAAGATGAGTATTATTCTTCTACCGGTAGAATTTCATTTTTCCAGGAAGACCAGAGAGAAACTTTAAAAAATCACTAAATATTACAGAACAGATGGACATTGCTGAGCAGATCCATTTGCATCAGAAGAAGCCTTTCACTAGTGTAATTCATCTTTTACATAAGCATTTCCTTTGATAGTTCATTTTTTAATACTGCAGATTTTCCTTTTAAAAACAACAACACAGATCTGACTCAGAGATAGTGTAGGAGGTCACAGCCACAATATAATCAGAATTCAGATTGTTGGAAATTAATCCCAGTGTTTGAAAATGTCTGGCAGATAGAGATCACGAGAGGTTGTTGTCATCTTCCAGCACATCTTCCATTTGCTTTCTTCTGTAGTTCTACTCCCTCTTATATACTGGGGTTTCTTGATACCCAGAAAGTAGAAGCCTGTCCCAGTACAGAAGCACAGCAGTAGTAGGCTTGCTTTCTTGCTTTCTTGCTTGTGGACTTCTAGCAGCTATGATTTTCCAAGTTTTAATAAGAGCATAAAGCCAGCCACGTTGGAAATTCTTTCTCATAGCCAGCAACTAGGTAACTTTAGGAAGCTCACAAGCATTCCTAGCAGCTACAGTACACATTGCCCTAGTACTGGAGGAAATGTATGTCGATCTTGATGACTACTACTCACTCATAACCCTATCCTCATAAGGCTTTCCAATCCCTTCCCAAAGCTGTCCTAAATTTCCTACCATTCTTAGATTCAGCAAATTGCCCTGGCATTTCTCACAGCTGCAACCCCAAATGTTGTAAGCTTTTATCACAAGTCAATTGCTGTAACCTCTTGATCATTTTGACTGCCATTTTGTATACATTTTCCAGCTTTACAATATCTTTTTTCAGGTGTGCTCATCAGAGCTTTTTATAATACACATCTGTGAGTGATTTAAAGGGGAGGATTTAATTTGAAACCCATTCTATGTACACAGTGAAAGGCATTTTTAGTGAAGTGCCTTGTAGGAACTAAAAGTTCAGCATTTGGTCAGTTCCTTTTTTGTGCCTCACCAAATGCATAGTGGTGGGGGGGGGGGGGAGGAGATGGGGGACTAGAAGTCTAAAGAAAAAATCACAAGGAACCTTAGCTATACAGCTAACTTGCAGAAGAGACATGTAAGATGTTTTGAACACCAGATGCTCAGAAACATTGTAGTATAGTGTATGTATAGGGACACCATAACATGGATTGCTAGAAATCAAGTCATGATTAATTGAAAAGATAGGAGACTCAAGCAATCAAGGTTTGGCTCAAGCATATGATCAAGATACACAAGGACATTTCATTTTCTTATTGTCTTCAGTTACTGCATCCTTTCTCAACATACCTGTCATCAATAAAGCTATAATATCTATTTTCAGTGACCTATTTTTATTTCAGTGTATCCTTTGAACCTAAGTTGAGTAGGACATAAGTGGAGCCCTCCAGGTCACTACATAATTTCACACATCTGGCTTCTTATATGAGAGAATGTCTCTATCAACCCTGTTCTTGTTACAGCTGTAACACTACACTGTAAGATCACTCTTAATCACACCATCAGTAAGCTTTAAATGTTTGGGGGGGGGGGGTGCACAATTCTTGCCAAGCCTCAAATGTTCAGTTAGCTGAGACACAGGATAAAAGAGTGTTCCCTCCATTTCAGATGGAACAGTGAACTGAACTGACAAGAGACTGTTACTTCAGTGTTAGCACAGTTTCTTCCAGTCCTCTTAACTGATTACAGGAGATGTAGGATACATTATGTAATGCATACAACTTTGTCTTTTGGCAGAGGGAAATGCGCAAGAAGTTCAGGAGGAATGGTTGTTAGATGCTACCATTGCTGCTCCCCACTATTGATGGCACAGCATCCTTTTGAGGTGCAGAAAACTAACCTGAGGACTGCAGTGCAGACACAGTGGCCTCATAAAATCTTTGAGGGCATTTGGGAAAGAGTTGGACCTTGATTATATGGATTCAGTTTGTGCCCAGGGGCATCTTGTTTGGCAATTCTGGGTCAGTCTTTACAGCAGTTGACAGACCTGGGTGTTGCGTGAAAATCAATTTCATGAGCCTACCAATCCCAGTTTAATTAGGATAAATATGGAAACATTTGCAATTACATTCACATTCATTATACTTTTATCTCACCTTTTTTCCTGGTTACCTTAACTTCCCAAGAGGTAGACTTTCACCTACAATGATTTCCATATCACAAACATTGGAAATTCTTGCATTAAATTGAACTTTAACTTAGATTGTCATTTCTCAAAAAGAAGTTACCTCAACCCAGATTTTCCAGAAAGTGAAAGGTGTAAAATTCCTAATGGAAAACATCTAAAACAAGATATAACCTTATCTTTCTCTCAATGGCCACTCTTTACAGCTCATTAATATCAGTACTGTCAAGAATTCAACATTTTATTGGACTGCTAATTGTCTTGCTTTCAGCGGTTTAATCAATTAATGAACTAATTAACTTAGGTCTCACACAATTCCCCTCCTCCCAAATGTGACACTGCTGGGATATTTAATAAGGGTGGTAGTCTCTACTGGCTAAGATCAAATTCAAAGAAGTGTTGTCAAGGGCTTCCATGGCTGCAATCACAGGGTTATTGTGTGTTTTCCGTGCAGTATAGTCATGGTCCAAAAGTATTCTCTCCTCACATCTCACATCTATGGCAGGCATCCTCAGAGATTGTGAGATATATACCTCACAACCTCTGAGGATGCCTGCCATAGATGTGGGTGAAACATCAGGAGAGAATACTTCTGAAATATAGCCATATAGCCCGGAAAATACACAACAACCATGAAATTCAAAGAATTTTTTTTTATTTTTGTACCACTGGTGGATTGTACACTAAAAACTGGCACCAGATAGATTTCAGATCAAGCATGTATGTGCAAGTGATATGTGACTGAGGACCAAGTATCCTTTAGTTTTGTTTTTTAAGTTTGATTAAAACTAGTGATACATAAGGCATTAATTTTTTTACAGACTTCAACAGATTACTTTCCTGGGACCACTCATAAATTGCACTCAAAATCTCTATACTTATAGACAATTGCAGATTTTTAAAAAGGCCTGTTAGAAAGGGGCACATCCAAATATTTGCATATTTCAGGTGTAAGCAAACTACTAATCCAAGTTTTAGTCAACCATGGTTATTCATGCAAGGCTATCCAATTTCCAAAAGATGAACAAAAAATACTCCACACACACCCTTTTTTTCACAGCTCAAATGTATGTATAATAGGAATGTGACAGTACATGTCCACTCTTTGGCAGTAGTATTTAATGAACCATAATAATTTGATTCTGTGTTATTGTACACACTAGTAACTCTATGATCTTGAGATGATAGACCTCACTCTACTCCATAATCTCTCTGCATAGACAAGCTTTAATATCTATTAGCTGCCCTATAGGGATTTGCTATGGTTTCATTTTCCAACTCTTCATAACTGTTTGTAACATGCAAAAAAGGAGAGTTTAGAGAAGCATCCTGTTCAACCAGCACCACTTCATTAGCAGTTGGGAAGAAAAACCTCAAGAACAGAAAGCTCTGCTTCTTTTCCAGTCCTTCTTGGTTGAAAGAAAACATTTCTTTGCCATTGCTGCTCCTTGAATTACTAATGGAAAACATGCAGCTGGTTTTCCTCTCATTTGCCAGGAAACTGACATTTCCTTTCACTTTGGAGTTGTAATCAGAGAAATCAGCAGTCCATTAAAGATTTAGTCAACCACAGGCTTTCTTTGAGAGCACTGGTAACAGCGCATGGGGGGAAGTGTGTTTGACTTGGTCTCATGCCCAGGGGCTGCCAAATTACAACAAACAGAATCCCTCAGACAAAATGGCCATCGCTGAGCTAGTAACGCTGAAGCGGCAACAGTGATATCTCAGTATCAGAGTATACACTTTATATGAAGAAAGTAACAAGTTCAAATATTTGGTAAAGTGTGGCTCATGAGATGCATGCCTTCCTCCAGGATTTTTGCTTTGTTCCCTCTCCTAGAGTTTTCTAAGCAGACTCGTTTTAGATTTAAGATGTTCAGGCCCAACTTCTACAAGCCCTACCACCATCATCATGGAAACACACAAATAAAAAACTATGGGCATGTGTCCATTCACTTCCAGTTTCTATTTTTTAAAAAAGTTCTAGCTGTTTTTTTGTCATTTTGAGGTCAGGTCTAGTGGATGCTGAGTGTGAAAATTTGTCCCCCACCCAACGAAGACACTCTCACTAGAACAATACTGGTAGTTTCCATTGATGTTTCAAGGATAGTACATCTAGAATTCTATAATAAACTAAAGGAAGAAATTTATTGGCTGTGTCAGTAATAGGTTTGTGAGACATTTGTCCAGGTTACCTATAACCTTTCTACTTCTCACAACAACAAGACTTCCAGTCAAGCAAATAATCAAGAAGGGCTACTAACTCATAGAGTTGAAATCAGATGAGATGCCTTCACCACATAATGACCCCATTATAGCCCAACAGGAACAAAAAGCAAAAGAAGAACAGGAACCTCTGAAATGGTACGTTGGATACCATGACACTTCTGTTGAGAAGATGGGTCCATTACAATAAATACAACCAAAAACAGCTAAAATTTCTTTTAAAATAGAACAGTGTGAGCATTGGACTACAACTCTGGAGAACATGGTTTGAATCTCCACTCAGCCATGGAAATCTACTTGTGACTTTGTGCAAGTCAAACTCTCTCAGCCTCAAAGGAAGGCAAAGGAAAATCCTCTCTGAATAAATCTCATTTTATAAAAACTGTGATAGGTTTGCTTTTGGATTTTCAAAAGTCAGAAACAACATGTAGGCACAAAACAACAACAACCCTAAGTTCCCTGTGTTTCTAATGCTCCATAGACCTACCCTGTTTCCCCGAAAATAAGACATCCCCGAAAAATAAGACCTAGTAGAAGTTTAGCTGAATTGCTAAATATAAGGTCTCCCCCGAATGTAAGACCTAGCAAAGTTTTTGTTTGGAAGCGGGCCCAGTGCCTGATAAACAGAACACCAGAGCATGCAGGATTGGTAAATGTACATACCAGTTGTACATGGAAATAATGGTAGTAACAAGAAATTCTTGATAGGATTCACAGTTTGTCTGGTTATGCTGGTTTGTGATGACAACTACTGTACAGTATATAATAAATGTTCAATTTTTTTGTTCAACAATAAATGTGAATTCTTTTTCATGGAAAAATAAGACATCCCCTGAAAATAAGACCTAGCACATCTTTGGGAGCAAAAAATAATATAAGACACTGGCTTATTTTCGTGGAAACACGGTAGATTAAAACCTTTTGGATAGCTCTTCTCCTTTGCAGCTCTAAGATGTCTGCTGCTGGTACTGCTGGACAGCTCCCTTGCATAACATAGAATAGAATTTAAATTTGGAAATCCTTGGGTCCCATATGGGCATTGATGTAATCCCCTGTCGTCAATTTTAGATGTTCCAAAAATGGCACACATGGACATTTGCCATGGTGCTCACTTAATTCTTCTACTCTATCTAATTTTAAAACAATATATGGTACTAGATACTGGTACATTGTGTGTGTGTAAAATTGTTGATCCATCACATCAGACGGCTTGTAAAGCACAGCTTTACAGTCCAGAAGTCACTCGTTAACCCTCCAGTCTTTGAGCAAGCTGCATTTTAGCTTCACTATTCATTTCTGGTGTGTTTTGTGACTAACCATAACCACCACAGCAGATTTTTTGGGATGATGCCCATAACATCATCTCAAAATTCCAAATTCCACAGCAGTCCTTTGTGAAGAGACAAACATTGCATGACAGGCATTTTTAATGGCATCTATGACACTATCTTTAAATTCTAATTGTACCCATCAGTCCAAACAGATTGTAAGTTGCTAGCTGATACTAATTCTACTTGTACTGCCCCCCATCTCAGTATGCCTTTTTGTATGACAGTCATGGGAATGCACCAGATAAGCATAGAGCCAAATTTAACAAGGAGTGAGAAGTGACTCTAGTGCAGCTGGTAAATTGTCTGGGATTTCCAAAACACCTGGAGGTGCAAAGTTCTTCTACTTTACAATATCCCATTTTCATCCTACTAGGAGAACTTCATGCACACTGGTTTTTAGCACAGGAAGCTTCAAGGATTTTGCCCTTATAGATGGTAAATAGGACAAATTGTTTGGGAACAAAGTGATTTTGGGTTTAATGGAAAGCAGAAAGAACAGCAAATACAAGGCTACAATGTACTGCCTGAAAATATGCCATTTTGGGCAACTCCAAGAATCTCCTGAAATTTATTCAAAGAACCAGACTTAACTGAAACCAGAGATGTCCATTTTCCAAAGTGCCAAACTTTAACCGTGGAACATATGATGTATAATTAATAAATCAATGCCTTTAAACATGTACTTAGTGCATTGTTCTAAGTATCACTATGTTCCACAACCAGTCCATGCATTAGTGGAGATAAGCTTTCAGACTAAGAGGAGAGTCTGCAAGCATCTTTATGGGGAAAGGAGGGGGGGGGGGGGTGAGAAAGAAATTAAAGAGGTTTGATGATGGAAAGGGTATTATAGGCATGTTTTTATCCCATTCTGTTTTTACCCCATTCTGGGATGAAAACAAAGTATAAATTCAATAGATAAATGAAAAAATATTGTTTTCAACAAAAAGCTCTCTTCTGGTTGTGTTTGTCAATACTTAGAAAAGTTAATTGCAGGGCATGGTTGGGTTGCTGAGTGCTTAAATAGATGGGACAGAACTTCAATTCACTTATTTCATGAATCTGAAGAAAACTTTTATATATCCTTCTTACTTTTTGCATATGATTCAGTTCCATATGTTATTTATTTGTTTGTTGTGTCAGAAGTAAATTGAGAATACAGTTATAAGGTATAAAAAATCACAAACAAAGTTAAAAACTTGGCACTATACTAAATTTCCTTTGACCAGAAGCTGGCCACTTCAAGTGCCTCTGGTGTCGCTGTAAGAAGGTCCTCCATTGTGCACGTGGCTGGGCTCAAACTGCATTGTAGTAAGTGGTCTGTGGTTTCTCTTCTCCACACTTGAATGCCTTGGACTCCACTTTGTAGCCTCATTTCTTAAGATTAGCTCTGCATCTTGTGCAACCAGAGCACAGTCTGTTCAGCACCTTCCAAGTAGCCCAGTCTTCTGTGTGCCCAGGAGGGACTTTCTCATCTGGTATCAGACACTTATTGAGGTTCCTGGTTTTAACCTGCCACTTTTAGACTCTGGCTTGCTGAGGTGTTCCTGTGAGTATTTCTGTAGATCTTAGAAAGCTATTTCTTGATTTAAGACATTTGCATGCTGGCTGGTATCCAAACAGAGAGTAGGCTGGAGATGTCAATACATTGGTCTGTTCATACTGGCTGCTACTCCCCAACAGATATCAGGTGGTGCAATACCGGCTAAACAGTATAATTTCTCCAGTGGTGTGGGGCGTAGACATCCTGTGATAATGCTGCATGTCTCATTAAGAGCCACATCCATTGTTTTAACATGGTGAGATGTATTCCTCACTAGGCATGCATATTCACCAGCAGAGTAACAAAGCGCAAGGGCAAATGTCTTGCGCTTTGTTACTCTGGTTGTGATTCCCAGGTTGTGCCAGCCAGCTTTTGTATGATATTATTTCTAGCACAAACTTTTTGCTTGATGATCAAGCAGTGTTTCTTGTAAGTCAGGGCACAGCCCAGAATAACTCCCAGGT
Source organism: Anolis carolinensis (assembly GCF_035594765.1). Lineage (NCBI taxonomy): Eukaryota > Metazoa > Chordata > Lepidosauria > Squamata > Anolidae > Anolis > Anolis carolinensis. The sequence continues at coordinate 71,064,349 of NC_085846.1, forward strand.
ATTTTGGTGTACTGCAATACTCCAGAGGGATTCCTTCCCAGGTAATCCTCAGAGTTTGAGATGTTTGTCTGTTCTTAAGATGAAAAATTCACACCTGCACTTTAGATGGATTAGGAATCAGTTGGTTTTCCCTGTAAATGTGTTTTGTACAAAAGACTGGTGGCTTGGAACATTCAGACATTTATTTCAAATTAATGAAAAGTAATCTAATAAATTCCAAGGAATATAAACCAGAATGAAGAAGGCGGGGCCAGGAAGACATCTTTCCACCATGTCTCCTGTATCAATTTAACAATATAATAATATATAATATTATTATACTATACTATACTAATATTATAATATATTGTATATACATGTAATATTAATAATATTATGATGTAATACAATGTAATAATAATTATAATTCACTATTATAAGAGAGCAAGCCAGCTGCAATTAACTGCAATGAATCACTCTGACCAGGAGGTCATGAGTTCGAGGCCCGCTCGGAGCCTATGTTTGTTTGTCTTTGTTCTATGTTAAAAGGCATTGAATGTTTGCCTATATGTGTAATGTGATCCGCCCTGAGTCCCCTTCGGGGTGAGAAGGGCGGAATATAAATGCTGTAAATAAATAAATAAATAAATAAATAATATTGCAATATAGTCAGCCATCAATGGACGGTGAAGCAACAGCTCCCCCTGTGGCCAGAAATCGTGAAGCTGGAAAGATGTTAAAAAATGCCTCTGTGTCTGTCTAAAACTGAATGTTGTTTGTCTATTGGCATTGAATGTTTGCCATATATGTGTTCATTGTAATCCGCCCTGAGTCCCCTTCGGGGTGAGAAGGGCGGAATAAAAATACTGTAAATAAATAAATAAATAAATAAATAAATAATATACTGTATGTATATATACTTGTAAACCGCCCTGAGTCCCCTTCGGGGTGAGAAGGGAGGGATGTAAATGTTGCTAATAATAATTATTATTATTATCTCTATTGTGGAGAGGAGATTGAACCTCTAACCAAGTTCTGATTAGACCTGAAATGGTTTGGCCTTTTCAAATGCATTAACCTGATCTCCAAAATGTATCTCTCATTTCAGAAAAAGTCTTCCCAAATCTGGCCATCGGAAGAACTAGTATTTGTGGAATTCAGTACAATCTCTGCACACTCCCCTCTATGGATAAAGTTACTCTATTTGGAGAGAGCCTGCACAGTTTAGAGGTTTAAGGAATGTACTTTTTTTCATGTCAGGAGCGACTTAAGAAACGGCAAGTTTCTTCTGGTGTGAGAGAATTGGTTGTCTGCAAGGATGCTGCCCAGGGGACGCCCAGATGCTTGATGTTTTTACCATCCTTGTGGGAGACTTCTCTCATGTCCCTGCATGGAGAGCTGGAGCTGACAGAGAGAGCTCATCTGAGCTCTCCCTGGATTCGGACCAGCAACCTTCAGGTCAGCAACCCAACCGTCAAGTCAGCAGTCCTGCTAGCACAAGAGTTTAACCCATTGTGCCACTGGGGGCTCCATGAGGAATGTACTACAACTCTGCATACTGGGATTCAAATCATCCCAGTATTCAAATCATCCCAATACTTGATCATGGGAACTCACTAGATGATGTTTGGAATGACACACACTCTCTGCTTCAGAAAGAGGAAAAGGCAAATTCCCTTAGTATACAAATCTTGCTAAGAGACTTGAAGGTATACAACAACAACAACCCTATTTGGTTGCTTTAAAATCAAGTTTATTTCTTCCTGCAGTTTCCAATGCTATCTGTGTTCAGTCTACAGTAGTATTACTTAAAGTAGCTGCCCCTTGGCCAGGACCACTTCCTGAGCCATTGGCTGTTGTTCCCTGGAAAGTTTCCAGAAAAGGAAGAAACAACTGTAGGCAATGGACAGAAATAATATATTTCCAGGCTTTGGTATACTGGGGGGAATGCTAACCCTCTGCCTCAGTTAGCCTGAGAACTACTGGTCTCTAGTACATTGAAATACTATCTACAGCTTCACATCCTTCACATGGTGTTTTAGCTGCAGTACAACTCCCACAGCTGTCGGATGGTACAGCTGTGGGATGGGTTCACCTACTCACTAAATATGTACTGTATTTCCTAGTAATTTTCTAGGCCCTACAGCTAATTCTATGGTACATTTCTGTCAGACATTATGAAAGAGTCGCCCTGAAGAACCTAAATATTCCTTGAGCGGATACCTTCTTCCCATGGCTTGACACATCTAGAAAACACCAGGCTGGGGTGGGCTTCTCCCCCACACACACATTGGTATTAAGAATTTAACGTGGTTCCAACTAGCATGAACTAATTAAATGATTTGTTGAATGGCAAGACACTTTCCTTTGATTTGGCTTCATGTGTAATGTTTCACTGGTAAGGTAGCAGGTTGGATTATTTCTCTGTGTGTCCTTAAAGTTGAGATCAATTTCTCTTGTACAGTCTGCTGGCCCCTTTGATCCTCTCCCATTAATTTCCCATACTGGTAGAGAATATATGGCACTGCTGCAATAATTGATAAAGAGATCTACCCTGTTTCCATGAAAATAAGACATCCCCAGAAAATAACACCTAGTAGAGGTTTTGCTGAATTGCTAAATATAAGGCCTCCCTTGAAAATAAGACCTAGTAAAGGTTTTGTTTGGAAGCATGCAGAACCGGTAAATGTACATACCATAGATTATTGTACATGGAAATAAAGGTAGTAACAAGAAATAATAATAATATAATAACTTTATTCTTGTATCCCACCTCCATCTCCCAGAAGGGACTCAGGGCAGCTTACACAGGGATAAGCCCAACAACAACATAAATTTACATACAAACAGAAATTTAAAACAGTAATTTTAAAACACTATAGCAATAAAATATAATATAGAAATTCTTGAAAGGATTCACAGTTTGGTTATACTGTTTTCTGATGACAACTACTGTACAGTAGATAATAAATTTTCATTTTTAAAAATTCAACCATAAATGTGAATTCGTCTTTGTGGAAAAATAAGATATCCCCTGAAAATAAGACCTAGCGCATCTTTGGGAGCAAAAATTAATATAAGACATTGTCTTCTTTTCGGGGAAAGAGGGTAGTTCGTGACAAAGGGATGCACCAGTTACCTCCAGGCTCAGCCATTATGGTATCTCTCCTAAGTGATTGTGTGCATAATAGCTTTAAACCATTGCAAACTTAATGCAGGCAATTCACTCTATTTTTAATTCCATTTGGCCTTACTGTTCTTTAGGCTCCTTAAGACAATAACAGTAAGACACAATGATGAATATATAATATGCAATAACATGAAGACATCAAATCAATACTGTACTTTTCCCAGTTATCTCTTGGGAAATGATGCACAGAGAAATTAAACTAGAGTAGCAGGAAGTTTACATTCTCCTGAAGTCAGTCTTTTCCCAGAGCACTTCTCATTTGTCTCAGTGCACCTTTCATAGTACCGAATGGGAACAGAGCTAGCAAAGGTTACTTTTTCAGACCAAAATTTCCAGAATTTTAAGCAAGCATGGCCACAGTACTGGGCTGCTGAGTGCTGTAGTAAAAACACACACACTACTTTTTCATGTTATGGATGAAAATCGGTTGGCTTCTTTTTTTAAAAAAGTGTACTGACTAGTGTTTTGTATCATTAAATTTGCTTATCAGCACACATTTCTATATTTAGATGTTGGTATTAAAATGCTCTGTAATGGGGGCACACCACTAAAGTAGGATGAGAATAAGCTGTTCTTTGGGGTATTGCAATGTGTTACTCTTCCAAATGTATGTGAGTGAAGACAAAAGTGTGGTTGCTCAGAAGTAATACCCAGATTTGGTAAAGAAGTGTCAGTAGCCCATTATGTTCTGGCAGTGTGTCTAGTTCCCCTTGCTCCAGCCAGAGTAAAAAATCAAGGTGCAATTAATGGCTTTCATGTCAGTGGATGGTGTACCTGCTCTCAGTTTTAGTGTGAACTTTACACAAGGTATTAAAACCCATTGCCCGATCAAATGCAACATTTTGGATAGCTCCTCTAAATTTCAGACTAACATGTGTAGGGGATTCATCATTCCATGAGAGAACTGTCATTGTGTATGTGACTAGAATAGCAGATAGCATTTCACCCTGCTTTGACAAAGACTCCACAAGCAGCATACAGATATTGCTAATAAGACAAAGCTAACCTTAGCAAGGTGACAGTCTCTCTAAAGAGTTAATGTGGAAAGAATGGGGCTTTGTCTGTTTGTGCAGGGGTATGAGCTATTCCTTGTCTATACGCAATGTGCCAATTTCTAAATAAATGCCACTAAGCACTAAGCCTCCAGTGACTTTCTTTTGAAGGACTTCAACCCTGGATAAGTAAGTACACACAGACACACATCCCTCACCATTCCCAGAACTGGGCTGAGTGTGCCAATATCAACAGCCACCTACAATTCCATTGACATTACTATAACTGCCAATGGCATGTGGGCATACTGTACTCCTCCCAGTTGAGTGATGAATCCACCTGTGATGTCTCAGGGACCTTTGGCCCATGACCCCACAGCCATCATAGATCAAACTGAAGAGGATTTGGGCTTTTTTTCCATCTCATCAAGATTCTGTTCCTTTCCAGATGTCTCCTGTTGACATTTTCGTGCCAGAGCCAATTAGAGACACCCTTGAAACAAAGCCTGTTTCTCCGGAAAGCTTGGTGTTTGATAGGAAGACTTTTCTCAAAACACATCGCTCCCAAAAGCAGTTTTTAAGGAGAAGTACGAGATTAGCGGAGAGAGGCGATTGTGACTAAACCGTTTCCCTTGGGAAGTTTCGGGGAGGCAGGCATCTGGTACGATGTTGAAACAGCTCCGTTCTCTGGGAAGATTTGGGGAGTCAAACACCTACTTGGGGGGAGCTCTTGAACTTCCATAAAAGTTCTGCACTGAGCTTTCCCTATTGTGGTGTCAACGTAACTATTCATTGAAGGGCATCGTCTCTTGTTCCTGAGCTTCCAAGCGGCCCTCCAGTGCGCTTACTCACAAGTAGACCAGGAGTTGCGTTCCACTCCTTGCCAAGTTTGGACTGCGTTTCAGATCCACCACGAAATACCTTGCCTAGCCTTGAATCCTTGTTCTGGACTTTACTTCAAGGATCTCCCTGTGAAACCTTGCTCTTTCCCCACTCAAACTTCCAAAGAGTTTGAGTGTGTTTCGGTTATTTAGATTATAGACTTTGGACTCTAATACTGGACATATAACTTCATTTTATTGGACTAATTTTGATCTTCTCTAAAAGGTCAACTGCTGGACTATATACTCTGCTTATTTTTGTTTAGAACTATTAGATTGTTTATTGGCCTCCGTGTTGGTTTCCAGTGTTCGCGCTGCTTAGGGGTGTTACACCACCATGGGTCTTATTCCAAACTACAAAAGAGCTATCTAAATAAATCAGTAGATTTATGATAAAAGAGTAGTAAGGCCACTGCCATGCAGCAATCTTTGGAGAAACCCTGATATATTCAATGTGACCTAGTTTCAAATTCTACTTTAGCTACATTACTGATTGGGTGACCTTAGACAGGCTAAGATCACTTGCTCACTCTTGTTCATAAAGCTATTGCAGAAATAAAGTAGAGCAACCTTACATTCGCTGCCCCAAGTTTCTATATCACTGGTCAGGAAATAGATTTTGTAAGCAAAGAAAAAATATGGAGCAGGCTTCAGCAGAAGACCTCACCTGCTTCCATCAGAAGAATGAAGACTTTCTCTCTCTTCCACTTCCACTTCCTAGAGAAGTTCCCCATGGTGCTCAATGCCTATTCCAAATGGTTCACCGCACTCTACAGCAGGAATTTAGGGAACACAGCTGTAGGGTAGGTACTGAAGCAGATACATTGAACCACCCTTTCCTGAGTGTCCTGACCCCTGAATCTAGTGGAAGTACATTGTTGGATCCCAGTCATGACTGGAAAAAAAATGCCAACAATGCTCAAGCCATTCATAATGGTTAAGTAATGAAGAGAAATAACTTAGGTGACAGTCTTTAGAATTAGATGTGCGTGAAGCTTCTTTTGAAGACAGAGGAAATGTGCGTCACACAGGCAAATCTCGCCTGCCTGAATAGTAAGAATAACAAGGAAGATCAATGCAATATAAAAAGGAAAAACGGGGCCATTATATTGCTCCAACAAACTCTGATATGCAACTCTTTATCAGTGGGACTATCTCCTTACACACCCAAGGAAGCCAGAATATAAAGAATGTAATTCAGGCACCCGGGGGGCGGGGGGTGAGTTGGATTTAAATTAGGTTTGAATGTAGTGAATATTTATAGACATAATAAATGAGAAAAATTGGAAAAAAAGTTGGAACCAAGATAAAATAGTTGGATTTAGCTGCACTTAGCACCTGCAGAAATTGGTGGGAAAAGTTCAGAACTGTAGACTATGATAAATGAAGTATATTTTGTTTTGTTTTAAAATAATTATCGCCTTAAAATCACAATAAATTAATTGATTTGATCCAGATAAAGGAATGTGCCTTTGTTATAACTAACATTTCACATTAATTTCAAGGTAACTATGACTGAAAATGCAATCTTCAGGCATATGCCTACTTAGAGTGAAAGCTCATTCCCAAGTAGAATTGCTGCCTTTGTCTCACATCAACCCATTCTGTCTATTCTTATTCATTTTCGGACTTTATAAAGCCAAAATCCATTTTATTTAGCATATTCTGTAGGTACATCTCTTTATCAGTATGTTGAACAATGGGGATGGGGGGGGGGGAGAGGTAAACAGACTGATCAATTAATGTTTACATGTTTTTCTATCTTTAAGTAGTCCTTAATTTATTCATCACTTTATTTATATCCTGCCTTTCTCCTAGGCTGGGGCTTAAAGTAACTTACAAAAAGGCATACACTTACAATAAAATATCTGCTTTATTTGCCTCTTTTCAAAACGTATTAAGGCAGTCTTGCTATATCTAGGATGATGAATGGGGTTATGGTCCTGTGCTCCAAAGGTCTACCTTGATGACGCCATGCTAAATTGGTCCTTGATGTCACTTTTACACACCCTCTCCTAATCCTGGTGCTGTATGAAGGAGCTAAAATTTGTTGAACAGTTTGAACATCACATCAAGAAAATTGTCATTATCACACTACCTTGGAGAGCTCTTTTTTTCTTGTTGAGCCCCTTTTGTTTGCTGGTAGGGAGTTGCACCATAATGCCCATCTTCCTGAGGGAATCTACAAAGCCAATACTGAGTCTAAGCATGGAGGATGTGGAAGGAATGAGAAAGGAACCAGGTAGTAGTGGTATGCTCAAAACATCTTAGGCTTGATTGATAAAGTGTTCTGTTATAAGTGTTTGTCCCTTCCATAATATGTATATGGGAGTAGTTTTCCCATGGACTGGTCTAGGCACAAACAGCACGAGGTTGTATGGTGTTTAAAATCTGATGTGTATCAGGTTTAAATTACTTTAAGTTTTGTTTTTAGATTGTTTTTAGGAGTTTTTAAAAAGTGAGTCAATGTGTTTTGTGTTTTAAAAATTATTTTATTTCAGTATTATTTGAATTGGTTTTTATTTGTTCATTGCCCCAGGAGCCTTTATGGGCTGCGAGAGAATACAGAAATGCTTTAAATGAATAAATAGGAAACAGATCTATCTCCTTTGAGCTGAAGGTCATTGTGCTGTTCCTGATGCGGTGGGTTGGCATCTGGCTGTCACCCAGTAACAGCAGCATGTGCATGTCTGCCAAAAGATCATTACCTCTCTTTATTGATGCCGGCCAGACTGTTTAAGAATAAAGGATAGAGGTATAATTAGCAGAGCACAGTTCCCACTTCTGTGTGAAGTCAGAGGATCAGTCACTCCACCACCATCATCATGACACAGAATAGACTCATTGAGTGGCATGACTCAGCTCTTGCAAAAGCACTGCATCATTCAGTTTGCAGCATTAGAATGTAAACGCCACTAAATGCAGAATGCCGGTGCACTGCGGTAACAGCGAGGCACAATGGCATGCAGACAGGCCAACAACAAAAGGGACAGCCTGTGTACTGTATTTCCAGAGAGCTAAATATGCCTCCTTATGCAGTACAAGAACAGATTTTAAGAAAACGGCACCATGTTGATATTCCTGCCTCTCCTATGATCTTAAAACAAAGTTGGTGACAAAGAGTAAAAGAAAAAAACGTGATATTGCTGGTCACTTATTTAGCTGTCTTTTAGTAATTATTAGCAAAAAAAGTATTGTTATGAATCTGGGCGCATATGCGTGTAGGGAGGGCCTGAATGTTAGAATCCAGAGAATCCTATGAGATCTGCAGTGTTTTGAACCACAGCACTGCAGTCCCTATTTGTGAAGGAGCAGTAGTGTAGTGGTAAACCTGGAAGTGCATGTCCTTGTAGTGACACCCTATAGACAGCCCATAAAAGGTGCTGAGTTTGTCTCTTTCATTGTTTCTGTCCCTCTCCCTGGGAACAACTGGATTTTCATCTCCAACAGTAAAAATTCTTTTAGAAAGTGAATGGAACTTAGCCACATAAGAATAAGCTATATACTAAATACTTTGGATTCATAATAAACGTTGCTGGGAAAATCCATTCTCAGGATGGCCAGGAGGAGCAATCCGCTACAACTGGGTTTCACCGGAATGGCAGAACCCAAGGTTCTATTCAGTTGAGCCATTAAGAACCCTCCCCCTTCTCCAACAGTTCTTTCAAGCTTGCTTAACCAACCAGTCATGTTCGCCCTTCTCAGACAAACTCAAAAGGCAAGAATGTTAACAAGGAAAATTAACAAAGAGAAAATTAGGAAAGATAAGCAATGATATGTCACCTGGTAAGCTGCAACTCTATTTTGAAAACTGGAACTCAAAGGCAATGGCTCCAGAATGGAGAAGAACATTGCAGTAGCAATGAAATCTCTCCTGAAAATCTGCAACTGTCATTCTGAAAACAGCACCCATTTTGAAAACTGGAGCTCAGGAGCAATATTGCCGTAGTGAAGGGGCAAGGATGTAAAAGATGTAAAAATGCTCCTCTTAATCCCATGTCAAAAGCAGGAGGCCCCTTTTCTGTGAAGAGGACGAGGAAAAACACCACAAAAGTTGGATCTTCAAACTGCAAAAGAACTATTTATTGCGTGGCCATAGCAATGAGACAAAAACATGCATACATGCAATCAAAGGATTTGTCCAAATTTCCAAAATGGTTGCAAGGTTTTTATCACCTCACAGAAGTTATCAAGCATATCCTTATTGGCTTACAAAGATCATTTACCCCATTTGTCTAATGTTGTCTACGTCACTAGCATCTTGACCATCATGCAATCCCATTGGTTTTCTATGCTGTAACAACATGTAATTCTTTAGACAATGGTGCTTTCATGTTACTGACCCTGACTTGTTGCAAGTATATGTTCGAAATCGTATGGGAACCGGTTCTGACTTGATGTATTGTTATTATTTGAAAGTAACTTCTTTTCTCTGGAACAACTCTTTTCCCAAACATCAGCATTTTCTCTCAAGTGCAGGCCTTCCTCAAACATAGGCCTTTTGCAACTTAGGTCAATCAAAACATATGGGACTTATAGTCATTACAAGTATCTTTGAAAATTCTTTTTTTAAACCCACATCTCCCTCAGTAGCAATCATATTTCCCATGGTTTCTCTGCAACCCATTTTGAAAACAACAGCTCTAAAGCAATGGACTGTATGGAGCAGTTTGCTTCTGTCTGAGTGTACTCATTGATCCCCAAATTATTGTTAGTAAATGCTAGCATTAGAGATTTCACACACACACAACCAGATTGCCGCTGGCCTGCAGGTCTCTGGAGAAAGGGAACTTAGGTCCCTTTCACACAGCTGTATAAAATCCACATTAAACTGGGTTATATGGCAGTATGGACTCAGATAACCCAATTCAAAGCAGATATTGCGGATTATCTGCCTTGATATTCTGGGTTATATGGCTGTGTGGAAGGGGACTGTAAAGAAAAAATCCTGTCCTCTAGCGAGAGTGATTTTAAAATTGGAACGGAAACGAATAATAAAGAAAGAACCTTTCCCCTGATGGAGACCCAATAAAATAACTAAAAGTGCTTCTCAGATGGCGGCTAGGCCTTGTCTTTGAGGAAAAGGAGGACTTGAGTAAAATATTCCTTCCTAATTTGTGAGATTTAAAGGTATGGCATATGAGTAGATCCATAAATATTTGTGAAGGAAAGTAGAGCTCCAAACTGAAGAACAGCTAGAACACACACACACATATGCTATAAAATGCATTCAAATCCTGGTATTTCTGAAATAAATTTAAGACCAGAAAATGAACCATTTGATTTACAAAATATGATTACATAAGTTGTAGCAAATAAAATAAAATTCAATAATAATTCTAAAATGTTTTTAAAGATCTTCTATGAAAAGACAAATCAATGCAGAAGTATTACAAAATAATGATGATGATGATGATGATGATGATGATGATGATGATGATGATAGGAATTGAATTCTCATAAATGGCAGAAAGCATTTATAAGAGTTAGGGGAGTGTAAGGATATATATATATAGCAGATTATTTAGTAGTTTATACTGCCCAAAGTATTAATACTATGACAGTGGCTTGAAAGTCACCATATTCATGCCATTAAGAGACTGACCAAAATTTAGAAACAGCCTAGCTTAGGTGCCTGTAGAGGCGAGTTACTCTTTTAGAACAAAGAATCAGATACGGTGTTGGTGGAAAGTACTCATAATACACAAATTAGGCCGATATAAAGAAAAGGTTGGATAGGAGACCATTTTGTGATGGATATACTTTTCATGCACGATGAGAAAATGGCCAAGCGGTAAGATTGTAGAGGTCAAAGACAGCAGTTGTATAGCCTGAGAGATCAGTGGTTATTCATTCTGTAACACAAGGAAACAACAAGACAAAACACTGAAAGGTGCAGATATGTTTCCTCACCAGTACCATGAGGAGGAGGAAAAAACAGACTGGAGTTAGAAATAGGTAGAGCCTTTGAGACAAATGGGAGTAATAGAGGAGGTTCCAGAGAACCAATGGTTCCATGTAATCTATTCAGTTTTTCTTTATTGTTGAAAGATTGGACAGGAAGTATTGTTCTGTTTTGAATGTCAGAAATACCTAAATGGTTTTGTGAGGTTCAAAATTGAAATGTTATAATCAATCAAAAGAAGAATTAAAAAAGGGGGAAAGATAATAGGCATTTTGATGGTCTTCATAAATTTCAAGGAGATATATCTATATGTCCAGGGGCATTTTTAGAATGAAAGTTCTTGAGGGTTTCATATCAAGCTGCCATTTGCTTTGACTTTAGTGCCAAGGGTCTTTGTAAAGATATTGATTCCACGAATAGTGCTCTTATGAAGAGAAAGGGTGCACAAGTGTCCTTTCCTCAATGACTTTCATCTTCAAAATGACAGCCAATGAGAAATGTTCAAGAACTGTCACAAGAAATCTTAAAAGAAACTCATGAGGAACTAAGAACCCCAATTAGTAACTTGTGAAGTGTTCTTTTAATGGCACCTAGAATCAAATAACATTGAAGAGAATAGTGAGAATGGTCATATGTAAGGAAATGGTGGACCTAATAGTGATGGCTGAGATAATGGGACTTAATGGGACTCGTTCCCTGGAGAAGATTCCACTACAAAAGACTTCCAAAATTATTAATACTTCACCAAAAATCAGTTAACAGGGAAGCAGTTGCAATGGTGGTTGGAGAAGTGAGATTGGAAGTTGGAGTTTCTTTCATGATAGCAGACTAAATAAAAGTAACAATAGAGGCAGTTTTTAAAGATAAAACACTTAAGACAGATAGTAGGTTTAAAACAGAAAGTACAACTAGCTTAATCCAACAGGTTGACAATACTATTTTTTATATAAGGTTCAGAGGTACGATGTACAAGTTTGTCAAAAAATAAAAAAACTTTATATTTTGAATCAAATAGTTCTGCATTTGATAACATAAGTGAGAGAGTCAAATTTATTGTTTCAATGGGCCAAAAGATGCTTAAATTCAATAATCCCCCAGTATATTTGGGGGGATAGACCAATATCCTAGCAGATTAATTGGGACTGAACAGAATATGCTCAGGGAATAGTCTCAGAATTCCTCAGTGTTTCAACAGTTTTGGAAGAAATTTGGACCACTAGACTATATTTAGGTAGACCTGTATGTCATGGCCAAAAGTACCAAGTTTTAAAAGCAAAACAAAACAAAACAAATTTTGCTAGAAGGGGATGCACTAAAAATTCCTTGGCCACAAGGCTTTTATTTATTTATTTATTTGCCATATTTATATCCCGCCTTTCTCAACCCCTGGGGGGACTCAAGGCGGCTTACAAATGGCACTACATGGTGTCTACAACATATAAAGATTATACGACGAATTCTTCGCAAATATAATGTAAGAAAGCATCAATAGAGCTAATTGTTGTATATTGCCCAAAGAGATCTTGGTTTCCCGTGAATCTTCAACTGTCAAGTATCCATTTATCATTCAGTTTGACTGTTTGGACTGGGGCTTGTTGGAGAAGTTGAAAGTTGAATGTAGTGCTCACTAGGTTGACAATAGCTTCATGTGAACTTACTAGAGAGCGTTCTATAAGAATGATTTTGTTTCAGGTGGCATACGTAGTTCCTGTAACATTTGCAAGAAGGGTGCCAGGGTAGGCCGTTTTACTGGTGAAACGTTATTTCTGTCAGTTGAACAAGTTAGTAATGGATCTGGATTTTCTGCCTAAGTGTTTAGAGAGAAAGAGTGCCATGGAAGTAATTTTATCTTCAAAAACGTTGCCTAAACTCATATTTTTATCACACAATTCTAGAATCATAATGAAATGATATAACTATGAGAATAAATCACAACCAAAATGTGTTCAACATCAGTTGACAAAATCACATGCATCATTGATGGTCTTTTTCTGTTTAAGTGTTCTTACAGGATATTTGCAATGCTGCAGGATAGGTTGGGGCTTTAGTGTTTTTGAGACACTATAAGTTGGACCAGTATAAGTCAGCATGAGCCGCTTTTGAAACACCATGCTGCAGTCTGTAGTATCTAAGTGGTTCTCTCATCCAGAAGAAGGGCTTGGGTAAGTCCCAGTTGTAGTGGATTGCTCCTCCTGGCCATCCCAAGAATGTGAAATTGTACTTACTATGAAGGTTCAGTCTGGGATGGCAGAAGAAACAATCCATGTACTCCTGCAAACAAACAAATACAAATTTGTTAACAATTGGAAGTGATTCTCAGAATGTATGTTAGTTAAGGCATGATAATAAAACTGTTGGAGAAGGAGGTGGGGGGGTCTTAATGGCTCAACTGAAAAAGAACCTTGGATCCTGCCATTCCGGTTGGAGCGCAGGAGTGAAACTCAGTTGTAGTGGATTGCTTCTCCTGCCATCCCAGAACGAATCTTCATGGTAAGTACAATTTCTCACAAACTACTGGAGCAATTGAAACAAAACCGAAGGAGAACAGGGGAGTTAGTTTTGCAAGTGATGTCACAGTCCTTGCTAAACAAAAAGGACCTTCCTATCAAAGAGAACATTGGGACCCTAATGATTTTCATGCATGAGGTCTCAGCCTTATTTGAATTTCCAGGTTACTGTTCAACAATTATTTTAATATGAAAAATCTTTTTTTTTTCAAAGTAACCAACCACATAAGTCTAACAATGGGGAAATGGGCATATGGAAAGGATAAGCAACTCTAATGGATTAGGAGACATAATTTTCACCCCCTCTTTGAGATATGGCAGGAAGGAGAGTGGGGAAAGGGTCTTTCTCATTTTTGTCCTAGCTATGGGATGTTCAGAGAAACTCTTTTGGCACTAATTTGTGATCTTTTTGGTGCTTGAATCAAATGAGAAATGGGGGATAGAAAGCATTTATTAAGGGTAGGATATGCATAATGTAATAGGGTGTGTGGAAACAGGATGTGTGTGAATATGTCTGTGTAAAAAAATAATATTTAAAAGTTGGGCCCATATGCTGGGACCATGGAAAAAGCTGTTATAATATGATAATTAAAATTATCAGGCACAGGACTGGGATAGCCTGGGTTCAGTTCTCACACAGTGATGACGTTTATTGCATAGTCTCGGGCCAATCAATTTTTCTCAACCTCACCTATCAACAGCTCATAGTCTGAATCAGGGGTCCTCAAACCTTTAAAGCAGAAGGCCAGTCCACGGTCCCTCAGAGTGTTGGGAGGCCAGACTATAGTTTGAAAAAAAATACCAACAAATTCTTATGCACACTGCACATGTCTTAGTTGTAGTGAAAAAAAATGAAAGAATACAATATTTAAAAATAAGAACAATTTTAACTAACATAAACCTACCAGGATTTCAATGGAAAATGTTGGCCTGCTTCTTGCTGATGAGATAGTCAAGTTAATTAGGATTGTTGTTGTTGTTGTGTGCCTTCAAGTCATTTCAGACTTAGGGTGAACCTAAGTCTAAAACGGAGGACAGGGGCCAGATAAATGACCACGGGCCTTAGTTTGGGGTCCCCTGGTCTGAATGGTGAAGCCCATTCTGCAAGATAAGATCTCCCCACAAACATAAGCTACCACAGTCCTAAATTACCTTACAGGTTATTGTGTAAATAAAGCAGGATTGGACAAACTGTGTGCATTGCCCTTAACTTCTTACAGGAAAATTCAACTATAAATCAGTAAACTGTATACCCTACAATCAATAAATTGCTTAATAGTAATAACAGTGAAATGAAGGACGGATTCGACATGTATGTGTTAAATTAATTATGTATTTACACGGAGGGACACTGCAAATATATCATGAGCTTGATTGGGAAGTGCATATTGAAAGATCTAACTAGGTTAGGGTACATCAACAAGGGCTCACTAAATCAGGAGAGAGAATCATAACTTTCTCCTGATGTTCTTGGATTGAATTTCCCATCAGCCTAGCCAGCATACCTCACAGACAATGATGAGTAATAAAGTTGTAATCCAAAAGCATCTACAGACAATAAGTCTACATCATTGAACTAGGTGGACCACTCTCACATAATATCTGCCTTGTTTCTTTCTATAGGCTCAAAAGAACAAAACAAGCCCAACTGAAATATCCCACATTACTTCTGTTATACCTATGAAAGCTCCTCTTTCTCTACCCAGGAACTGATTCTGAATGACAATGACAACAATTCATCATATAGACATATATATAAATCCTGCTTTGACAAAAGGATGTTATCCTGTTTATTTTCAGTGTCATTATTTGTGCATTTAATTACAGAACAGTTAATTACTTTGCTTTAATTATATATCTTTTTAATTAAAATGGTTGCTTCCAAGTTTTGATAAGGTGGAAGCTGCTCTTCAGCTGCACATTCATTTTGTAAATGTTATCAGCTTCAGTGTTGTTCTTGGTTATTGGTTAAATAGTGGGCACCAATATTTGTGTTTATTTATTTTGCCTCCTCTCAGTTGTCTTTCGGGAAAGAAGGCAATCTAACACCAGTAGGCCAAGATTTAAACAATTGGGCTGTTTGTGCAAGATGATTCATACTTTGCTTTTTAAATTCAGCTACAAACCTTGTCTAAATTTAATGGTAACATCCAGACTGGAAATTATGCATGCTTTTGTGTCTTAAAGGTTACAAGAGAGAGACATCATTCAGAGGTGTTTGAAGCTCCAGATCTTAAAATGTTACTTTAAAAATGTATTTTTCCAAGCTCCCCCCACCAACACTGAGCTTAATAATAAGCAACTTTTTGCCAATTTCCCACAAATAACTAAAATAGTAACTTTTAGTAATTTTAAAGAAAAAAAGCACAATGCTAAGAGCTGCTGCACCGTGGTAGAAAAGACATTTTCTTTCTATTCACTTCAGCACCCAGAAGAGAAAGTGAGGCAGCAATGCTTGAACCATGTGATATATGGTATCTCTTCTATCACATAGCAGGGCCATACCTCATTACTATAAAAGTAACTAAGATGTTACATTTCCTGCAAATCCTTGTCAAGTTGCATCTGTAACAAAATTAAGTTATGTATTCATTGCCAGGAAGCAAAATTAATTATAAGGATTTGTTGGGGACAGATAAGTATTTAAAAAGCAAAGGGAAAGTGAGTCACTCCTTCCTACCTTCAATCCTGAGATGATAGGTTCTCTGCCTTCAGATCTCCTTCCCTCACCCAGTTAAAAGTTGTCTCAGCAAAATTATTTATTCATTCATTCATTAATAATTTTTGTTTATATGCCACCTTTTCCCCCCCGAGTGTAACCCAAGGTGATTTAACAAAAGAGTTTCCTTTGCATTAAGAAAAGAAGGAGGGTCCAGCCTTTTCCTAAACATAACTTCTGTGTTTAATTCAGGGAATCTTGTGGAATTCTAAGTGACAATGCACCCAGAGAAACCCTAACACATTTAAGTGACTGAAGCAGAAGCTCCAAATGAGACCGTTTCCAGGATCCTTCAAAATATGACTCTCCAATAGCCCAAGAGTTAGAATCCTCTTTGAGGTAAAACGCAATGCACTACAGTTGCTGCCTTTCAATTACCGGTATACTAAATCCTAAGATAGGGTATCTCATCCTCCCTCATGGGACAGCCAGCACTGAATCCATTTTTAAAGTCCCAAGAGTAAAATGGTAGATGGGAAGGAATTATAATTGCTTCTATTACTCTGAACTGGGTACTTAAAACTGACTATACAGTTGACACATGGGGGGCGGGGGGTGTTGCAAGTTTGATTACCAGCATCTACAGATTTGATCACATGTTATCTCTAGGAAGCATAGTCATGGTTTTTCACTTTCGTGCGAGTCCTGTGTTGTGGGATGGGTTTGTGAAATGATTTATAGTTTTGAAATCACAACCTCCCTGAACTGCTGCAAGCTGGACAGCAAGCGAAAATACAGCAGAGTCCTTTTACAGCAAAATATGTTTCAGCCTGTCTATCAGCAAAGTGCAACTGCCAGCATCTGACCTTATCTATACACTGTTTAGTAAACTCATGGATTTAGGTTTTCATCCAAAATATCTGGAGGCTTAAATCTTCACTATTGCAATATATACAAATGTACAAACAGAATACAACAGATCCACTTTCAGGCTTGTCTTTACAGTCAGGTCTCAGAGAGTCGCATACACATACCCACAAGTCACACAGAAAAGAGAAAGATGAAACCTTTCATCCCCCTTTTATAGCTACCTGCTGATAGGTCATCAGTAAGAGACATTGGCTGATTCAACCCCTTTTACAATACACATGGTTATGACTCAGCCATTACCACACCCCCTTAGGGTCATGACATATACAATCATTACTCAGATGCTATCAATATTCCACATGTTCATCAAACAGTATTTTTATATCACTAGAAATGCTGTGCCATTTCTGTCTAACATCCTGTGCCCCTAACCCCAACAAATGTGGAGTGATGACTGTATGTAAAGGTAAAGGTTTTCCCCAACATTAAGTCTAGTTGTGTCCAACTCTGGGGGTTGTTACTCATCTCCATTTCTAAGCCAAAAAGCCAGCATTGTTCATAGACACCTCCAAGGTTATGTGGCCGGCATGACCGCATGGAGTGCCATTCTCTTCCCTCTGGAGCGGTACCTATTAATCTACTCACATTTGCATGTTTTTGAACTGCTAGGTTGGCAGGAGCTGGGGGTAACAGTGGGAGCTCTCCCCGCTCCCCGGATTCGAACTGCCGACCTTTTGGTCAGCAAGTTCAGCAGCTCAGCAGTTTAACCCACTGTGCCACCGTGGGCACCATATGACAGTATGTAGTTAAACTTAAATTTCCTAAACCAGCAAAGTTTGACTGAACTCTGCTTCTCATTATGGTTGCTTTTAAGCAATGCTCTAGATCTACTTTTTAATAACTACATTTCTCAGAATCTTCACAGGGAATGTTGTAGTCCTCTAGGGTCAAATTTCTCAAGGGTTGCTGGAAATGTTGCCAAGGCTGTATGTATAGGTTTACTTACAGACGGCATTAATAACATCCTGGCTGTCAATGGTGCACTCCATCTGTCAGCATTACAAGGAAAAAATACATGCAGTTGACATTGTCTTCTTTGATGGATATTGAAATAATAATGCTTGAGTTCTCTTAGGGCATTCCAAGATGGTTGCTTCCTGATGCAATGTCCCTGGGGAAAGCAGACCCTTTCCCCCCTAGGAAATCATCCCATTTGTTCATTGAAGGAAGCTAACTGTATAAATAGTGCACACCCACACCCACACCTGTCTGGTGTTAGCATCCACCAGCCACAGGTAGCAAGAAATGTCCTGTACCACTTTCAGAGCAGAAATGAAGTAGAGGAAGAAAATATTAATAGACCTCTTCCACAAATTGCACTGCCATTTCTACCATCAAGTGATAGACTTGTATGCAAGGTGATAGTGATGAGTTGTCAAAATGCCTTTATCCAAGGGACTCCCTCTCCCATGAAAAGGAAAAGAAATGCAGTTCAGCTGGATTGATTCTGCAAAGATGTTATATGCAAGGAAACATTTGTACATCCAGCTGAAGCAAATGCTTCAGAGTTACCTTTCACTGATTGAACTTTCCTGGTAATTAAAATATTTCCTGACAATTAAGACCCATCTCCAGATGACTTTGCCTTTTGGTATTACTAAGCCACTTAGACATCACCCACTCCCTCGGTAAAATATTGCATCACCAAGAACAGGATGTAATTTGCATAAAAATTGCATGTGGTTGATATAATTAATACAAATAAAGTTTTATTTTATTATTAATCTTCACATAATAGGGAAGACTATGATTGACTAACTGCTTGCTTATTGCTCAGTATGCTGAGCTGGGAGTCCCTAAAGTATTCTCTGCTTAGGTTTTTTCGTTTTTACATCAGATTTGGGGGGAACAGTCCTTTGAACAGAGGTGTGTCCTCAACAAAGTAAGAAATTACAGGGTTGCTGAGAGTTTTTCGGACTGTATGGCCTTGTTCCAAGCAGATTTTCTCCTAATGTTTAGCCTGCATCTGGGGCTGGCATCTTCAGAGGTTCAGAATCTCTAAAGATGCCAGCCACAGATGCAGGCAAAATGCTATGACAGAATGCTGCTGGAACATGACCAGACAGCCCAAAAAAACTCACAGCAACCCAGTTATTCATCCCATGAAAGCCTTTTAAAATACATTAAGACATCACATCTGGCCACTCTTTCCAGCTGTGGTGCCCAAACCTCCTTCCAAGCTTATGCACTTAGTACCTTCATTGCTATTTTTTAGAAGCCAAAAGACAATTGTTCTAGTCTTTGAGGGCTTTGCCAGCATTTAATCTAATTTTAGATTTGTGCCCCTATCTCCATATGTTTAAACTGATTCTTGATTTTATTGTTTTATTGACTCTACTGCTTTCTTAAAATGTCATTTTAAATATACTATAATTTTATGATATTGTGTTTGTTAACTACTTTGAAACATCACACAAAAGTAGGCATTGTAACTTCAATTTTCCAAGGCTCTTGCCAGCATGACCAATTAGGAAGTCAAGTATCACTGGAGAACCAAAAGCTCTCCATTTTTAGTCTAAATGATGAAGATGTCATCTGGAAATTATGATATGAATTAGATACAAAAAATCTTTGCAAAGTGATTTTTGGACCACATGGCTGCCAGGTTGGTGAAGAATCCTGGGAGTTGTACTGCAGAACTCACTTTTTCAAGCTCTTTTCTTAGTTTGGGGGGGGGGGGGCAGAACATTTAATCCTAAATGTTCATTGTGTGACTGTTTCAACTGAATGAGCTCTTAATCAAGGAAATGTTTCTGACCATTTAAAAAAAATCTTAGGCAACAGAGAATAATTAGATCTCTTCCTGGCTGCTAAAAAGACAATTTCCCTGAAGTATAGTTTGTCTGCTTTCAAGACATTGATGTTGGGCTTTTGAGAGTAATACGCTTCTGTCAGTTAATACACATTGTCAATAACTAAATACATGTTTATTGTTGTTTTCAGGTATTTGGAAAATGTATCTTTGTCCAACCAATATACAAAGTGAGATTTGTGGACACATAAGAAAAAGTCTTTTCATTGGCTGTGTTTCCTCGGCGTTTAAGTCCCCATTTAATTATGCATTTATTTAAAATATTCATACCTTCCTGCACTGCTTCACAACAGGCCCCCCAGAGCAACAGACAATATATTGATAATTAATACATTACAAGCATAAGACTTATTTTAAATGATGACATATCACCTGCTTTCTACTTGGATTCTAGGCATGATATCCTATACTTGTTTATAAAATTACCTACACCAGATTTTACCAGTTTTTATTTTTTTAAGTCCTAAATCTATTGTTAGTTCTGACAAAATTAATCTTGGGCAGTAAGTGAGGTTTCATGCATATATGTGACATTTTATACATTTCTAACTGTAGGATAACTCCTTCTCTTCCCGTCTTGCGGAAAACTTAAGTCTCCATTTCCCTTGCTTACCTGCCTTGTGTTTAAAAAGCACCATCCAGTTTGTATAGCAACCACTACTTTTCAGAGGCAACAGTATGAAATGAGGCAAGGATTTATTATTATCATTATTTATATCCCATCTTTCTCCCCATGGGGACTCAAGGCAGCTAACACTCTATGGAATGAAAAGAGATAGAAAGATACGGTGGCAGGTGCCAGAGAGCCCAGTATGATCCCAGTGCAGGGTAGCTCAGATAGGCAGAATAAAGAGGTATCGTGTATGGGGTATAGTGCAGATGCACCCCATTCTGCTAACAGATCAGCCATCTCTGGATATTGTCTTCCTGTGGGCATGTTCTTCTTTATCCATGTGTAATGGGACAGCATAAACCTGGTCAACCATTCTGTAACTGATAGCTAACTGTCCGTTGTTTGACACCAGCTACAGGAAACAACACTCAAATAGGCTGTTTGAAACACTCCTAGTAGCTTCTTCATCCAAACACCCAATAAGACAAATCCCATGGAGACTTCTCCTGCATTTCTCCCTTTTATCTCTCCTCCTCCATTCCCCACTCCCCTTCCAATTAGTCCACAGCTGTATAAGTACAAGCTTTGGTTCAGGTCTTTGATTCTTTCTTCCCTTCTTAAAGAAACAGGTTCCTTCCAACTACTGGGCAGGACCCTCCACTCTCGCTCTCTTACACTTCCCCAATTTCTAAAAGTTCAAATGGAAATGGGAAAAAACAAGAGGAAAGGCTAGATGGAAGCTTGTTGTGATATATGCCAAGGGTACATATTAAATTATATGGGAGATCGTTTCAAGCATTAATAAAGATACAAATCATTTTGGAAGGACCGCCTACACATTTATTTGCTTATAGTACGTCCTTTTGTACTATTTATTCAAACTTAAGTTGTACTAACTTACATAAGTCTTACACACAAGTAAATGTGATTTTATTCTACAACTAGCTTAGGTCCCTGGTGATGCCTGGGTCAGGCAATTTGGTAAAGATAAACATTAGAAAAAGTTATTGTTTGTTTTTTGGATGTTATGAATGTACCCATTAGAGAATGCATAAGGGCATGGGTGGGCCGTAAGTCCCATCATCCTCTGTCATTTCTCCTCAAACTCTGTATTTAAAGTAGTCACAGGGGAAATCTGTGTGCCAAGTGTGGTCCACATCCATAGCTTTTGGGGTTTGCAGTAGTCTTTGGCTGTGAGTGCAGACAATGAAACTCTCATCGTCCAGGATCCATCCCACCCAGAAATCCCACCTGGCCTTAAAGTGGGTCATGGGAGGGGGGGGTCTGTGTCCCAAGTTTGATCCAGATCAATGGCTGATGGGGTTAGCAGTAGTCACTGGATGTGGGTGAAGGTACTGCAAGTCCCATCATCCATGACCCATCCTCTTCCAAACTTCAATGGGACGTAAAGTGGGTTGGGAGAGGGTGTCTGTGTCCCATATTTGGGGTTAGCAGTAGTCTCTGGATATGGGTGAAGGTACTGAAAATCCCATCGTCCATGGCCCATCCGCCCCTAAACTTCACCAGAACATAAAGTTGGTAATGGGGGAGGGGGGTCTGTGTCCCAAATTTGGTCAGTTGTAATATGTGTTCACAGTGTTCTCTAGATGCACGTAAACTACAACTCCCAAAAATCAAGGTCAGTCACCTAAATCCCCACCAGTATTCAAAGTTGGCCATGTTGGGCCTTTGTGCCAAGTTTGGTCTAGATTTGTTGTCAGCTGGGTTCAGTGCTCTCTGGATGCAGGTGAACTACAACTCCCAGAATGCAAGGTCAACCTCCTCCCCAAAAAAACCACCAATATTCAAAGTTGGCCATGTTGGGTATGTGTGCCACGTTTGGCCCAGATCCATTGTCAGCTGGGTTCAGAGTGCTCTCTGGATGTTGGTGAACTATAACTCCTAGAATCTAGGGTCCATCCACCCCAAACCCCTGCAGTATGTTCTGTTGGTAATTGGGGGGGGGGGGGTGTCTGTGTGCCACGTTTGGTCCAGATCCATTGTTGATGGGAGTTAGATAGATAGATGGCATATTGTTATATTATTTATATTATATCATATATGGTACATTATATTAATGTATATTGTTTTATTATATATATTGTATTTGACAAGCCATTCATTTGTTTTCTTTTTTTCATTCCCGTCTGCATTCCTCTCTGAAGGAAATAAGGAGGCAAAATAGTGGGAATTAATGCACAAGGCAAAATGGTGACCAGTGGTATTTTCAGGATGTAAAATGGCAGGGATGAGGCAAAAGGGAGGGAGCAACTGTTCCCAGCCCCTTGAGTCACCCCTGCCGTCACCCCTGCCGTCATCCTTCTACCCACCGCACAACCATCCAGTGCCACCTGCTGGATCTAGTCCTGTGTCATGAGAACCAGCCACCCACTGGGCCAACTGTGCCAGGAGAATAGATTTAGCCTATTGCCACATGGAAGAATATGCGTGGAAGATGAACGTGGTCCCTCAGGGTTCTATTCTGTCCCCCATGCTGTTTATTATCTACATGAAACCACTGGGAGAGATCATCCAAAGTTTTGGAGTTTGGTGTCACATATAAACAGATGACATCCAACTCTATTACTTATTTCCACCAAAAGCCAAGGATACTACCCTGGTCCTGAGCCTGTCACCAATAATGGACTGGATGAGGGTAAACAAACTGAAACTTAAACCGGACAAGACAGAGGTACTCCTAGTCAGTTGGAAGGCAGATCAGGGAATAGGGATCTAGCCTGTGCTAGATGGGGTTACGCTCCCCCTGAAGACATAGGTATACACTATACAGCTTGGGGGTGATCTTGGATTCATTGCTGACTCTGGAGGTCCAGGGGTCAGAGGTGACCAGGAGTGCCTTTGCACAATGAAAGCTTGTGTGCCAACTGTGCCCATACCTTGAGATGCAAGATCTGGCCACAGTAATCCACGCCCTAGTTAGATCCCATCTAATTACTTCAGCATGCTCTACATGAAGCTGCCTTTGAAGACCATTTGGAAACTTCAGCTGATCCAAAGATCAGCAGCCAGATTACTAACGGGGGCTCCATACAGGGAGAGAACCATGTTACAACAGCTCCACTGACTACCAGTTTTCAAAGTGCAGGTTATTACCCTTAAAGCCCTAAACTGTTCAGGCCCAGACTATCTGGCTGACTCCATTTCTGCATACAAGCCTGCCTGGATGCTGCGATAAGCAGACAAGGCCCTGCTCTCAGTCCCACCCTCATCTCAAGTACGGCTGGAACAAGAGAAAGGGCCTTCTCCGTGGTGGCCCCCCACCTCTGGAACTCCCTCTCAAAGGAGATTAAAGCGGCCCCCTCCTTGCTCACTTTCAAAAAACAACTAAAGACCTTCTTATGTTCACAAGCATACAGAGAGGAGGATATATTATTTACTCTTTATTTACTGTCCTGATTTTTGAGTTTTTACATTATTGGTAGCCAGAATTTGTTCATTTTCATGGTTTTCTCCTTTCTGTTGAAATTGTCCACATGCTTCATGTGTATTTCAACGGATTCTCTGTGTAGCCCGACATGATAGTTGCCAGCATTTCTGTGTCCTCAAATAGTATCGTTAAATACTATTCCAAGTATTCCAAGAGAGCCACAGAAGACCTTAAGATCATGGGGAGGGAGAGCCTAGTAGTGTTTATCTAGATGCTGTTTTTGTTTTAATATCTTAATGATTTTAAAGTGTATTTATATGTTGATTGTTTCTATTGATTTTATGTTATGTTTTATTTGCTTTGTATAATAAGGCATTGAATTTTTGCCTAGATGTATCTTGTATGCCGCTCTGAGTCCCCTAGGAGGTGAGAAGAGTGGGATAGAAATGAAGTTAATAATAATACAAATAATAATAATAATAAACTTTTGGCTACTTAAAATGTAATTTTTAGTTGTGTGATGTCTAATTTGTTGCAATGATTTATTATTGCTTGATGTTGATGTTTAATGTGTTATTATTTGTTTTATGGTAATTTGTTTGTTGTCTACATTTTACAGCATTGTTTGCTGCTACATGTTGTTAACCTGTAGCCCCCATTAGGGAGATGGGGCAGGATAGAAATAAAGTTTTATTATTATTATTATCAACCACCACTTCCATGAGCAGTAGTACCAGGTACTGCAGGAAAGCTGAAGTGGTGACGTGGTCCTGTGGGAAGAAAAGAAGGTGGCCCTCATTGTCCTCTTCTGGCACTTCCTCTTCCTCGAGTACGCACGGCTAGAAGACCACTCCTGGTAGACCCAGGCAGCCAAGGAGTGGCTCTTTGCCATCTTGGAAGACAAGGTCAGTCAGGAGCGTGAGTGGAAGAGGATCACCTCCATAATGAAAAGGGCCAAAGGAAGAGGATAACGTGGAAGAGGAAGAGGAGGAGGAGGAGGAGGAGGAGGAGGAGGAGGAGGAGGAGGAGGAGGAGGAGGAAGGGGGGAGAAGAACACCACCACCATCTGGCCTCACTCTCCTGCCTCTTGACTATCCTCCTTTTGCAGCCCTGTCAGCCCCAGCCACCACCTCACAGCCCTGCCTTCTCTACAGAACAATTTAGGCGCCATGGCAAAAGGTCAACTTGTTAGCAATAATAGTGGCTTATTTAAGTTGTTAATCACTTATATAAAGTGATCAATGACATAAATAAGTGCCAGAGAGCACCTGAGGATCTGTGAAATAATGGGAGGCTACAGCAGAATATGTCTACATATCAGTGAAGTACTCAGCACATAGCAAAGTCAAGGTTTCCTTTTTGGTTTCCCCTCCCCTCACTGCATGTCATATTTTTGAGCTGTGAATGATTAAATCCATGGTTGCAGAATCTATAGATAAGAAGGGCAAACTACACTATGAGCATACTTCAGTCACTAAAGCAGATGTGTTCCTTTGCATTATTTCAGGGTTTAGATTCAGAGGTAATGTGGCCACCAAAATCCTCCAACATTCATGCCCAATTACCACAGTGGCAGGTGACTTCTGGGAACTCTAGTCTAAAAAAGTAACATTTCCAAATCCTAAAAGAAAGACAGTTAGGAAGGTAAAGCATAATATGTTGGCAGGTGGTGGGAAGTAGAATGTTCTGCCTGTTAAGACTGTAAGGAACTTTAAATGGGAATATTCCTTTTTAGATGGAAGATTTTGGATGTTTCCTACAGTTTCCACTGACATCTGTTTATTTTTACAAGCAAAGGCAGCTCTCTGAAATGAATGGCATAGGGCAATAAACTGGGCCTTTGCAAAATACAGTTGATGCGACGTGTGACATAAAATAACACAGATTTTGATAGATTCTGCTGAGTGCCGTGAAGTTATTTCATAGAGTTCACTCTCAGTGCATTAGGACATCATTCGCTATGTCATCAAATCACCAAGGGGACACCCTGTCATGCTGCCAGGAGACAGACAGGCCGTGGATATTATTAAAGTGCTCCTCCTCCAGCAAAACCCTGAGCAGAATATCTTTCTTCCCAGCCACTTCCATCTGCTGCTAAAGCTATATTGGCAAGAGATGGTTAAAGCCTTTTTGCAGTTTTGCAAAAGCTTGCCTGAAGATCTAATTGGAATTGATATTGATTTTTGCTTTTCTTCTAACCATCTCTTGTGCATGTGAACAAGGAATCTCTTTCTGAGTCTGATATTCCAGATCATGATTACAAAGCTGTCAAAGCCCAAGAAATGAAATTTGATTCTTCTGCCCCCATCCCATCCACACTCTGCATGTTGCCTTTTAAATTTTATTTATTGGGGCAAGTAGGGTGGAGGCATAATTGTTCTTGGCATTTGTATTAGTATTGTAACATGGATCAAGAAATTGTTTTTTTTTCCCCTGAGGCCAGGAAAAATACTTTTAAAAAGCAATTTGTTCCCATTGGTTTCCTAAAGACACCATCCTAAAAATCCTGTCTGATCTTGGAAGTTAAGGAGGGATGTCTCTGGTCAGTGCTTGGACGGAAGACTGCCAATGAATACTAGGTGCTAGGGGCAACATTTTAGGAGAAGGAATTGGCTCTGATTATTCCTTGCTTAAGAAAACCCTATGAAATTAACGGGGTCACCGGCATTCAACAGGCGACCTGACAGTGTAGGAATACACACACACACACACAACCATTAGAGCATTAAGAAGTAATTTTTGCATTCACTGCCTTGTTGAAAAAAAAGCAGCTCACTATGTTATGACTTGCATTGTCTTACTGCCTTTTCATTACTTTCCATTAGTTTTTTGAAAGAAACAGATTTCAGATTGATAGTAGAATGGCATAAAACTTGAAAAATTCACATCAAAATGCCTCCAGAAATGCCCTTAAAAGGAACTTTTGAGAGTAACTAGAACCCTTGACTTATTCCATCAGTGAAGTGGCTTTGCCCTTATTGTTAACATAGGTGCACTTGAGAAAGCAACTAATTATAAGTAATTTATGTTACTTGTTATTTCAAGTGTTTGTGTGTGCATGTGTTTTTTTTTAAAAAAACAAACATTGTATAGACAAAACCAAGAAACCTTCCTTTATACTTGAGTTGCAATACAATGGGACTGTTATTTTTGAGAAAGCAGAGTGAATGGAGGTAGATTAGGCCAACATCTCAAACGTTGAACAGTGGTGCCCTTCAGATGGCCAACTGCTATGCTGACTGATGAGAATCGTAGTCCAAAACATCATTTTGAAAGAGGTTGAGTTAAATACACATTAAAAAACTAGCTCCTACACACACAGGATTATTGGACTTTTGCTTTTGTTTTACTAGCTACTGCTTGCTGTTGTTATTTAAACTTTGTTCAGTTTCAAGGCAAGAATGGGAATCATGTGACCCACCAGATGTTGTTTCACTGCAGTTCCCAGCAGTTCTAATCAGTACAGCCAATGCTAAAGAAGACCAGGTGTTGCAAAAACAACATCTGGAGGAGCTGGATGATTTCTACCTTATTTTTAATACATTTTTGGCACTTAAAAGTTCCAGGTGAAATGTGACCTACAAGATGAATAAATAATAATCAAATACCCAAACTCTGTTGATGGAGTTGAGGGATTCGGATGGCCTACATATATAGCAACACACCACCATAAAGACAGGAATTTTAAAAGCAAGATCTGTTTTCATTCATTATTCACATCTATATGTCTAGAATAGATACTATGTAACTGTACCTGAAATAAATACTGCAGTAGTGAAAAATTGGGGATGACACTAGCAGGTTTGATGATGCCACCTGCAATTACCCCCCCCCCCCAAAACACATACACACACACTTCAGCCTTCTGTATTTGCTCCGAACTTGGCTGCAATTCCCACAATACCTGAAGAAGGGGCAGATTTTCTCAGCAGTGTTATATTTTTGTGAAGTGTCCCGGCTGAAATGCAAATTGAAGGATGGAGGGGAAGCTTGATCTTTGATGAGCAATTAAGATCCACTAGCATCACAAAACACTTGTCCTGCATTAGAGAACTGTTTTGTAAATTCAACTCAGCGCAACCATATTTTTCAACTTCTTCTGCTGCCTGGTATGATTATAGGCATTGCATGGTGGGCACTTCTCACTTCAATACTTACTGTACATTCCTTGACATAAAGCAATGAGAGTATGGCAAATAATTTAACTTGATACACTATATTTCTATCACTTTGACCATTGGCTTTATATCTATATATAAAAGGAGGAACTATTATGTGGGTATATCTTGCTGGAATTCTGCCCTCTTCCAAGATACTCCATTCCTCATTATTCTCACTAGTAGTCAGCCAGCCATATGTTCCCATTGTCCTACTGAGGAAATGGAAACCTGTGAGTTTGCTCATGTCTCTCTTCTATGTTTAGTTTTGGCTACATAATTATTGACATTTGCTAAACTGAATCTTACATATAGTAACATATATTGTTCAAGTTTGTTTCACTTTTCATTTTTAAATGTGGTTCAAGGTCCACATATTCTGCACATGAATAATTATTTCCAAACACACGTACTGAAAATATAGATGCCACCTTCCTCATTGTCTTGAAAAGGCTTTAAACTATTATATTTTATGCATATTATTTCAAACATACTTCTTTAAATTTAATTAACTATCCAATGGGCTTAGAGGGCAGTGCCCACTAACACACAAACCCTTTTATGAAAAATTGGACAGAATCATTTTAATTAAGATAAGTAACAACATGTTTAATATTCTGGATGTGTCTCTTAGTTGTGTGAGCCTGGAATCTATTGCGAACTGCGGAATATGTCAATAAGCACAACTTGATATATGCAATAGTAGAGGAAGCAGCATCATACAGAACTCTCAGTACATCAGAACAATCTATAGCAAACGCAGGAAACTCATAAAATAGTTCATATCTTAATGCTTCAATATTTAACCAGCTGGGGTGGTTATAAAGAGCGACTCATAAATAATGACATGAGTCTAGAAGAAAAAAAAGCCAGCAGGAAAAACATATATTGAGTTGTACATTTGAGCAACTGTCCTCCCTCTGCATTCCTTCACAAATCCAGAAGAACAGAAAAATCCAGGGTGAACTTCAGATCATGTCTTTGTATTTTTGCTTACTTTTATGCTCTGCCTTTGCTATAAAGCATTTGATGTATATGGTTCCCACCCTTACATTTAATCCTCACAATAAACTTGTGAGAGAGTGATAGACTCAAAACTACCTAGTGCCTTTTGTAGCTCAGTGGAGACTTGAATCTGGATCTCAAAAACCTCAGTAATTGCAGCACATGCTGTATCTCTGATCTGAAGTCTAATTCTGTTGAAATAAGTAGATTGAGATTGAATTCCATTCTAAACCATTGTGGTTGCAATTTCAGGCATGGGCAAACTTTTTTGCCTTGGGGACATATTGCGGGCCTGGCCGAGAGGGAGTGAGGCCATCGTACACTGAGCACAGGCCTGCGAGGGGTAGGTTTCAGGAAAGAGTGGGGACAGGAGGGGGCAGGGCAGGGCCTGGATCATCTTCCAGTTATCCTCACAGCATAAGGATAGGGCTGCTTGCCCCATCCTTATGCCAGAAGGAAGGCGGGACCAGTGGCAACTGGCCTGATCCTCCTCCCCAATCTTCGGGCTGTCCTCTTGGCATTATGGCAGGAGGAAGGCAAGACAGACAGCGGCTGAGAGTGGTCCAGAAGGCTCTCAGCTGCCACATGCCTTGAGCAGTCCTCCAGACATAAGGATTGCACTGTCCTTATGCTGGGAGGAAGGCAAGACACACGGTGGCTGAGTGCACTCAGATGGTTCTCAGATGCAGTGGGCTGCTGTGTCCTTACACCAAGAGGACAGGGTAAATGGGGAGGACTTGAGGTAAGTGTTTTGGGGGCTGCATCCAGCCCCCGGGCCTTAGTTTGCCCATGCCTGCTCTATTTCTATCCTAGTCTACAAATAGATTCAGCACCTTGGATAGCTCAGTGATGTAATTAAGTGAATAATGTATTATGGAACGCATAGTTTGTGTAATAGTAATGTATTATTGTTAGTAAGGTGTAGTGAAGTATAGATAAGACAAAGTTAGGTGGATCTTTGGATGGAGAGCATGAAGTTGAAAAAGAATGGGAATTGGATTAAATTTTGGAAGGGGAGTTCAAAAAGGTTATGAGACAGTCGGCTGAGTACACATTGAGTCAGTTAAGACTAGCTCACCCTAAAGGTACCAGATCAAGACAGATCTTGAAAGTTAAGCTGGGACTGAGCAGTTTAGGCGAGGCATAAAGTACGATTGTGATAGATGTTTAAAATAATTAAGCAACTCTAAGAGGTTTGCCATTATCTAGGCAAAGGACACCAGGCGGCACTAGAGAGAGAAGGACAGTCCATTTTACAGGGGGGAGTTGAAGGAGGAAAAACATTTTCCCCCCCTCCGTTTTCGCTGGTTATTCCCCCTTCCTCCCACAATGGGGACATGGGGGGGGGGGGAATAAGAAAACAGGGGGAAATTGTTTTCCTCCTTCAACTCACCCTTCAGCCCCATAAAATGAACTATCCTTCTCTCTCTAGCGCCCGATAATGGCCTGCACCCAGATAATGAAACAGTACTCTATAACTACTACTGGAACACTTTATTTTAACTATATGCTACAGCATGCTACATAATCAAGAACTGTTTCATAAGCTTCTGTTTAATAAATATGTTGTAATATATACCACACACATATTGTTTTTAGCTTAGTGGTACTTAATGAAATAGGTCAGGTACATCAGATTCTATGTTGGCAGAAGTTCAGTTGGGATAAATTTTTAGTGACTAGCAGTGGGAATTATAGAAAAGAATCAATTGTAAGTTGCAGTTGGGTATTCACAGAAAGTGGAAGCAGCTTAGGTAACTGTAAGATGCCTCGGAGGAGGACAAGGTCAATGAAAAAATAGTCCACTTTCTCTATATTATGCATAATTTAATATTCATCTAGACTCTTTACTCTCTTTTAGTCTAAACTAAATATCCCCAACAATATTGAGGAGAATTATAATGCCAATAACGGAGAAGACATTATTCATCATGCCTCCATTCTATAGCCTTGAGGTGAGATCTTCATGCCACCTCAGGAAAGAGCCTGCTCTGTTGTCTCTATTAATTCAAATTATGTTTGAGGATCTATAAAGAAACAAGAGAGGAAAATTGACAATTGATCTAATATTTCTTCCTTTGATGCACTTTCCATCTGGAAAATTTGTGTGTATATGTGCCTTCAAGTCACCTGTCGATTTATCATGACCCCATACGTTTCATATGGTTTTCTTTGCTATTGGCTTTTTCATGTTAAGACAGGCATCTTGCCGGAGGCATGAACCAAAGAGCGAGAGGACAAAGCCTGGGGCTGTAGCCTGAGGCGTACTGAAGACCTGCTTTGCCTACTTAATCAAAATGTAATACACAGCAGAACAAGACAAGCTTGGGAGGCTTCTCTCAGAACAGCATATTTGCTCTCTAAATATGAAAATGGAGCACCTATTGAACAGAATCCCAAAGGCCAGCTTTAGCTAAGTACTGGAAGTGCTTCTGGTTCACCATCTAATCAACAGATTTCTGACTACTCTAGCAGAAACCCATCAAACCACAAAATGCTACTGCTTAACACTAGGTCACTGACTGGGAAAAGTTGTATGATACAGAACTTGATCCTGGATAGTAAGCAGACCTTGCAGGTATAACTGAAACCTGATTATGGTAACTAAGGAAGTATAGAAGGAGGCAAAATATAATGCGCAAGAAGAGGAATTACAGTGATATTTTGTGAATCCATTATCCTATTGAGGTACCCTGTCCAACAATCTCAAAGGTTAGAGAATGTACACGTAGTAATGGGATAATAACAGGATGAGAATTCACCCCACAGTACAATTGTCTCCCTGCCTGAACTGCTGGAAGTGATAGTGTTTGTCTCGATATTTAACTCATTGTGTTGAATTTTAACACCCATGCTGAGGTGCCCTCATCAGGGCCAGCTCAGAATTTCAAGGGTTGTTTGGCAACCACGAGCCTCTCCCAATCAATATCTGGTCCTACACACATAGCAGGCCATATACTTGATCTGTTTTTGCTGATATTGATTATGGCGATACTCCTAACTTTTGCAGGGACACTCAGCCCATGCAAATGGCTCATCTAAGAAATTAAATAATAATGATAATAATAATAACAACAACTTTATTTCTATTCCGCCCTATCTCCCCAAAGGGACTCAGGGCGGATTCCAACAAACACTGGCATACATTCAATGCCTTCATAAAACAGATAAATATCGGCATAAAATCCCAACAAGACTTCACATATGAAAACAGCATTAAAAACCTAACATCGAATTAAACCTAATATCAGTGAATTGAATATAACATCGATAAATTAGACAGAATCAGGCAAGAATTATATAGTGACATAAAATCTAAATTAATGTTCACAGTAATTTACAAAAGCCAACTGAAGGAATCAAAATCATTTTCCAGCTGTTAAGAGTTGATTACTCTTTTGATGTCCTGGTTGGTCTGTGGAATAAGGAGATGACTCAGGCAACTGGACAACCAGAACAATGGTGGAGAAAGACTCAGAATGAAATCAGCAGAGCACAAGTTAATGCCTATTTTAGAACCAACTTTGCAACCAGCGAAGTTGGTTCTAAAGCATTGCAGGGCAGCAAAAATCAAAGAAACTTATCATTTGCTAGCTTCAGTATCTCAGCTCAATTTTGCCCAGCACAGCTGCTATTAGTAGTTAAAGGGCCATTACATCATAGAGTCCAAACTGTGGAGGAGCCCCAGAAAAGCATTGTGATGAATTTGCTAAATACTTTGCAAGAAAAGAATTGCCCTTCTAGGCTGAAAGGCAATACAGAAATAAATAAATAAGGTGCTTCATTCTTCTCCTTGTATTCTATATTCTACATGCTATTTACATTACACCTGCACCCTTAGGGATATGGCCTACATCTCTAGTCAGAGACACATCTCACAATACCTGTGTCGTTAGGCATCATTATCATTAGAATTTGGGCATGTCTACAGTTGTCATCGTTATTCTTGCCTAAGCTGCTTTGCCGAAATTGATTTTGATGCCTAATAGCACTTTGTCTGCTCTCATCAGCTTTGTGATCTGAATATCATAAGAAGAATTCCACCCAGTTCTATGGGAACTCTATGCAGGTTGTCCCCATGAAGAAAGGCAGGATAAAGGAGATACTTAAACAAGCAATATAATGTGAACTATGCATGTAAGTAGTGTCCAGAGACTCTGTGCAATTATAAACTGGGTTTCTTTGCCAAAGGGTGAGAAAAAGACAATAAGCTAAGGAATATGAAATCTGATTTTATGCAGAAAAAAAAAATCTCAGTCTATACAGCAGGGTAAGTGGGCATGAGACCACAGCTTTGCATCACTTTAAATATAATTGACTCCTGGTTAATGATGATTTTGTGTGACCATTTTTAAATGTTAAATGTTTATCATGGAGTTGTATATTATTAATGTTGTGAACACTGACGGGGTTTTGCTGAAAAGCAGAATATACATTTTAAAATGAAGCTGAACTAAATTCTCAATATTATGAGGAGAAACAAGCAAGTATTGGAATGGCAGCCACAAAGAGCACTTTCTGAATGAGACCTATCTCAAACTCATAAGTTGTCTCCTCATAAACCTCTTTTATTTCAGAATATTTTCAGTTAAGAATCTGGCATTTGTTTATTTCATTTTGATTTTTAAAATCTGAATTAAAATTTAGATGTGTTAGATTAAATATGAACATATTAGAGTTTAATGCTTTTACAGTTAACATTTATATTGTTTAACACATGGATATACTTTTTTTCACAAGCATGTCTTCCTAATTTTTAGAGCAGCAAACAGAAATGTTCCCTGACCTAGAATCTTGCAAAACAGGTAATTCCCCTGTACAATATATTTCACGCTTCCTTGGTCTCTGACAGATTAGGGTAAATTAAATTTCATGCTAACCCATCTGAGCTGGGAAAGCTCTATTAAATTTCACTGAATACAGATAATTAGTTTGACTTTTTAAAAACTCTAATTGTACAATGCATAAACATGGGGGAAAGACAACCCCTAAATTGTTTATCTAGCAAAATCCTGCAAACTGTGGACTTACAGAGAAAACATTTTATTTGTGAGTCAAAATGGGGTCTGTTAAGATATTATTTATGGTCAGTTCATTTGTATGTGTATAATCAGTACAATGGATGAAATACAAATAAAAATAGATTTTAATGTTTTAAATAGTTGGAAGGAGACCCATGAAACCATTAATTTTTAAACAAGGAAGAATTCATGCAAACTCCTTGTTTTCTTCTCAATAAACAGTGTTCATCATATGTATGGCAAATGCTGCCAGATGCTGATAAGGTCGTGTACCAATGCCAGAGTTTGCTATTTTTCCCTTAGTTTTTTTCTTTATATAGCTATGGATTGGCTGCAAAATAAAAATGTGACTACCATGTTAAACTATTCAAGGATTGGCTTCATGGCTTTTAAAACAGGGTTTGAATTTAGTCAGGTAAACTAATTACACAACGAATTTTGGGATTGTTTTCAATATGTAACATTTTTAAAATCCTGTAACCTTCTCATTAAGTCAAGTGACCTTCTCAAAGCCAAAAATCAAATTTTCTGAAAAAAGTAACATTCTGAATTATTACTTTTGTCACACAAGTCTGATTGCAAGAGCAGGACAAAGAGGAAGAATCTCTATATAAAATGAAAAACCAAGCCTGAAAAACCTGCAACTACCTACAGTACGTCCAAATTTACACATCCTGTGAAGAACGTACTCACTTCATCACATTGTACAAAGGGTTATTTGCCTAGTGTACTAAGCTATATTTCTGTTCCAACCAAGTAAGAAGGGGGTAGGGTTAGGGAGGAGAAAGTCATTATAGTTTGTTATATAAAGACATCACAGCATTTCTGTTGCAATCAATGCAGACCACCTACTGAGTTAATACATTCTGCATTTTAAAAAGCAACATAGCATTTTTAGCAGAAAATATGAATGATCTTTTAGTGTATACCATCGTCAGACAGAGGAAACAACCTGCATAAAATTACTGACTGCTGAAAATGTCAAGAAGGGTGGACCAGAAACCTATGAAAGCATTTTATCATAGGGTTGTTGTATGTCTTTCGGGCTGTGTGGCCATGTTCCAGAAGCATTCTCTCCTGACGTTTCGCCCACATCTATGGCAGGCATCCTCAGAGGTTGTGAGGTATGGAGAAAACTAAGCAAAGAGGTTAATATATATCTGTGGAAAGTCTAGGGTGAGAGAGGTCAGTGTGAATGTTGTCTAGTTAATCACTTTAATTAGCATTGAAAAGCTTATCTGCTGTCTTCTTCCTGCCTCTGGGGCATCCTTTGTTTAGAGTCGTTAACTGTCTTGGTTGATTCATGTCTGGAAATCCTTTGTTTTCAGAGTATTGCTTTTTATTTACTGTTCTGATTTTTGAGTTTTTTAATACTGGTAGCCAGATTTTGTTCATTTTCATGGTTTCTTCCTTTCTGTTGAAGTTGTCCACATGCTTGTGGATTTCAATGGCTTCTCTGTGTAGTCTGACATGATAGTTGTTAGAATGGTCCAGCATTTTTGTGTTCTCAAATAGTATTCTGTGTCCAGGCTGGTTCATTAAATGCTCTGCTATGGCTGATTTCTCTGGTTGAATTAGTCTGCAGTGCCTTTCATGTTCTTTGACTCTTGTTTGGGCGCTGCGTTTGGTGGTTCCTATGTAGACTTGTCCACAGCTGCATGGTATCCGGTAGACTCCTGCAGAAGAGAGAGGATCCCTCTTGTCCTTCGCTGACCGTAGCATTTGTTGGATTTTCTTCGTGGGTCTGTAGATAGTTTGTAGGTTGTGCTTCTTCATCAGCTTCCCTATGCGGTCAGTAGTTCCCTTGATGTATGGTAAGAACACCTTTCCTCTGAGTGGATCTTTGTCTTGACTCTCATGGCTTGTTCTTGGCCTTGCAGCTCTTCTGATGTCTGTGGTGGAGTATCCATTGGCCTGTAGAGCCCAGTTTAGGTGGTTGAGTTCACCTTCACAATTTGGAGCCATGGAGAGGAAGAACTCAGCAAGTTCCTGGACCATCTTAACAGCATCCACCCAAACATCCAATTCACCATGGAAAAAGAAAAGGAAGGAAAACTGCCATTTCTAGATGTTCTGGTCATCCGCAAACCCAATCAACAATTGGGCCACACAGTTTACAGAAAACCTACACACACAGATAGATACCTTCATAAAAACTCCAACCATCACCCAAGTCAAAAAAGGAGCACAATCAAAGCCTTGACAGACCGTGCACAAAGAATCTGCGAACCTCACCTCCTCCAAGGTGAACTCATAGGAACCACCAAACGCAGCGCCCAAACAAGAGTCAAAGAACATGAAAGGCACTGCAGACTAATTCAACCAGAGAAATCAGCCATAGCAGAGCATTTGATGAACCAGCCTGGACACAGAATACTATTTGAGAACACAAAAATGCTGGACCATTCTAACAACTATCATGTCAGACTACACAGAGAAGCCATTGAAATCCACAAGCATGTGGACAACTTCAACAGAAAGGAAGAAACCATGAAAATGAACAAAATCTGGCTACCAGTATTAAAAAACTCAAAAATCAGAACAGTAAATAAAAAGCAATACTCTGAAAACAAAGGATTTCCAGACATGAATCAACCAAGACAGTTAACGACTCTAAACAAAGGATGCCCCAGAGGCAGGAAGAAGACAGCAGATAAGCTTTTCAATGCTAATTAAAGTGATTAACTAGACAACATTCACACTGACCTCTCTCACCCTAGACTTTCCACAGATATATATTAACCTCTTTGCTTAGTTTTCTCCATACCTCACAACCTCTGAGGATGCCTGCCATAGATGTGGGCAAAACGTCAGGAGAGAATGCTTCTGGAACATGGCCACACAGCCCGAAAGACATACAACAACCCTGTGATCCCGGCCATGAAAGCCTTCGACAACACATTTTATCATAGTTTCATTTAGTCTGTTTCCTATCACAGAACCTTTGCAATGTCTTTGGCCTTTATTCAAGTTATTCTATCTTGACTGATGGACCTAAGCTAATGCATCGGTTTGTAAGTGTTTTTTAAAACAAAAACAAAAAAAAAACTAAATAACATCTGCAAATTGAATTGAAGGGCATCATTGAATTGAATTGAAAAGGATCTTTCTCCGGGTGGTTCTGGCTCTTGAAATATTTCTGGGACGTCAATATAGCATCAATGGGTCAGTCTAAACCCATATTGGATGTATTAATTTGTCATTAAATGAGCTGTCAAGAAATTGAGAAGGGATTCACTATGTGCCATCCTTGATCAGATATGGATTATTGCTTGATTGCTTAAGTGTGAGACCAACCATGTTCTATGGGGATGTGTTCCTAGTGATGGTGACTATTATAGTTTAACATCAGGTAGGAATTCTTTTTTTTTCTTTTTTTTCTTTTTTCTTTTGCAGTAGTGGGTTGTTTATTCCAACACAGTCGATAACACAGATCTTTTTGTAGGAATTCTTAATATTCTAAAAGGCAAAACCTTTTTATCTTTGGTTTGAATTACCTTTTATTTTAGCTATAAACCTCTTAATAAAGAAAGAGAAGAATGGGGCCAGGGATGGGAAATTCAGGCTTTAATTTCATACCGCCTTTATGGCAACTTAAATGAGAAATGAATTATTTTTAATACTCACAAGCAATTGCAAAATGGGTATTATTTGTTAATGAATATGGCACTGAATTATTATTTATGTATATTTTACAAAAACACGAGTAGTCTAATATATACATACATATACACATACATATACACACATACACATATGTGTACACACATTACACAATTTCCCCCTTTCATTTTCCCCTATTGTGTGGCAGTTTCTGTTGCCATGCTATCAGTTGTGTTGCTATGGAGGTAGGAGGGTGTATGTGTTTGTGCGTATCAAAAGGTGATTGGTTAGTTCACTAAACTCATGTTAAGGTATTTCTATGATGAATGACAAAGACAAATAGATATATATTCATACTATATGTTATGTACAAAAAATAAGCCTTATGCACATTGTCATCATTGGGGGAGGGGGCTGTAATTTGGAACTTTTAATATTAAAAGCAATTCTAAAAATAGTTGTATATTCCTTAAGCAAGAGATAATTTCCTATAGCTGTAAAATAATGATCGGCCATTCTACTAAATTATGCTTGCTGCTGAAGAAAGACAAAATCATATGCATCATGTCTCAAGCTTGCCTGTGGGCTTGGTTCTTCTCTCAATCCATATATTTCATCCCAAATAACAAAAAAAAACCACTCTTCTCCTCAGATGCAACAACTGTGGCCATTAAAGCCATATCCAGGCTCATTTGGAATCCATGTATATAATTAAGACTGTTGATGGATTAAGATGTCAAGCAGATAAATCAAAATAATTATTTCAGTGTAAAAGATTCTAGTGATATATTTCATGATGATACTGATCCTCAAAATTATATAACTGATTTTAGTTTTGGCCTCACTGGAACAGCATAATCCTATTCCTCTTTCATGGACTGTATACATAGTTTTAAATAATATAACTTATAGGACATATATAGCCTGGATAAATTAGTTATGCCCAAAGCCAGGATTTGATTTGGCTGTGAATTCCAGTGTTGGCACCAATTGGGCCTTCAGAGAATTCCACAACTGGAATTCTTCATCTGCTACTGCACTCTGCAGATTTTACTGGTCTCAGTATTGTAGTGCCTTGAATTCTCTACCTGTCTTGTTTCTAATGACAATGGCCTCTTGATGGCTTTGGACCCCATCAGCTACTTACTATCAAAAATATTCTCCAAGTTTCCCTACAAACAAGATTTTTTTTAATGTCGGAATCCATTTGGTGAACACTCCCTATTTCCATACTCCACAAATGGTGTCAGATATAGCATGGATAGTGTACACAACTGAAATCGTGTTTAGTAGAGGAGGAATAGATAATAAAACTAGGTAGAAGCTGCGTCTACTTCCTTCAAAGCAATGATACATTCGGGACCTTGGGTTTTTAATGTATTTATTGGTATAATCTCAGAATAAAATTGTATCACATTGGCATTAGCCCATTGAAAATTATCCAGGGAAGAAGTATCTATGTGTCATGAAACTATCAATGGAATAAAGCAGCCACCCCACACTTGTAAAACATTGAGCTAAATAGATTTCAGTAAGCTTCACAACATGCCTGTTGCTGCCATCTGCATATAGGAACCTTTTTAAACGGCTCAGTCACAGCAACATGGGACATGTTTATTGTTGACTAGAAATGTTAGACAATGTTCTATTGCAGAAGACTGGGATACGCTATTTGAGTCATTAATATTAAGGGTAAAATATATGTTATACAGTTAATATTCATAATCTGCCCCTGAAATTGTATAGCAAATTATTTCAATGAAGGTGGTAAGCTATGGAAGGAATGATCATGAATCTTTAATCAGTAAAACTTAATTGTTTCATTAAATATTTAAAATATACATTTTCCACCATACTTCAATGTCCTTGATTGCTTTGTGTACGGATATATACATATATATGTGTGTGTATATACATATGTATATACAAATATATTTATTATATTGTATTAGACTCATATAAAATCATTGTAACTTGCTATGTAAAACTCTTAGATTCATAATTTTAATTAAAATCATTATTTATCATCAAGATGCATTTATGGCTTTACAATATAGAATTCCTACCTGGTCAACTTATACAAATTAACATAATATTTATGGAAATGACTGAAAAAAGAAAAAGATATTAGAATAGTATCTCTTGCTGTAGAATTCCCTTTAAATGGCATTTTAATCTTCTAATTGTTCAGTCCTTCACTCCACTGTCATTTTTATAGTATGATATTGTAGATATCTTTATTCATTTTTATGCCACCAGCCAGAGTAAGGCCACAATGTCACTTGATGCTGTATCTCAACCTTTTCTGGGTGCCTACGTTTGGATACTTCATCAGTTTTAAAATATTTATTAAACACTATGACATAAAAGCCAAAATTAAGTTATATTATTCAAATAAAAAATTCCTATGTATGTTCTGAAAAAAGTAATTATGTGTATAATCACATGCAGGTACAACAACTGAAAATCTCCTTTCATCTCCATAACTTTTCACATATTCCTGTTCAAAAGTCAATTGCATCTATTTCTGCTGGTGT
Source organism: Anolis carolinensis (assembly GCF_035594765.1). Lineage (NCBI taxonomy): Eukaryota > Metazoa > Chordata > Lepidosauria > Squamata > Anolidae > Anolis > Anolis carolinensis. The sequence goes on from NC_085846.1 coordinate 71,104,528, forward strand.
TTAAGCTGAAAGTACCATTGAGTATGCAACTTAAAACTATGCATAATTTACACACAAGAACTGCTTCAGATAAGGCCTAATTACTCTGATGCCTGTATAAAGCTTTTTAAGAGAAACTATGTGTTTTAGATTAGTCTTCAACTTCGAGGCCTGTCTGAACTCTTTCCATTTCCATTATTATGCAGGCCCTACAAATCCAATTTAAAGTAGTGCTCTGAACTAGATGAATTTTATGTCTGAGCCTGTGAAGCTTATGTTAGAAGTGCAACCTGTAACAAAACACTGCAGTTAAGAAATACAGTGTTCAGGATAATCCTTTCAAGCACATAGCCATCATTGGGCTTTTTGTTGAGAGGTTCTAAGGATTTGTTTATACCTCTGTGAAACCTTGTGTTTTTCTCAGAACAACTGATATCTCACTTCATTTGGTTAGAAAGGGCTCCAGAAAAGGTTCCCCCTATTTCCATTAATTTCCTATGTGACTGAGGATGCTAAACAGATTAATTTCTCCAGGTTCCAGAAAGATCCTAGGAATTAAGAATTCAAAGATGAGGAATAATTCATTCTTTAAAAGCATCATTTATGAAATAAGAATTATTTACAAGAAGCAGGAAAATTGAGAGGGAGTATAAGCAGAATATATTATTGTAATTTACAAGGAAGAAAAGGAAAGGAATATCCACAGACAAACTAAAAAGTTCAACTGACATTCCATAAAAGTGTGTAAGCTTCAGATTCTTCATCAAGCAAATTACACACAGAGAAGCAAGGAAATAAAAAAAATTGACTAGTTGAGTCTGTAGTTAAACCCAGCACCAAGATTTCTGGTTGTTACTGGGAGGCATACATATTTATAATTATACCCTGGAAAAAAGAAGAAACAGTGGGTTTCTATTTCCAAAATTGCAATGTTGACAGTAATTCAAAGACTTGTCTTGCACCATAAGTGAAATATGTATGTTCCTGAAGTAGTATGAAGTGGGCTTACAAGAACACCATCCTAAATAATCAAAGCTGCAGATTCAGTATTAAGTTTTATATTAGATAACAAATCAACTGAGTTCATATTGTAAGAACAATCATGTATCCAGAGTGTTTTACAGATGAAAAAATAAACATATTTCTCTCTTCCAGCATAAATAGCATATTCTCAGTGTCATGACATTTCTTCATTTTAAATATATACGTAACAGAGTGTCTGCCAGTGAAGTCATCCTATTTGAAACCCACTCTACTGTTGCAAACCTTACCTCTCTCGCTATACTTGGGGTGGTAGCAGGATCTGGCACCAATAAGGAAATGTGTTATTCTTGCTAAAAATGAACAGCTGGTTTGAAAATGCAAAATGTGCACATAATGGCAAGCAAAAGAAAGCCTTTTTGGAACTAAAAACTTTTAAAAACTAGAAAGTGTCCACAAATTAAATAGAATTCCTTGAGAAGGCGATCTTAGCCAAGCTATTCTACGCTACTTTTTAAATAATTATAAAAAACCTAGAAGTTACAGTATTCAAATATTTTCAAATAAATTATCTTTGCAATCCTCATAAAAACCCTACAGGGTGGGAAATATCAGAATCTTGCATATGAGAGGGCTGAGGTGAAAGATAGTGACTAGCCTTAGGCTACCTAATTAGTTCAGTTGAAATTTTAATTGAGGATTTCCTGCCGCATATTACCAGCTTAAGTGGCTACCTGACTGCTCCCAGGCTTTAATGGTTTTAAAAAGGAGTGTTGTGCAGAAAAATTAATTAACATTTCTGGTTTTGTCTTCTGCATATTTGATTATTCAAACATTCATCAATTTGATTAAAAGTGTTCTTTCCTAGAAATATTTAGGTCCTACAATGTGACTCAGTGGTCAGATTCCTCCTGTCATGCTGGAAGACCTAAAGATTTCTAGAGAACACCTCTTTAGAAATCTCTAGGTTGTCCAGTAAGATTATATGGTCAGTGGAAGGGGACTTTCCTCCAGTCATAGTGCAAGACTGGAAATTCATAGATAAAACAAAATAGCATTTTTTAGTTTCACAGGGGTCTTGTGTTCCTAACCCCAGCAAATGTGAAGGGCTAACTGATTTACTTTCAAAATTACTTTTATACACACACTACATATGGACATCTTCAACTAATATTGTTTATGAAACCTTCCTGAAAGTGTAACAACTGATGTAAAAGAAACCTAAGACTCACATGAAATACAGTAAGACAATGAACAGATTGAGACACTCTCAGGATTTTTTTTCCATATCAGGAATGACTTGAGAAACTGCAAGTCACTTCTGGTGTGAGAAAATTGGCTGTCTGCAAGGACGTTACCCAGAGGACGCCCGGATGTTTGATGTTTTACCATCCTGTGGGTGACTTCTCTCATATCCCCGCATGGGGAGCTAGAGCTGAAGAGGGAGCTCACCCCATTCCCCGGATTCGAACCGCCAACCTTTCAGTCAGCAGTCCTGCCGGCACAAGGGTTTAACCCATTAGACCACCGGAGGCTTCACTTTCAAGATGAAGGGTATTTGAGGATTCTCAAAACAGTTTACATTTTCCATCTGGGTCAGAGCACCTGAAGAGGGAGTCAGTGGGGTTACAAAGCAATTCCAGCTGGAATATAATCCTGCAAACATCCCAATACTGCCAATATGAATTTAAGGGGTGAGGGAAGGCACTTCCCCAGAATCTTCTGTTATAAAAAGGGTAAGCCAGACCTGCCACAGAATGCTATCTATTCAATATTCCAGACACTCCATTACATTCCCTCTCTTCACTGGTTTCCTATCCCCTTCCTAGCTGTCAGCATTCTGTTCTTGCTGAGCACACTCAGTCTCCCTCAATGGTCTGGTTTCTTTCTACCTTAGGTTCCCACAAACAGTTTATTTCAGGATTCATCAGACTTTGCTAAAATCTCCTTCTCATACTTTATATGTAACAAAACAAAACCTGGAAAAGAGCTTTGGATTTGAACTCCCTAAATTGGCATGAACACAAACTGGCTGGGGGATTCTAGGAATTATTTCCTCAAAAGTAGCTTTTACTAGCTCTCCTTGGTCTTTACTGAGAGAAGTTTGATCACAGTTAATGTATAATTGTTTTTGGTACTACTGAAAAGCAATCAAAAATATATATCTGAAACAATGCAAGGCATATGCAATATATGAAGGACGTAGGAATATTTCTTCAAACACAGATAACCCTCAGATCTGAAAGGTGGAGAGATTTCCAGTGGCTGCCAATGTGTGTCTATGCTTGTAGAATGCAAATTCTATTTTATTCGCTACTTCCACCCCTTTATATCAGGCTGCTGTCTTTAAAAGCATGCCTACTTGTGAGCATTCAGTCCCTCTCAGGGTAAATTCACCCACTCTTTTGATGATGACAGAGACAGTTCTGAGCTTGAAGAGATTAAATAACTCCCTTCAAACAGCAGAAAAATGTGCTGTTAAACTACAACTTCCCCCAACATTTTTTATTGCCAAGGCTCCATGAATGAGCTGCATATCCACACCCAAAAGAAATAAATCACAGCTTTCCAACTAGCAGATAAGCTACTCGTAAGAGAAGGAGCTGCCATCATGGGTATTATCCTCTGTAGAGATCCCTATAAGCATCTTCGGCATTTTCCAGATAGTTGGCAATACCCTTAAGAAGATATGACTGCAGTCTTAAATGGTAAGTAGACAGTGTCGGCTAATGTGTTGATAAATGCTTTATAATAACCTTGAACAAATAGCAGCAGTTGCATGGACATTTTTTTTTTTGCAGAACACTGGAAGCAATGCAGAGGAGTACTCCTGTGATGTCTTTTTTTATGCTGCAGTGTGAACATTTGGGATTAAAAGCCATTTCTGTGTATATTTGGTCCTGAATGAGAGTAACAACTATAGTGTAGGAAGCTGCTGTATACCAGGTAGAGCTATTTGTTCCTCTCACACACTAGTGTTTATGGGGCCAGTTTATGGGGCAGCATATGATTTGAGATGTCACAAAAGGGTGGCTAGCTATTATTGATTCAGTTTATACCTATTTTCACTACCAGAAATGAACTTGTGGGGCTTTCTTTCTCAGATACTGGAATATCTTGGACATGTGGACCTTTCTCTTTCAGGTACCAGAATATCCTTCCTGGACTTGCCTTTGTGAGCTACAGCTAGGTACTTTGCCTTGGAAGAGGGGTGTACATTTTCTGCTTCTCTAAAGCAAAGTATCTTGGCTGCTTTACTCCAACATTTCAACCAGAAGTTTCCCCCATTACTTTCAATTAGAATTGCCAATTAGGGTTAGAACCTGATTGTGCGTTTCAGCAGGAGTCCTTTATTTTTACCAGAATCATCAAGTCCTTCTCTCTCTTGTAGTTCTGCGGCATCCTAAAAACCAGCTCCAGAGGACTAGGAAATTCCTTGGAACAAGGTTTTTGGCACCAAAGAAGACTGCAGTAGAAAGTAGAGGAGAGCGAACTTCCATCTGTTGCCAATATTGGATATGAAACCAGTGGTTCTTGTGGCCCCATTTTTATTTATTTTTCTGTTTCTCACCATCTTTTCATTTTGCTTCACTCTCCTTTTAAATATATATATAACTTTTAAAAAGTAATGCATAAATGGTCACTAGAAAAGGCCACAGCAATCTTTTCTTTTGGTGCATAAACCTGGAATATTTTTACCATCAGAAGTAGGTTGTCAGGCTGCAAGAGAAAAATTACAGGCACAACAACCACAAGAGGAGAGCTTTCCAAATTGTGTGTCATGGCATGTTAGTGTGCCGGCTGCAGTGTGTAGATGTGTTGTGCAAATGTAACAAGAAACCTTAAGCAATACATCATATATTTAAATACAGTAGAGTCTCACTTATCCAACATTCGCTTATCCAACGTTCTGGATTATCCAACACAGTCGGCCTTTTAGTAGTCAATGTTTTGTAGTCAATCTTTCCAATACATTGTGATGTTTTGGTGCTAAATTCGTAAATACAGTAATTACTACATAACATTGCTGTGTATTGAACTGCTTTTTCTGTCAAATTTGTTGTAAAACATGATGTTTTGGTGCTTAATTTGTAAAATCATAATGTAATTTGATGTTTAATAGGCTTTTCCTTAATTCCTCCTTATTATCCAACATATTCGCTTATCCAAAGTTTTACTGGCCCATTTATGTTGGATAAGTGAGACTCTACTGTATTTATAAATGAAAGATTTTCATGAGATATGTTGTGCCCCATACATTTTGTTATTATAATTTATGTATGTGTTTATATAGCTGATAAAGGGTTGGTTTAACCTCTGGTTTGCTAGTATAACCAATCTACTGTGTTGCGAAAAAAAGTATTTCTAAAAAGTGTGTCACCAACATAAAATGTTTGGAAAGCAGTGCACTAGAGAAACAGGATATTCAAAGCCTACAGATTTTACTCTCCTTTCCTTGCTACAGCTGTTTCACCCTGGAGAAAGAACAACTTATGAAAGACAGTGCACCATCTCCCAAATATCTGCACAAATGAAACAAACTATTAATGTTGTTGTTTTCTTTTTCAAAACTCTGACCTGTGACTTTTTCACAAATGAGATCAAAGCACTTGCACAGTAAAAACATAATACAATCCATAAAATATAATTACTACAAAGCTATATTTCCTAATCAAATATCACAAAGAAAAAAATACATTATGGGGAATAGTTATAAAGTAGCTACATGGAGGAACCAACTGAAAACCTTGTGGAAGCCATGTTTTCGTCAGATGTCTAAAAGAATAAAATGTCAGGATCTAAAGAACTTCTCTTGGGAAAGCATTCCACAATAGCGTTACTACTGAAAACACCCTGCTGGCCATAGAGTATGGAGCAAGACCTCTGAAACTGATGAAACACATAGAAAGGGAAATATTTAATATGGCGGCCCTTCAGATGCTTCGAACAAATGATGAAATAAGCTTACCTGTATTTGTCATATATTTGTGGCAACTAGTGGCATCCACATCAGTGCAACAGTGAATCCACTCTGAGTTTTTGCCTGAACTTCCAAGGATCTATCGAGCATGGTGAACCCTATCCCACAAACAGATTCAGCACGTTGAATAAATCATTGAAAGGGCAGACTAAGAATGGCTGCACTATCCCACAGTTGAAGTGACTACAAATTTGTCCCACAGTAGAAAGTGACAAACGAATTGATAAAAGCTAATGTAGAAACAAATAGATCAATCCGACCTGTGATACTGTTAAAATATGGTTCTCCAAAACACTAGATAAGATAGTAAAAAGAAGGAGTAGGATCCTTTATGTCAAAAGAGGTACACTTGAATTAGTAATAAATGTATTTTGCTTGTCTTTTAGTTTCATCTGCTACTTTTTGTTTAAAATATTTTCCTTAGTCTGTGGAAGAAGACTTATTGTGGAAGCTGTCACCCATGGTCTGAAGGGGTGCAACCCCAGCCATGGTATTCTAATGATTAGATCAGGACAAGACAATGTATAGTGTTCCATGTTTTAACAAACTATATTTCCAATCAGTTTTAGTCAACATATAACCAATAGTGATGGGTGATGGCAGTTGCAATCCAACCTCTAGAGAACCATATGTTCCCTGTTCCTAATTTAGAATGCTAGACTGAGACCAGGAATACTCATCTTCACATCCTGACTCAGACAGGTCAGCCACTGTTTCTCAGCCTATGTTATGAGGGTAAAAGTGGTTTGGAGGGAATAACATTGTGTACTTGCTCTAACTTTTGGAGAAGATACAGTATTTTGGAGACTGTAACTGCCTCTAAACCCCATACAGATAAAAAATGTTATACTGTATATAAATATATATAACCATTATGATTGCACAAGGCAGATAACGTGGAACTGCATTTGTGCCTTCTATGGCAGCTTACCACAGTACAGTCCTACCTTGACTTATGAGGTTAATTCATTCCTTGTCTGAGCTCTTAACTCAAAATGCTCTTATCTCAATGTGAATTTTTGTACTGAAATGCTATTAATCCGTTCCACTAAAAAAATTGATACGTGTGTTCAGATAAGATACACTTTATAAATAACAAATAATATATAAATAAACATTCTTTATGCTGCACAATAATTTTCTGTGCAAAGGTTCAATTGTGTTTTTTTTGGGCGGTCCAGTGGGTATGCTTTGGCAAAAGTGATAGAAGCAGCCATAACAACTCTCAGCAACAACAATTCTTTCTAACAGTCCAGAGACCCAGAAGCTTTATCTACCTGCATCTAATCAATCCTGTGTTCCCATTTGCTTCTCTCTCATTTTGCAGTGCTCATTTCATCAACCTGTACATGTTGATCAGTATTCATTATGCTAACCTTCATGCTCTCTCCTTATATCCTCATGACTTCAGGGATAGTTGACACTGGATGCATATGGGTATAATTTTCTTAGCAGATCTTTAGGAGTCTGTTTTATTCTATTGCAACACATTGGATACTTATGACAGTGGAAATCTGGACAAATGAGTTCAGTAAAGCCTCACATGGTTTACTTAACATATGGGGAGGAAAGAGCAAGCACCTGGCATTTGGAACATGCTCAAACCTCTTTGTTGGGAGCTGGAAACTCCTTTGTGTGTGTGTGTGTGTGTGTGTGTGATGTATACTAATGCTAATCCTCTTGCGAAGGATAGCAGTGTTACACCAAAGGTAAGTTCATTAAGGATGACATTATTAATCTTCATTAACAGTGGAAATAGAGCAAAGTTTCATCGCAGAGTACCTTTTACTAATAACTATAAAATGAGACAGAAAAGGAACCTTAGTTGAAAAAAACTAACTTTTTGATAAGGAAGTTTTTTATACAATTGATTTGAGAAAGCCACTTTTGTTATAGTTTTTGTCACGAGCTAATCTATCCTAAATAACAAAATCATGTTTGACCATTTAAGATTTGCTTTAAATAAAAACCTTGGCTATTTAATTTCTTTCCATGTTGCTTTTTAAATTTTCTTTCCAAAGTGAAGGAACTTCTGCCTCTACCAACAACCCATTGGGTGGCTTGGTTTTCATCAAATATTTTAAATTCTAACATGAGGGTACAAATGACCCCACTCAAAGAGGATGCTTACAAACCACTTCACCTTGGATAATATATGAATAATAGCTCCAACATGCTGATGTTAAACTATATATTATCCCTAGGTGTAGGAAATTTGCCAGCTCAGATTTTGGAACTGATTTCAGTGTTCTAATGGCATTCTGCTACTTAAGTGGTTCTAAACCTGTGGGTCCCCAGGTATTTTGGCCTACAACTCCCAGAAATCCCAGCCAGTTTACCAGCTGTTAGGATTTCTGGGAGTTTAAGGCCAAAACATCTGGGGACCCACAGGTTGAGAGAACCACTGGTCTACCTGGTGAACAAAGATACACAAAAACAGTTTGTTTGACTAGAATTTCAAAAAGCCTTTGTTTTTGTCAGGCATGGACATATAACACTGCCACCTGTTTTTGCTTCTGTCAATTAGAAAGTTACTGTACAATTACAGAAGTGAATGACACCTAATTAATAAATGGTTATTAGTTTATTTTATTATATTTCAACAGCCAGGTTTAGGGCTTACCACTTTAACTGCCACAGTGCAATATTATAGCATTCTGAGATTTATAATTTGGTGAGACACCAGCATTGTTGGGTAGAAAAGGCTAAAGACCTCATAAAACTACAAACTTCAGGAAGAAATGCTTCTAGAACATGGCCATAAAGCCTGGAAACCAAATAACGCTCCAGTGATTCCGGCCAGGAAAGCTTTCAACAATACATTGTCTTAGTTTGGCTCTGGCTGTACCATAGTGTGCTGTGATCTTTTTTTGTGGGAGACATTTCTCTGTTGTTTCCAAAGCCCCTTAACTTTTGCTGGATTCCTTGCTCTGAAGTTTCTTTTACTTTTATAAATCATGGGATTTCTCCAAATTACTGTTACATCTTTGTGAATTGTTTTATTTTGGCTACATGAGGATCAGCAGTCAGAAAATGAATTCACTATTAACTTAAAGCAAGAACGAAGAAACATTTTCTTGGTAAGAGACAAAATTCTCTCAGCTGAAACCTGTAAGGTACTGCATTCTACCAGGGAGTGTGGTTGAAGTCTTTAGAGAAAAAGCTTAATTGGCTATTGGTCCATTTCTGGGCAGAATTAGAAGTGCTGAGTATGATCTTTAAAGTCAGCTTGCGTCCAGAAAGAATGTGTGTCAGTATATAAGCCTGACCAAGGTTTCAGATTTTCAGATGAAGGACTTCTCTCAGTCCTATCACCATCACAGAAATGTTTGTTAAGGACACAGGAGAGAGTCTTGTCCGTGGCTGCTCCTAGATTGTAGAATTACTTCCTATAGGCAGTTTACTTGGCCCCCTATATTCTTTCTTCCTTCCTTCCTTCCTTCCTTCCTTCCTTCCTTCCTTCCTTCCTTCCTTCCTTCCTTCCTATTAAGATAGCTCTTGGCTAATAAATCATGTGGCAGACAGGGCTTTTAAAGGGGCTGTACTATGTTTTAAATACATTTCATATGGTTTAAAATTTTACATTTTTCACAGAATTGTTTAATTTTAAGATATATATATATATACACACACACACACATATTTTCATTTAGCTGTATTCTATTTTTAGTTGTTTTAAACCCCACATAGATCCTGTACAAGGAGAAAGATGGTTCATAAAGTAATTAATTAAAATACAGGTTATATGAATTATTTGGGACATAGTAAAAATACATACATTCTCAGTTTCAAACTTATGCAGAGTATGTATATAAACAGGGTTTAACACACATTTTATCAAGCTGCCCTTTTATTATGCTTTCATTAGTTTTGATGCTATTTTCATGTGTTTGCATGCCTACATTTCTCATTTGTTTGTTTTCTGGTATTATTGTTTTTGTGTTGATACCTCATTTTGGGAACTTTTCTCACAGAGAGCTTAGAAACGTTGCTTTAAGCCTCACGGCTCCCAGGAATCCCATGATAACTGGGGAATACTTAAAATAGTAGTGCAAAAAAAAATTCCTACATTACAGTTTTTGTGGAAAGGCAGCACTATACAGTATAATGAAATAAATAAATAAAAGATTTTCTACAACAGCTTGTAGCCGCCAAACCCAGTTTGTGGTTGCTTTCTGCCTTGCGATGCCAAGGTGAACATGTCACAGGATTTTCTTGGCAAGATGTATTCAGAGGAGATTTGCTTTCTCCTTCATTTGAGCTGTGAGAGTGTGACTTCCCCAATGTTATCTAGTATGTTTCTGTGGCAGAGAGGGGATTCAAACCCTAGTATCAAGTGTCATGGTCTAATGCTCAAATCACTACACCATACCGGCTGTCACAAGACTGAAGTAGACAATAAAATATAAGACCAAGACATGACTGAAGGGCAAACACTGGCCTAGAGATCCACATTTGATTTCAAGACCAACAGTTTTTCATAACTAGGCTGCATAGGCTACCTCAAATATGGTTTCAGCAAAATGGAACTATGTGCTGTTCTGTAAACTATTTGAAAGTTTATACTGCAGTAGAGGAATGATCCATCTGTCTCCTAAACTAGCATTTTGATGATATTCTCCAAATTTCTGCTGGAGGATTTAAAATAGATGTACACTCTGTACCAACTTTTTAAAGCATAGTGAGGTCCAGAGGCCTTTTACCTAAAGGAGGTCTTTATGGTCTTTGAGGAACTGCACTAACAACCAGTACGTTTCTGGTCTGAAGGAATGCCACTCCCAAGATTTATCTATTTATCCATCCATCCACACACATGGATGTGCCTGCCCAAAAACTAAGTTTGCAGGAGGGGATCATTCTCTATGCACCACTAGTGCAGGCAGTATACTGTGGAGGGAAATGTGGGACAAGGCACCCTAGTGGCAGACCACCAATTCTACTGCCATTCAAGCATCAAGTAAAAATGTAAAAAAGATAATATCAAACCTTTGAAACATTAATTATTTTATCCAGATCTGCACATGTTTCAAAAATGTCTTAATTGATTTTAATTGCCTTGTCTTAGCTTCTTATGTTGTTTTAAATGCTTCTAATCTGATTATTGTTTTATATTTTAATTAAGTAAACTGATTTTATTCTAACTATCCTGAGATTGTACGAGAGCTCTTATCTGGTCACAGAAGCTAAGTAGGGTGATGTCTGCTTAGTTCTTAGATGAAACACTATCAATGAATACTATGTGCTGTAGGCAGTGTTTCAGAGGAAGACCATATCAAACCACCTCTGAGTACTGTCTGCCTAAGAAAATCCTATGAAATTTCTGAGATCACCATAAGCTGACAGGCAATTAGAAGGCACATGCACTGCATTTGCCTCATTAATCTTTAAATAAACAATCTGTTATTATTGCCAGCACATTGTTACAGAGGTTTAGAACAACAATCTGCAAAGCATTCTGCACTATAGTGTTATACAAGGGCAGAAATAGACAACTTGTAGCCCTCATGAATTAGACTATAATTCACAGCAAGCCTAGCTACTATAGCCAAAGGTGAGGAATGGTTGTTGAACGGATTAGATGAGATACTGCACATTGGGTTTTTTTTTACATTATACAGATTTTTGTTGAAAGCATGAACACTAGAACGTTCACCAAAAAAAGAAAAGAAAGAAAAGAATACCTTTCATCTTAAATCAAGACTATGGGCTTGTTCCCACCTGCATATACCTCAGTTGAATCATCACATCTTTGCAGCTCTCAGATTAATATGCAAGTCATATACAATGCAAAGGACCACCTCTGAGACACCTTTGAAGGTTCACAACATTTCACATTAATTACTCCTATAATTATGCAAGGTAGTCATTATGATCAACCTCATTTTATAATCTTCATATCACATAAGGAGGTTGAGAGACAATAGTTTAGCCTGGAGTTGAAACTGCTAACTTACCTGAGACAGATCCATTGATAATCTGCGAAGTTTCATGTCCAGGATGGCACAGCAAGCGACATTTGAATTCAGGCCTTCTCGTTCAGCTTCATCCTCATGTCTACTCAGAAGTAACTTCCACTTGAATTGAGGAGATTTACTTTAAAAATGGGACACAGCTCTGCAGCAATTAAGAGAGCACTGAAACAAGCTTGTGGTATGCAAGAAAATCAGTCTGCAACATTGTACCTTTTAACTACAGAGGTAAATGTCTGGATGTTATAAAAGAACAAGAGGATACTGTTGTTTGGTTAGCATTGTCCCAGTACTCTCAGCTTTGGAGAGGCAAAATGTTCTTCCTCTTGGATTGCTGTGAGTTTTCCAGGTTGCCTGGACATGCTCCAGAAGCATTCTCTCCTGACATTTTGCCCACATCTGTGGCAGGCATCCTCAGAGTGTGATGTCTGTTGGAAACCAGGCAAGTGGGGTTTATATATCTGTGGAAAGTCCAGGGCAGGAGAAAGAACTGTTGTCTGTTTGAGGCAAGTGTGAATGTTGAAATTGATTACCTTGATTAGCATTGAATGGCCTTGCATCTTCCAAGCCTGGCTGCTTCCTGCCTGGGGGAATCCTTTGTTGGGAGGTGTTAGCTGGCCCTGATTGTTTCATGTCTGGAATTCTGCCTTGGTCAGACCACAGCTGGAATACTGTGTCCAATTTTGGGCACCACAGTTGAAGGGAGATGTTGACAAGCTGGAAAGCGTCCAGAGGAGGGCGACTAAAATGATTAAGGGTCTGGAGAACAAGCCCTATGAGGAGCGGCATAAAGAGCTGGGCATGTTTAGCCTGCAGAAGAGAAGGCTGAGAGGAGACATGATAGCCATGTACAAATACGTGAAGGGAAGTCATAGGGAAGAGGGAGCAAGCTTGTTTTCTGCTGCCCTGCAGACTAGGACACGGAACAATGGCTTCAAACTACAGGAAAGGAGATTCCACCTGAACATCAGGAAGAACTTCCTCACTGTGAGAGCTGTTCGACAGTGGAACTCTCTCCCCGGGGCCGTGGTGGAGGCTCCTTCCTTGGAGGCTTTTAAGCAGAGGCTGGATGGCCATCTGTCGGGGGTGCTTTGAATGCGATTTCCTGCTTCTTAGCAGGGGGTTGGACTAGATGGCCCATGTGGTCTCTTCCAACTCTACTATTCTATGATTCTATGATTCTATGATTCTATGAATTCCCCTGTTTTCAGAGTGTTGTTCTTTATTTACTGTCCTGATTTTAGAGTTTTTTTTAATACTGGTGGCCAGATTTTGTTCATTTTCATAGTTTCCCTCTTTCTGTTGAAATTGTCCATATGCTTGTGGATTTCAATGGCTTTTCTGTGTAGTCTGACATAGTGGTTGATAAAGAGTGGTCCATCATTTCTATGTTCTCAAACAATATTCTGTGTTCAGGTGGGTTCATCCAGTGCTCAGCTATGGCTGACTTCTCTGGTTGAATTTAGTCTGCAGTGCCTTTCATGTTCTTTGATTCATGTCTGGGCAACGGTGCCTTTGGTGGTCCCTATGTAGACTTGTCCACAGCTGCATGTTACAGTGTTCCCTCACTGCTTCGCAGTTCGCTTTTTGCGGATTTGCTGTTTCACGGTTTTTCAATAAACTCTAAAAGAATATTATAAATCATAAAAAAATCACAATTTACAGCCTAAGGAAGGGAGGAAGGAGAAGCTGAAGGAAGAGAAAAGGAGCCCAAGCGGCAACGGGAGGAGAAGGAGGCGATTTATCAACACATGATTGGTTGATAAAGACTTAAAATAGTGTATAACTACTAAAATGTATAAATACATAGCATCCCTACTTCGCGGATTTTCACTTACTGCAAGTGGTCCTGGAACCTAACCCCCGTGATAAGTGAGGGAACACTGTATACGGTAGACTCCTGCAGAGTTCTTCCTCTTTTCTGGAAACAGTTTGGTTGGCTTTGTAATTTTATGTCTTTTTTAATAGAATTGTTTTGGTTCTCTCTTATGATGTTGCTTATTCTATTTACTGTGTTTAACTTTCTTGTATTTTTTTTGTTTTGTTTTGACAATTGAATGTTTTTTATGTTCATGTTAGATACCGCCCTAAGTTCTCTCGAGGAGATGGAGAATAAAGTTTATTATTATTATTATTGTATGACACAGCAAACAAGATAGATATGCTGGATTTCGTTTCACAAAATCACAAGTCAAACACTTCCCAAGTGTCTAGGACTGTGTGGTGTATTTTCAGATGATGCGCGCAGATCCCAGTTGCAGTTGGCAGATTGTAATTTTGTCAATGTTTATTGTTTCCAAATGCCGGCTGAGATTTTTTGGCACGGCACCCAATGTGCCAATCACCACTGGGACCACCTGTACTGGTTTCTGCCAGTCTTTGAAGTTCAATCTTGAGGTCCTGATTGTGGCTGAGTTTTTCCCGTTGTTTTTCATCAATGCGACTGTCACCTTGGATGGCGACATCAATGATCCAAACCTTTTTCTTTTCCACAACTATGATGTCTGGTGTGTTGTGTTCCAGAACTTTGTCAGTCTGGATTCGGAAGTCCCACAGTATCTTTGCGTGCTCATTTTCTAATACTTTTGCAGGTTTGTGATCCCACCAGTTCTTTGCTGCTGGGAGGTGGTACTTGAGGCATAAGTTCCAATGAATCATTTGGGCCACATGGTTGTGCCTCTGTTTGTAGTCTGTCTGTGCGATTTTCTTACAGCAGCTGAGGATGTGATCAATGGTTTCGTCGGTTTCCTTGCACAGTTTGCATTTTGGGTCATCAGCTGATTTTTCAATCTTGGCCTTAATTGCATTTGTTCTGATGGCTTGCTCTGGGGCTGCAAGGATCAGGCCTTCTGTCTCCTTCTTCAGGGTCCCATTCGTGAGCCATAGTCAGGCCGAGGGGGAAAAGGAAAAGGAAGGGGCCTGAGGCTGTTAGGAATGGTGGGAGTTGGAGTCCAAAACACCTGGAGGGCCCAAGTTTCCCCATGCCTGTCATAGACCTACAAACACTGTTTTCCATATCTGTTTCTCTTGTATTTGGCGTGGAAATTCAAACAGGGTCTACTGGCATTTCTCAACACACACTTTGCTGCTTTGCTGCCATGAAGGGAAGCAGAGGCCTCGCTTTCCTCCCTGAGGGAAGGTGTCAATGGGGCATGACAGGAACACAGCAATGAAGAGAAGAAGATGGCGGACTTCCCCTTTGCTTCCTTCACGACTGGATTCAGGGGACGACGCCATTGCAGTCTGTTTGGGGCAGGGGTCCCTTTTATTCACATTCACTCGCCCTCAAGATCTTGGCGTTTTAGCTTTTGCCGCCTTTTCGAGGGTCCCTCAATACAACACAATGGACGACGGAAAGTGGGAGGGGAGGAAGGCGCGAAAGGACAGGCTGCTTCCCACACGAAGGACAAGCGGAATGGCTGAGCTTTCTCCTCAGAAGCTTCCAACGCAAAGAACTGTCGAATTAGTAGTACGCTTTGACACCATTTTGCTGTGGAATCCTAACAGCTGTACTTCGGCGTCAGGATTCTTGAACAGAGAAGGCTAAACGTCTCGAATAGGCCCTATGACTCCATAGCATTGAGCCGAGGCAGTTCCAGCGGTGTCAAACTGCGTTCATTCCGCAGTGAAGAAGGCACCCAAGATGGTTCGCCTTTCCCCAAGAGCGCAGGTGCCTCTCCAAACTTCTATTTCATTCAGCCATGGAGGTTAAAGCGGTGTCAAACTGCATTCATTCCACAGTCAAGAAGAAGTCTTTCGCCCTCTCCACCCAAGAAGAGCGCTGGTTTCTCTCCAAACTACAACTCCCAGGATTCTATCATTCAACCATGGAGGTTAAAGCGATGCCAAAGTGCTTTCATTCCACAGTCAAGAAGTCTTTCGCCCTCTCCGCACAAGAAAAGCGCTGGTGCCTCTCCAAACTACAACTCCCAGGATTCTATCATTCAACCATGGAGGTTAAAGCGATGCCAAAGTGCTTTCATTCCACAGTCAAGAAGTCTTTCGCCCTCTCCGCACAAGAAAAGCGCTGGTGCCTCTCCAAACTACAACTCCCAGGATTCTATCATTCAACCATGGAGGTTAAAGCGGTGTCAAACTGCGTTCATTCCACAGTCAAGAAGAAGTCTTTCGCCCTCTCCGCCCAAGAAGAGCGCTGGTGCCTCTCCAAACTATAACTCCCAGGATTCTATCATTCAGCCATGGAGGTGTTTTTTGTTTGTTTGTTTGTTTTTGTTTTCTTGTCAGGAGTAACCGGAGTTGCCCAGGGGACGCCCGGATGTTTTGATGTTTTACCATCCTTGTGGGAGGCTTCTCTCATGTCCCCGCATGGAGCTGGAGCTGATAGAGGGAGCTCATCCACGCTCTCCCCGGGTGGGATTCGAACCTGGCAGCCTTCAGGTCAGCAACCCAACCTTCAAGTCACAAGGCTTTTATCCCCTAGGCCACCGGAGGCTCCTTGCCATGGATGTCAAAGCGGTGTCAAACTGCGTTCATTCTACAATGTAGAGGCATTTAATATGCTGTGGGTTCACTTAGCGCTCGTTTAATCCACAGCCCAGGTTAAAATACAGCAAAGCTTGGGAAAGGAGGATTGTGTAAACGGAATTCCCAAGCCAAGCAATGCCTTCTCTCCAGCCTGGTAACCCTCTTCATTCCAACAAGGAGACGCTTCTTTACTCCTTTCAAACCGGATCGTATCCTGGAAAGCAACAGTGTGAACAGCAGCCACGCTGCGTAACGTGGAAATGGGTTTAAAAGAAACGTCTCCGTTTAGGATTTGATTGCCTTTGGATGGATTGAAATCAGAGCCTGATTCAGCGGGATTTAGGAGTTTTGAGCAAACAGGAGTTAAATCAAGGTGGCCAATTACAACAGTCACACTTGCCTCCAACAGACAAGAGTTCTTTCTCCCATCCGGGACCTTCCACAGATATATAAACCCCACTTGACTAATCTCCAATAGACCTCACAACCTCTGAGGATGCCTGCCATAGATGTGAGCGAAACATCAGGAGAGAATGCTTCTGGAACATGGCCATACAGCTTGGAAAAATCACAGCCACCCTTGAGCAAATATTGTTTGTTATTGGGAACAAAGAAATCTCTCAAGAAATTAGAGGATTTGCTCCCCTGTTTACAATTGTGACCAAAACACACTCTGAAATTGAGTTTAGTGGGGGGGGGGGGGTTTAGTCCATTTTTCCTCATTTTGTAATCTGAAACCAATCGCAATGCTGTATTATCCCACTTCTTTGTCAACCACCCAGAAGAGAAGACACGTTTAAGCATTTTCTGTTTCTTTGAGGAATTCATCAAGGAATCTCAGCTAGTCTTATATTATTAAAAGTATAAAACAAACTAAAAGACTTCCATGGTCTTGGAAATTGTCCCAATTTGGGAGATTTGGGGACTCTCTTAAAGCCCCCTCTCTCCCAAGCCATTGATTCTTCAGGTAGTGGGTTGCTGTGAGTTTTCCGGGCTGTATGGCCATGTTCCAGAAGCATTCTCTCCTGACCTTTCGCCCACATATATGGCAGGCATCCTCAGAGGTTTGAGGTCTGTGGGGTTTATATATTTGTGGAAAGTCCAGGTTGGGAGAAATATATCTTGTCTGCCTGAGGTAAGTGTGAATGTTACAATTGGCCAGCTTGCCTAGCCTTGTTGCTTCAAAGCCTGGCTGCTTCCTGCCTGGGAGAATCCTTTGTTGGGAGGTGTTAACTGGCCCTGGTTGTTACTTGCCTGGAATTCATCCGTCTTCTGACTCTAACAACTACCATGCCAGACTGCACAGAGAAGCCATTGAAATTCACAAGCATGTGGACAATTTCAACAAAAAGGAGGAAACCATGAAAATGAACAAAATCTGCTTACCACTATTAAACTCCAAAATCGGGGCACTAAGTAAAGAAAACCACTATGAAAACAGGGGAATTCCAGACATGAAACAATCAGGGCCAGATAACACCTCCCAACAAAGGATTCCCCCAGACAGAATGCAGCCAGGCTTTGAAGCTGCAAGTCTAGTCAATGCTAATCAACCTGGCCAATTGCAACATTCACACTTGCCTTAAGCAGACAAGAGTTCTTTCTCCTACCCTGGACCTTCTACAGATATATAAACCCCACTTGACTTGTTTCCAATATGGCTCATTATGTTAGGATGCCTGCCACAGAGGGAGGCGAAACATCAGGAGAGAATGCTTCTGGAACATATCCATACAGCCCGGAAAACTCACAACAACCCAGTGATTCGGGCCATAAAACCCTTCGACAACACATTGAACATCTCTTCGGGGAGTATTTACTTCTGATCGACGTCAATTCGTCATCAAGTATTGATTCAATTGAAAATGCAAATTACTTCATTTAATGCAATGCAGTATATATTTTGTATAACTGGAAGGGATGCATTCGCCATAACTATAAGGCAACGGGGAAGTCACTACAACTCCTGCATTAAAAAGGCTGCTTTATATACTTTCGCGGTTAAGAGAACCGGTCTTTTCGCTGTAAGTCAAATTCTCGGCCTCATCACAGTAGAGCATGAATCCACTTTAAATCTGGTTTCTGCCTCCTGCAGAATTCTGGGGTTTTTAGTTTGGTGAGGCCCGGGATCTGTCTGGCTGAGCTGTTTAAAGCCCCCTCCCTAAAGTAGATTTAAAGTGGATCCAAGCTCTGATGTGATGAGCTCATCGTGTAAAGAAGAAGAAAGTGTATTTTTTTAGTGGATTCAAGGAGAGCCACGAGATAATAGCCACAAAATATACCCACTATTATCGATATGTTATGTTATGTATATGAGAGGACGGGAAACCCCACAATCCGTATGGAAGATAACATTTCTGTAGTCTCAGGCTGGATCTACACTGCTATATAATGCAGGTTGGAACGTTTTTGTATGGCCAATGTAGACCCATATAATGCAGTTCAGTGGCATGCTATAGGTCTGTAGTACACTGACCACACAATGCTCCAAACTTCAAGACATGGTAGTCTAGATCCAGTCTCAATTATTCTTTTTTCTCAATTAAAACAGGGGTGAAAACTCTACTTGAATGCCATATTACTCGGGCAGCATCTACACTGCCATAGAATCCAGTTTCTTGAATCCAGGTTTTCTGCTTTGAACTGGATTATGTGAGTCTACACTGCTGTATTATCCAGTTTAAAGCAGATAATCTGGATTCAGAAACTGGATCATATAGTAGTGTAGATGGGGCCCCCAAAGGGGGAAAGCACTAATCATCTTTAAAGAGGTATCGGGTTGCTATGAGTTTTCTGGCCTGTATGGCCATGTTCCAGAAGCATTCTTTCCTGACGTTTCGCCTGCATCTATGGCAGGCATACTTAGAGGTTGTGAGGTCTGTTGGAAACTAGGTAAGTGGGGTTTATATATATCTGTGGAAGGTCCAGGGTGGGAGAAAGAACTCTGGTCTGTTTGAGGCAGGTGTGAATGTTGCAATTGGCCACCTTGATTAGCATTGACTAGCCTGGCAGCTTTAAGGTCTGGCTGCTAACTGCCTTGGGGAATCCTTTGTTGGGAGGTGTTAGCCTTGATTTTTTCATGTCTGGAATTCCTGTTTTCTGAGTGGTTTTCTTTAAGGATGATTAATAATAGTCGAGCCACTCCTTACCAGTGCTCCTTCCCCAAGACCAGCCAGGTCTCGTGTTGTGCAATGAGAGTGGAGTCATTTGTTCTTGCTTCCTTCCTCATTCGATTGACTCTTCCTCCTCCAACGCCCTGAAGCCCTTTTCCATCCAGCAGGACCCCAGGAGACCTAGCTTCCAGTTTCAAGAAGCCTGGTCCCTCAAAGCTAGGTTTGCCCACAGCTCCAATCACATTCAAAGTAATAGCAGTGAAAGGCCTAAATGTCCCTGAAGGCATCAGATTCCCCTCTGATCTTGGAAGCTAAGCAGAGTCAGCCCTGGTTCCTCCTTAGATACCTGGGATTACCTGGGGCTGTAGGATATGTGTCAGAGGAAAGAACTGTGTAGTCATGTCAGATTACACAGAGAAGCCATTGAAATCCACAAACATGTGGGCAATTTCAACAGAAAAGAGAAAACCATGAAAATGAACAAAATCTGGCTATCAGTATTTAAAAAACCCCTCAAAAACCAGAACAGTAAATAAGGAAAAACACTCTGAAAACAGAGAAATTCCAGACATGAATCAATCAGGGGCAGTCAATGACTCTGAACAAAGAATTTCCCCAGGCCAGAACATGAAGCTTGCAAGGCCTTTTAATGCTAATCAGATTAATTCATTCACACTGGCCTCCAACAGACAAGAGTTCTTTCCCCCATCCTGGACCTTCCACAGATATACAGTAGAGCAGGGGTCCCCAAACTAAGGCCCGGGGGCCGGATGCGGCCCTCCAAGGTCATTTACCTGGCCCCCGCCCTCAGTTTTATAATATAATATTTTATATCAGTTTTAATAATATAATATATTGTATATACATATAATATTGATAATAATCTTATGTTATACAATATAATACTAATAGTAATACCACATAATAATACTAATTATATGTTATATATTATATATTATATAATAGTACTAGCTGTGCCCAGCCACGCGTTGCTGTGGTGAAGTCTGGTGGTATGGGAAATAAAGTATTGAGGAATTGGTGGTAGTTAAGGTAAAGGGTCCCCTGGGCTGAGTGGGTTGCTAGGGGACCAAGTGAACAGAGCTTAGCCTTCTAACTGGCAGCAATTGGATAAAAACAATTATTCCTCTCCCTCTAATTAGGACGTTATTTTTCTTTTCTTTTTGTTGTATCAACCTAGAGGCATGGATGAGGAGTTGTGCTGTCAATTTTTGAGGTTGTGGGGTGTTTACTTTTGTTGTTTTGTCCGCTGCCGTGATGCCATCACTCTTTTATATATATAGATAGTGGTATAGTTCAATATTTATTTATTTATTTATTTATTTATTTCCAATATTTCTACCCTGCCCTTCTCCCCGAGGGGACTCAGGGCTGCTATAGTAATGTATAATGCTAATATTGCGCTGTGCTAATAATATAATGTATTGTATGTACATACAGCTGCTCTGAGTCCCCTTCGGGGTGAGAAGGGTGGGATATAAATGTAGTAAATAAATGCAGTAAATAGATAATTAATTTTAGACTTCGGCTCAGCCAAAGTCTGAAATGACTTGGAAGGCACACAACAACAACAATCCTAATTAACTTGACTATCTCATTGGCCAGTAGCAGGCCCACACTTTCCATTGAAATCCTAATAGGTTTATGTTGGTTAAAATTGTTTTCATTTTAAAATATTGTATTGTTCTTTTGTTGTTGTTGTTGTTGTTGTTGCACTACAAATAAGACATGTGCAGTATGCATAGGAATTTGTTTGTATTTTTTTTTCCAAATGATAATTCGGCCCCTCCACAGTCTGAAGGATTGTGGACCGGCCCTCTGCTAAAAAAGTTTGGGGACCCCTGGAGTAGAGTCTCACTTATCCAACATAAACGCTGGATAAGCGAATATGTTGGATAATAAGGAGGGATTAAGGAAAAGCCTATTAAATATCAAATTAGGTTATGATTTTACAAATTAAGCACCCAAACATGTTATACAACAAATTCGACAGGAAAAGTAGTTCAATACGCAGTAATGCTATGTAGTAATTACTGTATTTACAAATTTAGCACCAAAATATCACGATGTATTGAAAACATTGACTACAAAAATGCATTGGTTAATCCAGAACGTTGGATAAGCAAATGTTGGATAAGTGAGAATCTACTGTATAAACCTTTCTTGCTTAGTTTCTCCATACCTCCCAACCTCTGAGGATGCCTGCCATAGATGTGGGCAAAATGTCAGGAGATAATGCTTCTGGAACATGGCCATACAGCCCAGAAAACACACAACAACCCCACCTCTGGCTATTCCTTGCTTAAGAAAACTCTGGCATTCATGGGGTTTGAAGGCAGGCAAGGTTGTGCCTTATAAAGGCTTTCCTGGCAGACTGTAGAAGATAAGGAAAAGTTTAACCAACCTGGACACAGCGTATTACTTGAGAACACAGAAATGCTGGACTACTCTAACAACCACTATGTCAGACTACACAGAGAAGCCATTGAAATCCACAAGCATGTGGACAACTTCAACAGAAAGGAGGAAACCATGAAAATGAACAAAATCTGGCTATTAGTATTCAAAAACCCTAAAATCAGGACAGTAAATAAAGAACACTCCGAAAACAGAGGAATTCTAGATCTGAATCAATCAGGGCCAGCTAACACCTCCCAACAAAGGATTCCCCTAGGCAGGATGCAGCCTGGCTTTGAAGCTGCAAGGTCATTCAATGCTAATCAAGTTGGCCAATTACAACATTCACATCTGTCTCCAACAGACAAGAGTTCTTTCTCCCACCCTGGACATTCCACAGATATATAAACCCCACTTGCCTAGTTTCCAACAGACCTCAAACCTCTGAGAATGCCTGCCATAGATGTGGGTGAAATGTCAGGAGAGAGTGCTTCTGAAACATGGCCATACATCCCGGAAAACTTACAACAACTCAGTGATTCCAGCCATGAAAGCCTTCGACAACACAAAAGTTTAAGAGTTTATGATTTGCTTTTTGAACTCTCTTCAGGTGTATTCTACACTGTAGAATGAATGTAGTTCGACCCCACTTTAACTGTCATAGCTGGGTGCTATGGAATAATGGGAGTGATAGTTTTAAAGGGCCTTTCACCTTCTCTACCAGAGTGCTGGTGCCTCGCCAAACTACAAATCCCAGGATTCTATAGCACCTAAAGCAGTAGTTCTCAACCTGTGGGTCCCCAGATGTTTTGGCCTTCAACCCCCAGAAATCCTAACAGCTAGTAAACTGCCTGCAAAATGGCGCTCCATGCAGTCATGCCGGCCACATGACCTTGGAGGTGTCTACGGACAACGCCGGTTCTTCGGCTTAGAAATGGAGATGAGCACCAACCCCCAGAGTCAGACATGACTGGACTTAATGTCAGGGGAAAACCTTTACCTTTACCTAGTAAACTACCTGGGATTTCTGGGAGTTGTAGACGAAAACACCTAGGGACCCACAGGTTGAGAACCACTGATCTAAAGAAACACAAACTGCATTGGTTCTGCAGTGGATGCAGCTTTCATGCCCTTCCAAAAACAGTTTGAATGATTGGAGAAATTATGAACTGTCAACCAGCAAGCAAGGCTTTATCTCCCTGCAGTGTTTAGAGTTTAGGGCAGAACTTGGGAATGCTCATTTTACATATTACAAGTCCCAGAATCCCCAGCCAGAGTAAGAGATGCGGGTTCTGAAATGCAGTTTCCCAAGCTCTACTTTAGAACCAAAATTGTATCATAGCATTAGTGGGCTAGGCATGGCATCACAATATCACAGTTTGCATCTACACTGTATAATTAATGCAGTTTGACACTTTCACTGCCATGACTCAATGCTATGGAATCATGGGAGTTGTAGTTTGGTGAGGCTTTGGCACCATTTAGCAAATGGCAGTGAAAACAGTGTCAAACTGCATTAATTCTGCAGTGTAGCTGCATCTTCACACATTTGGATATACAGGTACCTGAGCACTAAATACACAAAGTAGCCACTGATTTCCTTTGGTGAATGCTGCCCCAACATCTGATGAACATGTCCCTCAACGGTACATGGCAGCCTTGAGTGCCATGCCTTTCAAGCAGGAAAGCACACATCCCTTTCTTTTGTCATCCAGTTTAAACACCACTTTTCAGCATGCATTAAGGCCCTATCTATTCTGACCACTGAATGCAGTTCAAAGCTAGTTTCAGACTGTAGTGGCCAGACAGCAAATTCCCACAAAAGCGCACAAAAGGAAGCCCTTAGTACACATCGGTGCAATTTTGGTTTGTGCTTCAAACTGGTTCTAGGATTTCCTATGAAATCATCTACACAGCAAAACCACTTTATTCTTGAAACTGTATTAAATTGTCAGTGTAAAAGGGTAATATTTAGTGTGGTAATTGGACTGGATTGCATTTGCAAGACTTGCTCTGTTAAATGTAATACTACTATCTAACACAATTTTTGTTCCAAGGTTATAAATGTCATTTCCTAATTGATTCTATCATAAAAACATGGGAAAAGTTTATTAAACTGCAAAAATGTTGCATATTTTACAGGACATCCTGCAATATTTTTTTCTACAGTTTTTCAATGAATATCTCATTGAGTCTCTCTCAACCAAGGGCCCATCTACACAGCTATATAACCCATAATATCAAGGCAGAAAATCCCACAATATCTGCTTTGAACTGGGTTATCACTGCCATATATTCCAGTTCAAAGCAAATAATGTGGGATTTTATTAAGCTGTGTGGAAGGGGCCCAATTCACCATAGTTTGTGGCAGCCACTAAAACGAAGTTTCTGGAGAATAACAACTACTTTCAAATTAAGTACCGCACAATTAAACAGGCAATAAGACATTAAAACCAGAATCAAGAAAAAAATGTTACATAGTGTAATAGCAGCCAGAAAATAACTGTGGCACCACATTTGATACCCCATTTGCAGAAGCAAATCCAATGGCACTTCCTACCTTAGCTCTGGGGAATTGGGAGCCTTCTTTCAATTGAAAGCACTAGAGCAACGCTTTCCAAACTGTATGTATGTCACGACACATTAGTGTGTCAGCTGCAGTGTGTAGGTGTGTTGTGCAAACATAAGGAGATATCTCTGAATGAAATAAGCAACAATATTTATAAAATACAAATGAACGGTTTTCACAAGATACAGTGTGTCCCCATACAATTGCAATTTATGTCTGTGTTGGTATCTTTTCTAATATGTTGGTTTAACTAGTAAAGTTGAAATTACTGTATTTCTCATTCTAATACTTTCTCCTCCTATATAAGCAGCTCTAAAATGGGGTGCATATAAAGTGTATCTTATGTATTTTTGTTGGTGGTGCTAAAATTAGGGTACATATTAAAATCGATGGTGTCTTACAATTGAAGAACTATGGCACTGTGTCATGAAATGGTGCAAAAGGTGCATCAACCAACACAAAATGTTTGGAAAAGTTCTCCACTAGAGACAGCAAATGATGATGATGATGTTTTTATACTCCGCTTTTTCTCTCCACAAGGAGAAAAAAATATATTGGGTTGCTGTGACTTTTCCGGGCTGTATGGCCATGTTCGAGAAGCATTCTCTCCTGACGATTCACCCACATCTATAGCAGGCATACTCAGAGGTGTGAGGTCTGTTCACACCTCTGAGGATGCCTGCCATAGATGTGGGTGAAACGTCAGGAGAGAATGCTTCTCAAACATGGCCATACAGCCCGGAAAAGTCACAGCAACCCAGTGCTTCTGGCCATGAAAGCCTTCAACAACACAGAAAATATATTCTTCTTTCAATTGAAAGCATGAGAGAGAGAGAGGATAGTAAAATGTATATTCTCAGCAAGACCTATGGCAGGAATCTTGTGGAAAACCTTGACCCTTCACTGCTTATAGATTTGCCTTTTGTATTTCAGTTGGCAATGCAAACTGAACAACATCTCCAGGGTGCAGATTTGGGGTGTGCGTTGTACTCTAGGAATCATTTTTGAACTCTCATACAATTTACTGTTATAGTAACATCGTCAAATAAGAATACAGTTAGTTCCCAAGTTCCAAACATCCGACTTACAAATGACTTATAGTTAAAGAAAGTGGTGAGACAACAGGAAGTGAGGGAAATTGACCCCTGTAAGGCGAAATTCACTCCTGAAAGAGTTATCATGGGGGAAAGGTGTCTCAACTGAAGCTTTCTCACCAATCCTTGTTTCCACAAGAAGCCAAATTTTTCAACATTCAATTATTACAGGGACAGAAAGTGAAATGAAACCTTCTGAACAGGGGCACAGAGAGCAAAGCAAATGCCACAGGGGTGTTAACTCCTTTCCTATGCTATCCAAAGACATTGATAGATAGATTACATGCCATTCAAAGATAGATTTGGCTAGAGTTGCACTTTTAAAAGTAATTGTTCTGACTTACATACAAATTCATCTTATGAACTATTGGGCTTTTTTTTCCATGTCAGGAGCGACTTGAGAAACTACAAGTTGCTTCTGGTGTGAGAGAATTGGCCGTCTGCAAGGATGTTGCCCAGGGGACACCTGGATGTTTTTAATCATCCTTGTGGTAGGCTTCTCTCATGTCTCCGCATGGAGCTGGAGCTGATAGAGGGAGCTCATCCGTGCTCTCCCTGATTTGGATTTGAACTGGGAACCTTCAGGTCAGCAACCCAACCTTCAAGTCATCAGTCCTCCCAGCACAAGGGTTTAACCCACTGTGTCACCAGGCACTCCTAACTGCTGGGTTTCATCCCTGAACTGCACAAGTCTCTTGTGTCATCAAGTCTCCAGTCCTCAATGAGTAGCTAGTCTAAAGACAAGACCAAGTTGAGGGTTTTCTTTCCCCATATTCCTATGCATGTTTCCCAAAAAGGGCCTTGTCTTTCCTCCCCCTGCTAGCCACTGTCTCTTCCCCCCTTCGATGACGTAGTAATGGAAATCTGTAAGGGAGTTTCCTTTTTAAAGTTTTATTGCCCTGAGCTGGCCATGTGGCCATTCACCATTTTTCAGTCTTCTGCTTTTCTTTCTACCTATGAGGATGCACATTTTGCCTTTCTGTAGGCAAAATGAAACTGCATGAACTTTTTATCCTTTTACCTCTTTAGAAGATGAGACTTAGTAAGCTAGTGAGCTCCAATATCTTTTTTCTATCAAGAATGTATTTCTTTTACTTCAAGAAATATTTTTGAACCTCAAGTTCTTAAACCATCCTAAGGAAAGGAAATTTATCCTAGGTCAACACCTACGTTTTTATTTATTTACCGCATTTATATCCCGCCTTGTCACCTCAAAGGGGACTCTGGGTGGCTTACAATAAAGGCACACGTTACAAGTTAAAAAACATTATTGAGATTTTGGAAATTCAAAACGTTGTGGAGCTTCATAGAATCAGAGTTCTTCATGGGCCATCCAGTCCAACCCTCCTGCCAAGAAGCAGGAAAATCACATTCAAAGCATGCCCAATAGATGGCCATCCAGTCTCTGCTTAAAAGCCTCCAAAGAAGAAGCCTCCACCACACTCTGGGGCAGAGAGTTCCTCTGCTGAACACCTCTCACAGTGAGGAAGTTCTTTCTAATGTCCAAGTGGAATCTCCTTTTCTGTAGTTTGAAGCCATTGTTCTGCGTCCTAGTCTCCAGGATAGCAGAAAACAAGCTGCTCCCTCCTCCCTATGACTTCCCCTCACATATTTATACATGGCCATCATGTCTCCTCTCAGCTTTCTCATCTGTAAGCTAAACATGCCCAGTTCTTTAAGCCGTTTCTTATAGGGCTTGTTCTCCAGACCCTTGATCATTTTAGTCACCTTCCTCTGGACACATTTCAGCTTGTCAACTGTGGTTGCCCTGAACTGGACACAGTATTCCACGCATGGTCTGACCAAGGCAGAATAGAGGAGTAGCATGACTTCCCTGGTTCTAGAAACTATACTTTTGTTTATGCAGGACAAAATCCCATTGGCTTTTTTAGTTGCTGCATCACATTGTAGGCTCATGTTTAACTTCTTGTCCACAAGGACTCCAAGATCTTTTTCACATGGACTGCTGTCGAGCCAGGCATTGTCCCCCATTCTGTATCTTTGCATTTCATTTTTTCTGCCCAAGTGGAGTATCTCTCATTTGTCCTTGTTAGTTTCAGCCCATCTCTCTAATCTGTTAAGATCATTTTGAATGCTGCTCCTATCTTCTGGAGTGTTAGCTATCCTTCCCAATTTGGTGTCATCTGCAGACTTGATGATCATGCCTTCTAAGACTTCATCTAAGTCATTAATAAAGATATTGGACAGAACCGGGCCCAGCTTTTGGAAATTGGGGGGAAAAACTTCTTTATCTCTAACACAGCACACAACTGAAATTTCAACAAACTCGTTGTCGTTGTCTCACTCGTTCAGTCGCTTCCGACTCTTCGTGACCTCATGGACCAACAAGCTACAATTATCCTAACTCTTTGGAGTCCATTCAGGCTTTCATGCTCCAATCATCACTGCTAGACATTTAACAAAACCCTTAAAATAACAATAAACTTTAACATCCTACCCTTCATCTATTAACATCTTACAATGCCAAAACATAGAGAACTTCAAACAATACACTCCAAAGCTCAATACAGGAAGCCCCCGCTTAACTGACTGGTTAGGGACCAGACCGCTATCAGAAAGTGGAATCCAGGTTATTTTAATTTGCAGAAGCATTTTGGTGAGAGATATACATGATATACTATACATCACTTTAAAAAAAAATGATTCAAGGGGGCGCTCCCTCTTTCTATAGGCAAGCCTCGGGACCATGTATGTGCATTAATGCAATCCTATGAAAATCTCGGTGGCACAGTGGGTTAAACCACTGAGCTGCTGAACTTGCTGACCAAAAGGTCGCGGTTCAAATCCGGAGAGTGGGGTGAGCTCCCACTGTCAGCTCCAGCTTCTGCCAACCTAGCAGTCCGAAAACATGTAAATGTGAGTAGATCAATAGGTACTGTTCTGGCAGAAAGGTAACGGCGCTCCATGCAATCATGCTGGTCACATGACTTTGGAGGTGTCTACAGACAACACTGTCTCTTCGGCTTAGAATTCTATGAATTAGTCTCCAGTGTTAATATTGTATGTTTTATGTTGATTTTAACGATTGTTTTTACTGTAATTGATGTTTTTATTGGATAACTGTTTTATTGCTGTGTTTTGATATTTGATTGTTTTATCGGGCAAGGCCCCATGTAAGCCGCCCCAAGTCCCTTCGGGGAGATGGGGCGGGGTATAAAAATAAAGTTATTATTATTATTATTATTATTATTATTATTATAGAAATGGAGATGGGATGTCATTTTATATTTATTTTGTCATATTGTTTTAATTCATGGATTGTGTTTTAACCTAGTATGTTGATGTTGGGCTTGTCCCCATGTAAGCCGCCCCGAGTCCCTTTGGGGAGATGGAGGCGGGATATAAAAATAAAGTTATTATTATTATTATTATTATTATTAGCGCCAACCCCCAGAGTCGGACATGATTAGACTTAATGTCAGGGGAAACCAGGACTGTAGCCGGGGTGGGGGGGGGGAGAGGTAACCCCCCCCCCAATTTTTAAAGTTTTTTTTTTAAAAAAAACAATTTTAACTGATTAACCAAATCCCCATGAGTGTCCACTGAAGTTTATCTGTCTTGAGTGTCTACTGAAATTTATCGATGGAGCCTGATTTCTAAATTATTTTGCATTATGCAACTACTCTTCATGATTTGCTAAAAAAAGGTTTCAACCCCCCCCCCCCTCTTGAATTTTTTTTCTGGCTATGGCCCTGGGGGGGAAACCGTTACCCTATGAAAACCTCATTGGCAAGAACTAATACTTGGTGGTATGGGGATACCAACTCACCTTGTCTGTCTCCTGAGAAATCTGTATAAAGACCAAGCAGCCACAGTAAGAACAGATCACGGAACAACAGACTGGTTCAAGATTGGGAAAGGAGTATGGCAGGGCTGCATATTTTCACCCTCCCTATTCAACTTGTATGCAGAACACATCATGCGACATGCGGGGCTTGACGATTCCAAGGCCGGAGTTAAAATTGCTGGAGAAACATTAACAACCTTAGGTATGCAGATGATACCACTCTGATGGCTGAAAGTGAGGAGGAGCTGAGGAGCCTTATCACCAAGGTGAAAGAAGAAAGTGCAAAAGCTGGGTTGCAGTTAAACATCAAGAAAACCAAGATCATGGCAACCACACCTATTGATAACTGGCAAATAGAGGGAGAAAACGTGGAGGCAGTGACAGACTTTATATTTCTAGGTGCGAAGATCACTGCAGATGCAGACTGCAGCAAGGAAATCAGAAGACGTTTACTTCTTGGGAGGAGAGCAATGGCCAACCTTGACAAAATAGTGAAGAGCAGAGACATCACACTGGCAACGAAGGTCCGCATAATCAAAGCAATGGTATTCCCCATAGTAACCTATGGATGGAGCCCCCAGATGGTGTAGTGGACTAAGTGACTTGAAGGTTGGGTTGCTGACCTGAAAGCTGCCAGGTTTGAATCCCACCCGGGGAGAGTGTGGTTGAGCTGCCTCTATCAGCTCCAGCTCCATGCGGGGACATGAGAGAAGCCTCCCACAAGGATGGTAAAATATTAAAAAAAAAAACAAAAAAAAATACAGGCGTCCCCTGGGCAACGTCCTTGCACACGGCCAATTCTCTCACTCCAGAAGCAACTCAGGTTGCTCCTGACACGAAAAAACAACCTATGGATGCGAGAGCTGGACCATAAGGAAGGCTGAGCGAAGGAAGATAGATGCTTTTGAACTCTGGTGCTGGAGGAAAATCCTGAGAGTGCCTTGGACCGCAAGAAGATCCAACCAGTCCAACCTTCAGGAAATAATGCCCGGCTGCTCACTGGAAGGAAGGATATTAGAGGCAAAGCTGAAGTATTTTGGCCACATCATGAGGAGACAGGAAAGCTTGGAAAAGATCACGATGCTGGGGAAAATGGAAGGAAAAAGGAAGAGAGGACGACCAAGGGCAAGATTTATTTATTTATTTATTTGCAGTATTTATATTCTGCCCTTCTTACCCCGAAGGGGACTCAGGGCGGATCACATTATACACACATAGGGCAAACATTCAGTGCCCATAAACACATCAAACAGAGACCGAGAGAGACAGACGCAGAGGCAAGTTAACCTTCTCCTGAGGGGATGTTTGATTCTGGCCACGAGGGAGCAGCTAATAATAATAATAATAACTTTATTTTTATACCCCGCCCCATCTCCCCGAAGGGACTCGGGGCGGCTTACATGGGGCCTGGCCCGATAAAACAAACAAATAACAGTAACAAAGCAATAAAACAATTATCCCAGTAAAAAACATCAACACCAATAAAAACAATCATTAAAATCAACAAGCAGGATACAGTGTTAAAAACAGGAGACTAATTCGTAGATCCCAGGCAAAGTGCAGCTGCTTCATCATCCACTCTGACAGCACTTCCTCATTCCAGGTCGTAAATTAGTTAACCTTGCCTCCCCACTTTTTTTTATAAGTGGTACCTTATTTCCTACTTAATAGATGCAACTATCTTTCGGGTTGCTAGGTCAGCAACGAGCAGGGGCTATTTTTTATTTTTAATTGACGGGTGCTCACCCCGCCACGGGCTGGCCTCGAACTCATGACCTCATGGTCAGAGTGATTTATTGCAGCTGCTCAACAGCTTGTGGCACATCCTTGAAGTGACTGGCTTGACCTTGAAGGAATTGGGGGTGGCGATGGCCGACAGGGAGCTCTGGCATGGACTGGTCCAGGAGGTCACAAAGAGTCGGAGACGACTAAATGACTGAGCAGCAGCAGCAGCAAGACAAGAGCAAACTTCTCAGATTAATGTAGTTTCTAATTTGCCAGCACTGAAAGAACAAGTCATCAGAACTCTGCTATATTTGTGGTGGGATCACCCAACTGAGGGTTGCTTTGAGCCAACTCTATGATTCAGATCCCCCAACAAGAAGAAACCTACAGGAACTTGGGGACTGCCTGTCGTGTGAAATCCCGGCGCTCTGCTGGAAAGTGGGTGCGGCAGACCTCTGGCTCCCCTGCAGAGCGCCCAAAGGAAAGCGCCCCACGCCCAATGCGGACAAATGGCTGTTCTAATATCTCGGGAGTGAGTGGGCGACGTTGCCTTCCCTGCCACCGAGGAGGGCGATGCTGCAGAGAGAGATGCCCCGCCCAGTAAGATTATTCAACCCCCGCTTCCCTTTGCAATTGAACCCAAGGAGACCAGGAAGAGGAGGGGGCCCGCAATGCCAACAGCAGCCGCTCACCGCCCCGCCCGAAGCTCCGGCTTCTCCTTCCCTGCTGGCGGAGACAGCGCTCTGTCTGGTCTTCGTCCTCGGCTCTTTCCGACACACACACACACACCCCGCCTCTGCAGTCGGGGGTCACCTGACCGCCCCCCCCCCCCCCCCCAATAAGTAAGGAGGGAACGGCAGGGTCTGGTGGAGGACTCCGCCGCAGTCGACGCCCTCATTCGCAGCAGGCAGCAGGGGCTCCCAGGCGCCGCCTCCTTCTGCTGCTGCTTCTTCTTCCACAGGTGAGTCAGCGTCCATCAATCAAGGCTGCCTCGCGCCGCGCCCGCGTGAGTCGGCCCCTTCTCGCCGAACTGGGGAAGCGCGTGGACTTGGGAGCAAAACGCTTCGCCTCAAAGCGACTGAGGTAAACGTGAATGGGAAAGTGTTTTCCAGGGTTTGTAGAGAATCTTATATATATCTCCAGAGACATTATGTTGGGTTTTTTTTTGCCTTTTGAAACAATGTTAAGGTTGGTTTGTTGTGAGTTTTTCGTATGGCCAGGTTCCAGAAGCATTCTCTCCTGACGTTTCTCAGGCACCCTCAGAGGTTGTGAGGTCTGTTGGAAAGTATTCAAGTGAGGTTTATATACAGTAGAGTCTCGCTTATCCAACGTAAACGGGCGGCAGAATGTTGGATAATAAGGAGAGATTAAGGAAAAGCTTATTAAACATCAAATTAGGTTGTGATTTTACAAATTAAGCACCAAAATATTATGTTATACAACAAATTTGACAGAAAAAGTACATTAGAGTCTCACTTATCCAAGCTAAACGGGCCGGCAGAAGCTTGGATAAGCGAATATCTTGGATAATAAGGAGAGATTAAGGAAAAGCTTATTAAACATCAAATTAGGTTGTGATTTTACAAATTAAGCACCAAAACATTATGTTATACAACAAATTTGACAGAAAAAGTACATTAGAGTCTCACTTATCCAAGCTAAACGGGCCGGCAGAAGCTTGGATAAGCGAATATCTTGGATAATAAGGAGAGATTAAGGAAAAGCTTATTAAACATCAAATTAGGTTGTGATTTTACAAATTAAGCACCAAAACATTATGTTATACAACAAATTTGACAGAAAAAGTACATTAGAGTCTCACTTATCCAAGCTAAACGGGCCGGCAGAAGCTTGGATAAGCGAATATCTTGGATAATAAGGAGAGATTAAGGAAAAGCTTATTAAACATCAAATTAGGTTGTGATTTTACAAATTAAGCACCAAAACATTATGCTATACAACAAATTTGACAGAAAAAGTACATTAGAGTCTCACTTATCCAAGCTAAACTGGCCGGCAGAAGCTTGGATAAGCGAATATCTTGGATAATGAGAGATTAAGGAAAAGCTTATTAAACATCAAATTAGGTTATAATTTTACAAATTAAGCACCAAAACATTATGTTATACAACAAATTTGACAGAAAAAGTACAGTAGAGTCACTTATCCAAGCTAAACGGGCTGGCAGAAGCTTGGATAAGCAAATATGTTGGATAATAAGGAGAGATTAAGAAAAAGCCTATTAAACATCAAATTAGGTTATGATTTTACAAATTAAGCACCAAAACATTATGTTATACAACAAATTTGACAGAAAAAGTAGTTGAGTACGCAGTAATGTTATGTTGTAATTACTGTATTTAGGAATTTAGCACCAAAATATCACGATATATTGAAAACATTGACTGCAAAAATGGCTTGGATAATCCAGAAACTTGGATAAGCGAGGCTTGGATAAGTGAAACTCTACTGTAGCTCAATACACAGTAATACTATGTAGTAATTACTTTATTTACAAATTTAGCACCAAAATATCACTATGCATTGAAAACATTGACTACAAAAATGCATTGGATAATCCAGAATGTTGGATATGTGAGACTCTACTGTATCTGTGGAAGGTCCAGGGTGGGAGAAAGAACTCTTGCCTGTCTGAGGCAAGTGTGAATGTTGCAATTAGCCACCTTGATTAACATTGATTAGCTTCAAGATCTGGCTGCTTCCTGCCAGGGGGAACCCTCTGTTGGGAGGTGTTAGCTGGCCCTGATTGTATCATGTTTGGAATTCCCCTGTTTTCAGAGTGTTGTTCTTTATTTACTGTCCTGATTTTAGAGGGTTTTTTTTCCATACTGGTAGATTTTGTTCATTTTCATTGTTTCCTCCTTTCTGTTGAAATTGTCCACGTGGATTTGGACAATTGTGGATATCAGTGGCTTCTCTGTGTAGTTTGACATTGTCTGAAATTTATTTATTTTTAATGGTGTTCTTTATTTATTGTCCTGATTTTAGAGTTAAGAGATAATTTTTAGAGTTTCCCTCTCTATTCATTGTGAGCTCAAAAGTCTTGTTAGGTCCACGAGAGCCAGAACTGGGTAGTTTGGTTTTCCTTGCATGCACACCCCTGCAAGTTTGCAGATTTTTTAATCAAATGGTTTGGGTTCGCTTCATATTTTATTCTCAGTGGGGATGGCTTGGGTTTGCTTCGTCTCCAGTGCACGGAAAATACATTTCAGTGCTCATGTGACAGCTTGGAAATATTGTGATTGTTCTCTGAAAATGAATGCATTTCTCATTGAATGATCTGCTTATATTCTTTTTTGAGGAAGGAAGAATAAAGATGTAAGTATATGTCTATATATGTATACACATATGTATACACACATATATACATACACATATATTGTATGTATATGTGTGTGTGTGTTCATGTAAAGGTAAAGGTTTTCCCCTGACATTAAGTCCAGTCATGTCCAACTCTGGGGGTTGGTCCTCATCTCCATTTCTAAGCAGAAGAGCCGGCGTTGTCCGTAGACACCTCCAAGGTCATGTGGCCTGCATGACTGCATGGAGCGCTGTTACCTTCCAACCAGAGTGGTATCTATTGATCTACTCACATTTACATGTTTTCAAACTGCTAGGTTGTCAGAAGCTGGGGCTAACAGCAGGTGTTCACTCCGCTCCCCGGATTCGAACCTTTTGGTCCGCAAGTTCAGCAGCTCAGCGCTTTAACATGCTGCACACTGGGGACTCCCATATGCTTGTATATATGTATGTGTATATCTATACACACACACACACACATATATATATGGGAAGGAAAAGAACATGGAGCACCCTTTGGCAACCCCAAAACCCGATATTTTGGAAGTGTCACATGCCAGAAGTGTATCTCAAATCATGTAAATACAGGCAGCTAATTAAAGAGAAAACTGCATTTTCAAATGAGGAGGAAAGGAGGAAAAGTGACTAGAGGCCACTGATAGCGCAGTCCTATGGATGTCTCCTCAGGTACCAGTCCCACCTCCTTCATTTGGATTTGTGGATTGGAAAGCCAAACTGCAGTCCTATAGATAGGACCAGGGGTCAGCACTGCTGGATTTAATGGGAGTTAAGTATAGAATTGCGCTTCAAGATGTCTGTTCAGGCCAGGTTCTTTAGTGCCTAAGAATGCTGATGTTAGGGCATTAGGTGGATGAAATCCAAGGCTGTGCAAAAATGGGTGTGTCGCTGAGACTTTTTGCCAAGGTTTGCATCTCTTGGATTGCCCTGCCTGGTCTGCATTTTGCTGTCTTCAGACTAAAGCCAGAGCTTCCCAAGGGCTTGGCTTTTCCCAGCAGACATTGAAAGATGAAGGAAGAACAAATGTGTATGGTAAGAGGGCGAAATAACGCCTATGACGTGTGCTTCTCAGAGACCTATGTTTGTCCTCGATCAAGGAAAAGTATGAAAAATGTTAGGTTTTTAAATTGAACATAAGGTTAAAATAACAGGAAAAGAGTGGTGCCGACTGATTATTCAGCATTTAGCTGAATAGAGAAAGAACGCTAAGAGCAACAGAATGGCCATCTTTTAAGTGTGGGTAACAGGGTCTTTATGTTACTTTATCTACTTACAGAAAATGCCTGCCATATAGAACTTAGATGCTCAAGACTTGTCTTTGTCTCAGAGATAAATAATGCCTAAAAAAGAGTCTTTTCGGCACTTGGCTTTGTAATAGTAAGAAACATTTACAAATTGCTGTTTTAATACTACTGGTTTTATTTTATAGTGTACTGTGTGTTTATTTAATGCATTGTTTTAGGCACTTTGCGTCATATGTAATCTGCCCCAAGTCCTTTTAGGGAGATGGGAGCAGGTTACGAAAATAAAGTTGTTATTATTATTACTATTATTACGTTATTAACAAGTCTCCCTTTGCCATTATACCTTTAACTCTTCAAGCTACACTGTTTTAGATAAAGTAAAGTAGAAGGATTAATAAATAATTTACAATATATTGATTTGATTGGAACTGCTGTTGGGGTGGATCCAGATCATTTTGTAGAAAAATGCCCTATTTGAGATCATCAGTGCAGACTGGGATTAGTGCTGAACCACTGCAAGTCATGGAAGGAAATTAAATTTCTGGGAGTGTCCACTTTCACAGTGATCCTGATAAATACCATCTTCTATGTATATCCAGTCTTAAATTCTAAATTAAACATATTCAGTTGTAACTGATTCTCTGTCACAAGGCTTGAAACATAATGGGGTTTACTTCTGTGCAAACGTTCTTAGCATCAGGTTGTTTTAAAATCTCCGTGCCTCCGAAATCTGCAGTGATGGGTGGACTCAGGAGCTTAATTCTGGAATATGTGTTGTATTTACTCCTTGAGAGAACAGAAATAATGTTGTGTCAATATAGTAAAATCAGCAAGAGTTGGGCAGAATTTGTGTTCTAAAATCTTGTCTCCGCCCCCCATTAGAAAGAAATGTCAGAGTATACTTGAGTATATTTTAAGTAAGACAAGCTGTATATCAGGAGGTTTGTGGTTTCTTTCCTATAGATTTTTAATTTTCTAAAAGTTGTTTTACAGAAATAGTCTTAGCTAAGTATACAGTGTTGAATGTGATTGCTTGCAAAGTCTATTAGTGGATATGGAAGTGTATGCCGTTAGTGTAGTTTTCTGTATTAATCCACAACAGAGGAGAACACATTTTGTTTCTGGAGTTTGTTTCCACCAAAGAAGACAATGAAAATACATTTGTCGCTATGAAAATGAAAGTGTCTAAAGAATTCTACAATTAAATGCCTAAGTTCTTTATAAAAACCCATTTTTGCAGAGTTTATACTGATGAGGAGCATTCCGGTTGTATACTTGATTGTCCTGAAACCGCATATTGGAATTTTCTGGAAGAGAACGGTTCCTCAAGTTTTCTCAGTGCGTAGAACGATGAAGTAGAGCATTCCAGAACACCCACCTATGGCTAAATGGCCAGTCAAGCAGAATAAACAATTAATTTTTCAAACAGACACAGCAAATGAAGTCCCTGGTGCATTTGAAACATGGTAAAATTGAAATGGAGCTTCTGCAATCTTATACCAATTATTCTTTTGTTATATTAAATGTCTATCTGTTGTGTTGGATTGTGAATTGTGTATTCCTGCATGGTCTCTTTCACCACTGTCTTTCTATGATTCTGTGACACACATAATTTTGGGTAGAAAGTGCTCATAGATCAGGTGAAAGTGTATGGTAGTGTAAATCATGCTCACCATTCAGGAAAACCTGAAAACCTTTCAGGAAAGTTCTCGACCTTCCTAATGCCGTGACCCCTTAATACAGTTCCTCATGTTGTGGTGACCCCCAACCATAAAATTATTTTTGTTGCCACTTCATAACTGTCATTTTGCTACTGTTATGAATCATAATGTACATATCTGATATACAGGATGAATTTCATTCACTGGACCAAATTTGGCACAAATACCAGATACACCCAGATTTAAGTACTGGTGGGGTTGTGGGGATTGATTTTGTCATTTGGGAGTTGTAGTTGCTGGAATTTATAGTTAACCTACAATTAAGGAGCATTCTGAACTCCACCAACGATGAATTGAACCAAACTTGGCACACAGAACTCCCATGACCAACAGAAAACACTGGAAGGGTTTGGTGGGCATTGACCTTGAGTTTTGGAGTTGTAGTTCACCTACATCCGGAGAGCACTGTGGACTCAAACAATGATGGATCTGGACCAAACATGGCATGAATACTCAATATGCCCAAATGCGAATACTGGTGGAGTTTGGGGAAAATACACCTTGACATTTGGGAGTTGTAGTTGCTGGGATTTATAGTTCACCTAAAATCAAAGAGCCCCTTGAACCCCACCAATGATAGGATTGGGCCATACTTCCCACACAGAATCCGCATGGCCAACAGAAAATACTGGAGGGATCTAGGAGGAATTGACAGTGATTTAGGGGAGATGTAGTTCACCTACCTCCAGAGAGCACTGTGAATTAATGTGTGTTTTCTGATGGTCTTTGGCGATCCCTCTGACACCCTGCTTGTGACCCCCCCCCCCCCCAGTGGTCCGGACCTCCAGGTTGAGAAACATTGCCCTAAAAGCTGCTGTTCTAGAAGAACAAAAATGTACTGAATATCAAGCAATAAATTGATTTAATTTAATGGGACAGTTGTTTTTGGCCCTTCAGATGTTTTGGACTACACTTCCCGTAACCCCTTATGAATGATAATGCTAGCAGGTGGTTCTGGAAAATAAAGTCCAAAACTTTTAAACAGCCTGCAGCCTCCGTGATCTCTACTAATGCAAGATCACAAAGTGCTATTAGTATTGTACTTTACTGTATGAAGTAGAGGGATTGTGGTGAATGGGAAGATGTTGTTTTACTATGATGGAAGCTGCTCCAGAATACATTTCTAATGTCATAATATAAAATGAGGAGTATTTTAAACAACATTCATTAGACTGGAGCGGACGACCTCTGATTGCAGTGAGCTGTGATGGAGCAAAGAGATTATAATAGTCATGGAGCCTTTTGGAAATTCAGACACAACTTTTATTGAGATGCAGCCCTTTTATTCCTGCTTGATGCTGCAGTGACTGCAGATTATCCCAAGGTAATCAGCAGAGCTCAGAAATAATTACTTGCCAATAAATGATTAGTATTTATAATACCTTATTCCAATGGCAAAATTTCAGTTACATTAGATCAGAGGTAGTCAATTGCTATGGGGTTGGAGGACCATTTGTCAAGTTGGTGAAGAAATTGAGGGTATCTATTTTGGCTTTAAAACACAAAATTAATACTTGTAAAATAAATGAAAATTAATTTGTGAACATTATCACGTTCATAAAAAAAATGTACTCTTTACAACCCTAATTCATGTAATGTCCAACATCATATTTGACTGGTTTCCAATTTATATTTTGTTGTGAGTCATCCATGAATTCAACCATCAATTATTTGAAAATATATCCCTCCCCCAAAAAAACAAAGAACCCCAGAAGGCAGTCCTTGATTTTTCCATTTTATTTCAGGGTCGCCATTTTCTAAAGGTAAAGGTTTTCCCCTGACATTAAATCTAGTTGACCGTAGACACCTTCAGGATCATGTGGCCATTACCTTCCCGCCAGAGCAGTACCTATTGCTCTACTCACATTTGCATATTTTGAACTGTTAGGTTGGCAAAAGCTGGGGCTAACAACAGGAGCTTATTCCGCTTCCCAAATTCAAACCGCCAGCCTTGCCATCAGCAAGTTCAGCAGCTCAGCAGTTTAACCCCCTGCGTCACCAGGAGCTCCTGCCATTTTCTACACCATTGTATATAATGGGCACTATGAATTTTGATCTTGGAACCAAACCCTGGCAGATGCCAAGGGCTTACAGTACTATGACACTGACTGAATATTGAACTAAAAAAAATGAATTAGCTATGACATTAACACATTACCATATGAACATTACCTTCCCAGAGTTACATTATGATTATAACTTGAGGAAGGATAACTAGTTCTTTTACAATGTGAGGGTAGCATTTTAGTTAATGTTTATAGATTTGGAATGGACTTATTGCATTAGCTATTTAATTTCAAAATGTGCACTCATGATATTAAACATCAGATCCCTTTTCCTCTTACGAGCAGGTGAGTGAACTCCTACTATATGCAAGGAGGTGGATTTTTGAGGCACTCAACATTTTCTCTCCATGCGTACTTCATGCTGACTGACGTGCACTTTTTGAAACTTCTGAGGCAGAACAAGAATGTGCCTTAAAAGTAACATTTATGCAATTTTAAAAGTTATTTGTATATATGTATATATGTATATTTTTGACTATCATTGCTAGAATGTGGTAGTATACAGTCATAATATTCTCATATTTAATTATATACTGTAATTAAAATACTGTGTATGTTTCTATGGGTGTATTTAGTTTTATCTTTGGTTGTTTTGATGTCTTTCCCCCCTTAAATTCACTGACTTGTAGTACTGACTTTTTTTTAAAAAAAAAAAACCAAATAGAAATATAAAGAATTGCTTTGGGAAAGTACTCTTGTGACAATGATTAACTACTTTTTAGGGGTCTCAGAACTATAACGATGAGTTACTTTTTAAAATAAACCTAGATTTTGCAGTTTGGTACTGAAATGAGCAGGGCTGGGGGCTTCACAGTATGTGATTGAGGCTGTTGTTGAGGATATACTTGTCTCCTTTGAGTCCTTGTGGAAAGAGAAAGTGGGGTTTAAATAAACATAATAACAACAATATGGACCTCATCATACTAGAGCTTGGATCAACTTTAAATCCACTTTAGGGAGGGGGCTTTAAACAGCTCAGCTCTGGCCCTCACCAAACTACAAACTCCAGAATTCTGCAGGAGACAGAAACTGGATTTAAAGTGGATTCATGCTGTAGTGTGATGAGGCAGTAATAAGTGTAGCATGATACTGACTATACTCTCCCCAAGGTGTTATCTCTAAATCAGCATGAACAGGATTTTTCTGCACACGAGATGTATCTGTGTGTGTGTGTGTGTGTGTGTAAGGGGGGGGGAATGCTGTTGTTTATTTTTTGTGAAGTAGGGGAGACGGACTCATAGCTTTCAAGGCTTCTTTTGTATGGCTGATTTAATTTTTTGACATTGTGGATTGTGCATTGTTTTATTTCAG
Organism: Anolis carolinensis; assembly: GCF_035594765.1. NCBI lineage: Eukaryota > Metazoa > Chordata > Lepidosauria > Squamata > Anolidae > Anolis > Anolis carolinensis. The sequence goes on from NC_085846.1 coordinate 71,145,328, forward strand.
GTATACCAAATACATCTTTGTTTATTTATTTTTAACCTCAAAAAGTTGTATCAGATACTGTTCTTAAAAGTTTATAGTTTCAAAAGCAGCATGCTATTTGGCATCTGGTTATATGAGAGTTGGTCTTCTGGGTGGCAGAAGGAAAGAGAGAAGCATAGCAGCTCTTTAGGTGTGCCAGGCTTGTTGCATATTTCTGTTGGATCCCTTTTGAACATTTCTCAGTTGGAAAGCAAAACAAATAAAGTGTATTAATGGGGGGGGGGGGAGCTGTTCTATTATGCTGAAGCTTAATGAAGGTGAATAAATAGAGTTGAATTTTATCTGTGTGCTGAGAGTGTGTTGCCTGTCTCCATTCAATTTATCCGTGCTGCATTTTTATTAAGCCAAAGCTCTTTGGGTTGGTGTAAGTAGGGAGTATTGTATTTCATCCATATATTCCATGTGGCTTTAAACTTGCTTGTCAAAGTGGTCTCGCCCTCCCAGGCCAAACTTGGATATTATAGAGTGGTTTTTAATAGATATCTTGAGTGCCATTGAGTGCTCATCACATTCCTTTCAAGATGGACAAATGTGCAGAGCCAGCATGCAGGTGGCCTCACTCTTTCACTCACGATGGATATTGAAGCTGAAGCCGAGCTTAAAAAGGCATGCAACAGGATCATTCTTGCACAGAAAAATGCACACTTTTATTATGCAGGAGCCTACATTTGTAAGACAGTGTCTTCTGCATGGCGTAAGATTTAAGGGAATGATGCTTAAGAATGATAATCACAAATACTGTGTAAATATATTGTCTTAGGTTCTTAAAAATAATGCTAGTATGAGAAACTTGGATCTATAGTGGTATGGGAGGAGATCCCAGGAAAATACATAAATACTAGAAAATATTTTGCCTCTCAAATGTGTGTTCAATTTGCTTTTATTACTTTGTCATTTAGTATTACTTTTATATTTTCTGTTGTGTTGACAGTTCTTACAGCTTTTGCAGGATGCAAATCAATGGATCTTCTAATTGTAATGACACAACCCTTCTTTTAGGAGCCATTTTCAATGAGGATGTCAATATTTCAACACTTGGATAGCATGTGCTGAATTATTTCTTTAACAATTCTGGCTTTATTTTGTTTGAGCATACTGAAGCATCTGTCTATATGTCTTTTAAATTACTCCTACAAATACCTTTTAGTGTTTGCATTTCAAATAGAGAACACAGCTTTCTGTGTGTCAAAGTGGAAATAATAAGTGCCAGTATGCTGGAATATCAGTGCTTATTGTGATTGGACTGATGTGTGCTTTCAGTAATATCAAAATTTGTTGTTGAAACATTTCACCCCCCTCTGGATGGTTAAAAATGCTTATTCATGCTGAAATTAATGCACCATTGTTGTACTATTTCAGAACGATCTTCATGCTGTAACTATTGTACAGTTAAACAAGATTTTTATATTTCTAGATCACACTTGTTAGTTCTTTTTATACAGTGTGGGAATTAAAAGATAATTGCTAAATAATGTTTAACTTAAAATGTGCCAGTGTGGACACTTTTTCCTTGCAGTGATGAACAAAGAGAAGTATTTCTTAAGCATGGTTTGCATTGGAAGTGACTTCCATGTATTCAGATATGCTAGAAAGCTGCAGACAAACAGAGAATTAGTAGGAACGGTATCGTAATATAATATTACAAAATAGGAGACATGATCAGTCTTCTCTTTCTGCATTGTGCAGGGTGGGGCACAATGCAGTATTCGACACTCTGTCTTTTGTTTGGTAAAATGGCCGAGATGAAGTTCTTATTTACAAATCATCATTTTGCATGACCTTTAAAAGGCGGGGAACAAGTGGATGTATCTTTTTTGTTGCCATGCAGTACACTAAGAGATTTAATGTATTGCCTTGACTTTTGCTGCTTGAGTTCCTTTCTCAGCATGACTTGTTGAAATTAAATGTTGAAATTGATTCAGTGCATGTTAATCGCCTTATTTCAACTTCCGAAAGGGAGGAATTTCATTTGAAAATAGGTTTTGTTTGCAAAGGTTTTATATTTCATATGCTGTCATGAATGAATCATAGAGCCTACCATTATCTTTGCATGGGAACCAATTAGAATATATTTATATTGATACTTAGAAATATTGTGTTACAAAGCTATTAGAAACTTATGGGAAATCTGTACATTTCTGTCTACTTAGCAAAAGTAGACATTTTAAATGCTGTGCGCAGGTATCTACATACTATATGTTGTAGTAGATTTTTAAAAGCCCTTTCTGATCAGTTTTGACCCCCAAACTTTCACATATTCTTATAGATCGAATGTTTCAGATATTTATATTGTGTAATAAATTCAATTCCTTTCCCCCATTTAAGACTTTAATTGGCTAAGAGTAATTGGTAAGAGTAAATAAAATAACTAGAAAATAAATTGCCCTACTTCATAAAGGTTAGATTCTTTGTGGATTGCTATGGCTCTCTTAATGCTGAACATTCACTGCTGCATAGAAAATAATTATTGTTCCTCATTTCAGAACATTACAACTAGATGAAGAGTACTGCTGCAATGGAGGTAGTGTCTTAGTTCTTCCATATTTCTAATGCTTCGATCATATAATTCCAAGAGTCAGATCCCAGCACTGAAGTATTCATGTGAACACATAATAGGCATAAGGAACTGGAATGGGTGTCTTTTTGCTGGAGCACAGGTTTGAGATGGCTAGGTCCTGGTTGCTCTTGCTAGCAGTCTTTTGGAATTGTACTTTTGTAAGATTCCTGAGGCTGTTTTTGCCAACCTTCTCAAATCTAGTGCCCTCCAGATTATGTCAAACTGCAATTCATGTTATTCCTAGCTGTTAGATAGGGTGGTAGGAGATGATTGGCTCCATAGTCAAATACATGTGTATTTATTTAATACACTTTATAACAGGCATGGGCAAACATCAGCCCTCCAGATGTTTTGGACTTTAACTCCCATGAATCTTTATAATCTGCTTAATGAAAGAATTTATTGATATCTTGTGTGATACAAAAACACATTAATTTCCATGTTAGGAGCGACTTTTGAAACTGCAAGTCGCCCCTGGTGTGAGAGAATTGGCCATATGCAAGGACATTGCCCAGGGACACCCGGATGTTTAGATGTTTTTGCCATCCTTGTGGGAGGCTTCTTACATGTCCCCACATGGATCTGGAGGTGATAGAGGGAGCTCATCTGCACTCTCCCCGAGTTGGATTTGAACTTCAGGTCAGCAGTCCTGCCGGCACAAGTTTTTAACCCACTGCGCCACGGAAGGCTCCACAAAAACTCATGAACAACCAATACAATCAATACAAAAACAATCCAATTCAGCATAAATATATCTAAGGGAGAAATAATACTCAGTGGGTAGTAAATGTGAGCCATGCAGCAAAATCCAAAATTCACAAAAGAATAAGATCATCGTCACTCTTCTTCCCCTGTATGATTGTAAATGTCTTTACCCAGGGGTCTCCAAACTAAGGCCCATGGGCCGGATGCGGCCCTCCAAGGTCATTTATCTGGCCTCGCTCTCAGTTTTATACAGGCTTGCCCAAAGTCTGAAATAACTTTCAACAACAACAACCCTAATTAACTTGACTATCTCATTGGCCAGAAACAGGCCCACACTTCCCATTGAAATCCTGATAGGTTTATGTTGGTTAATATTGTTTCTATTTTTAAATATTGTATTGTTCTTTTGTTGTTGTTGTTGGGTTTTTTTTTTGCACTACAGTTGAGACATGTGCAATGTGCATAGGAATTTGTTCGTATTTTTTTTCAAATGACAATTCAGCCCCTCAACAGTCTGAAGGATTGTGGGCCGGCCCTCTGCTTAAAAAGTTTGAGGATCCCTGGTCTTTACCTGTGAAGCTTCACAAGTTTGTGTGATGTATTTTGTGCATTTTCTTGGCCAATAAAGGTATCACTATTTTGTAGATATATAAATTAATACTCAACAACAAATATTAACCTAATAAATGGGGTGGAACTTTTTAGCATTTTTCTAAAACTCAGAGTCATTGGTGCTTTCCTTAATTCCAAGGGTAGAAGTCTTCTAATGGGCAAGGCGCATATCCTAAAAATGTATTCACACTGAACTCTTTCACCACTTTAGTATCATTTAACTGACAGATTGCTGTATTGCTTTAGTTGATACTAATAGTATTTTTGCCATTTTTCCTTTGCCTCCAGCAGTTTTAATGTCTGGGAATTAATTCTCATGTCAGTGGAAATTATAGTACATGCAGCACCAATATACAACTGCATGGCAGTATTTCCTTGGAATAACTAGCCTTACCAAAGATGCAATTGTTCTGGTGTGCAATGTTTCTAAGAATATTGTGCTGAAATGAAAAGGAAGAAAACGTTAGCAGTCCCTCAGATATCTATTTCTGCAAGAATATTTTAGGTGTCTCTGAAATTACATCTTGTGCTGTATCTCTAATTGGGCCAGGAGCCTGATGACCTCAACAGACTATGATTTAAGTGATTTTGAAAAAACTAATTCATTTTAAATACAGATATAATCTGTAAATTGAGAAATAACTTTTCACTTTTTTATTAGCTTCAGAAGAACAGCACTTAAATTATGCGAGGTTTGGTTTCCCATTGAGTGATCTTCATTTTAATCAACTAGCAGTTTTATTACTGGAAAATATCAGCATCAGAAACAAGTTCCTGTAAGTGAAGGGATAGAAAAAAATTTCATTTGGTGGTACTACTGTTGACTCTGTTATTTAATATTATTATATACCTTGTGTATAAAACTCCCATCTGTGGACCAAGAACAAGAAATAATAATAATAATAATAATAATAATTTTATTTTTATACCCTGCCACCATCTCCCCGAAAGGGACTCGGGGCGGCTAATATGGAAAAATCAGTTTTCATAATGGAAATCTTCACTGATATGCCAGATGTATCTCATTATATTAATACTGTTATATCTTCGATTTTAAGATGCCATTGATTGTAAGACACACACTAATTTCAGTATCAGCAACAGAAAAAAGCTTTATTTAGATATAAGAAAAGGACCTGCAATTCTAAGAACTCACCCAATTTTTAAAAATGTTTATTTGAGCGAAAAGTGCATCTTAGAGCTGAAGGGTAGCGTAATATATTTTAGAAGAAGGAAGTGACAAAACTACCTCTGAATATTCCTTGCCTAAAACAATCCTATAAAATTCATGGGCTCACCATATGTTGACAGGCTGCTTGAGGGAACATACACACACATAGCATTTGAAAGGATGACAAAGTTGAGACCAAGTGGCCTTGCTAGGAAAAGTGTCCATAGCCAAAAAAAGAAAAGAAAAAAAAGAAAAAGAAAATGAGCTGGTTTGTAACAGGAGAATCTGAGTGAGATTTAATAGTTTTTTTATTTTGTAATTTCAATAGCAACTAATACCTATTTTACATCATGGAAGACTGATACTTGGGAGTGAACTAATTTCTCCTCAGAAATCTATATATTTCTGAAACTTGTGGTGCAGTTTAGTGAAGAAAAAATGTGCAGAAAACAATGTGCACCCTTGAAAAAAATCATTGCTAAGTATATATATTTGAAAAATTCAGTCAAACATGTTTTAGCCTGGGGTGGCAGGGATCTGTAGAAAACTACAGATACTACATCACTTGTGTAAACTTGAGTTCCATTTGGGAGAAAGGTGGGATAATTTATCAAGCATTTATTGGTTTGAGCTGTTTTCCTTTTTTATGTATATTTTTAAAAACAGCAAGCCACAGTGAGGGATTAAACATTGTATATTGTGACAAGAGATTAAGCATTGTAAATGATGTTTGTCTTGTATTAAGATTTATGCATTGTGGTGTTCCTTCTGGACCAAAGGGATGAGCAAGACACCAGAGGCAGTGAAATGCAGGAGATGTCATAGACGTATTAATTGATGTGTGAGTGGTCTTGTACTTAGATGTAAGATTTTCAACTGTCTCAGCTCTGCAGTGTGTTTGCTTCTCAAATTGTGAAGGCTTACGTCTCTATAAACCAACTATTGTGGACGTTTTCTTGCTGTCCATTGAGATGGTCTGATTGGCTATTTAAATAGCTGCCTTTGGTTCTGTAAACTTACACTTCACCGCTGCTCAGGTTTACTTAACAAGCAAGCATCTCTTTAACTGAGCATTCAACTAAGTCAGTGGTTCCCAGCCAGTGATCCGTGGACCACCAGTGGTCTGCAATTACTAAAATATGGTCTGTGGCCTCACCATTGCTACACTGTTGCAACAAGAGCGACTGGTTTCACAAAACCCTCTTATAGTGCCAAGGCTTATTAAATATGGTTTTTTGTGGGTTGGCATATGGTGACTACTGGATGGCATATGTTCTGTATCAGAAACTAGAACTGATGTGGTCTATCCAATGCTGTTTTCTGAAATAACTAAACTGAATCTAAAGTTGACCAAAAACTGATTCGTAATCCTTTTGGTACTAATGTTGGAGAGTGGTCCATGGTCAAAGTGGTCCCTGATCAAGTGGTCCCTTGGACAAAAAAAAGGTTGGGAACCACTGAACTAAGTCATATCTATACTAGTAAAAAAAATGTACACACCTCATATCCAGCACTGGCAGTCTGCATGATGCAGAGGAGTTGCAGTAAGTATGCTGTCCCTCACAATTAGAGGGGTGGGGGATCATGAGATTACAAATAGGCAACCCCTTGATATGTTGTTTGGCTGCAGCTCCCATGATTCCTCATCAGTTGTCTGTGATGGATGGCAAGGGCTGAAGAGAGTGGAGGGGCACAATTTCCCCATCTCTGTTATAAAAGTTCAGACTAGATATATTGTGTAAAGTGCTCTGAATACTTGAAACTACTATTGTTGTGCCCCAATTAGCAATGCATCTAAGACTAAAGCTCCTTGTTATTGGCCTATCTGATGCCAGCCCAGCCCCCTCCCTTCCTCCTCATCTTGTTTAGCAGCATGAGGATTGAAAGGATTGTGACAGAAAGTGGAGAAACACAGAGCTTGCATTGCAGCAACATCACTGCAGCGAACTAGAGAAAGTTTGAGTGGGATTCTGTTCTAGCTCAGGGTTTCTTAAACATTTCTCACTCACAACCCCCTTTCTGCCCAATATTTTTTTGGGAGTTTATTCCATCCAATAAAATTTTAATGACTATGGGTATATAGATATATGAAAAAGGTATGAAAATCAAACATTTGATGACAATAAATCAGCATTTGCAAGGCCGATTTTCCTTTTGATGAAGCACAGCTGAAGCAATTTTTGCGAAGTCCACTATAAACACTGCATGTTGTTGCTAACCAGAAAACTTTTACTGTTGCAATTTTTGTGACCCTAGCATTTAGCCCCCTGTGGCACAGCGGATTAAACTGCTAGGCTGCTGAACTTGCTGACCAAAATGTCAGCGGTTTGAATCCAGGGAGCAAGGTAAGCTCCCGCTGTTAACCCCAGCTTCTGTCAACCTCGCAGTTTGAAAACATGCAAATGTGAGTAGATCAATAGGTACCTCTCCAGCGGGAAGATAACAGTGCTCCATGCAGTCATACTGGCCACATAACCTTGGAGGTGTCCACGGACAACACTGGCTCTTTAGCTTAGAAATGGAGATGAGCACCTACCCCCAGAATCGGACACGACAAGACGTAATGTCAGGGGGAAATCTTTACCTTACCCTCGCATTTAGCTAAAAGGGATCCCATTTGGAGTTAGGATCCATCTTTTAAGAAGCAGTGTTCTAGCTGATCCTAATATAGTAATGTGTGCCTGCCTATAGCAGGCAAATTAAATAACATCTGTCACCCTCATCCCGCATTGAGCATGCAGGAACAACAAAACAGACTTATCCCTATTCCTTCTGTGCTATTTCTGCCTCTGGTATCAAACTTTCTATGAAAGAAATTATGCTCTCCACTTTTATGGATTTTATGCTTGCAAATTTGATTATTCGTGGATTATTTGCTGCAGCCCAACATCAATTTTAATAGAGATTACAAGTCTTGTGAAACTGAGGGAGACCACAAATGCATGATGAGGTTTGTAAATCCCTGTGAAAAATGGCATAGGGCAGCAGCAGAGGCAAGAACGGGGTGGCAGAGAAAGGCACAGAGAAATTGGGTGCCCAGGCTTTGAGCAGTCGAGCAGGGGGAGAATGAAAGGGAAGAACTGTGGTAACTACTTGCTGCTTTTCTCATGCCAGAGGGAGAAAGGTAGTGATCAATCCAGCAGATGGCAAAATAAAGAGATGCCTGGTTCCTCACTTCTTTTCTCAACCTCCCCAATTGCTCATTTCCTCAATGCAGAGGGCTGGCTGGGGGGGGGGGGGGGGGGGAAGGCAGCTAGCAATTGGTCAGTAAGAGAAAGACAGACAGACAGACAACAGGGTGTCCAGTTCCTCCCTTCCTTTCTCTGACTGTTTGAATGCTTACTGTTTCCCTCTCGCTGGACAGCAAACAATGAGACAGGCAGAGAAAGAAAGGGATACCCACAAAGCAGGCACATGTGGCATGCAGCAACAGGAAGCAATCCACGCGTGCCATCACCACCCCAGCTGCTCCCCAATGCCCAGTCTGTTCCTCTTCCTGTTGCTGGATGCTGTTTATGTCTGTTTCACTTAGGTAAGGGAAGGATAAACTGGGATCCCTTCCTTTCTCTGCCTACCTTCCTGGTCTCTTTCTCTCTGCTATGCCCAGCGCCCCCACATGTGCACCAGGTGTGGGAGAAAAAGGCTGGGAAGGTGAGCAAGTGATTGAAAAGACAGAAGTTGAACCAATGGAGGGGAAAGGCAGGGGAGCCCACTGGAACCCCAGTGGCAGTACTCTATCTTCCCCCTAGCCCCTCGCCACCCAGAGATATTTGTGGATTTCCCACTTTTGCAGGGTAGGTAGATTGTATCTTTAATCCTAAAGAACATCAGGAGCTCGCTGTATAGCCATTCTGATTCCTAATCTTTGATGGTTCATTCTCCCATGCTTTATTTAAGTTGCTTTAAAACAGTCTAAATTGTCAGCCATTGCTATACCCAGTGTAGTAAGTTCCACAGTTTAACTGTGTGCTGTTTGAAGAAGAGCAGCCAGCAAGATTTCTGGATCTAGGCCTGCACTAAGATTTATGATATGGTCCTGCCCTCTATTCTCTTCTTGCCAAACTGAACTCTTGTTAATATTCACATGTCCCAAACCTTGAAAGTTGCTTAGAACAACTAGTCACTTGCAGTTAATTTCTTTTTCTAACAGCAAAGATGTACTTAATAACACTGTGCTACTAACTTAACAAGGAACAGCACTTCTCATTTTAGGCTGTAAGGTAAAGGTAAAGGTTTCCCCCTAACATTCAGTCTAGTCGTGTCTGACTCTGGGGGTTGGTGCTCAATTCCATTTCTTAGCTGAAGAGCAGACATTGCCCATAGACACCTCCAAGGTCATGTGGCTGGCATGACTGCATAGAGTGCCGTTACCTTCCCGCTGGAGTAGTACCTATTGATCTACTCACATTTGCATGTTTTTGAGCTGCTAGGTTGGCAGAAGCTGGGGCTAACAGCGTAAACTCACTTTACTCCCACAATTCGAATCGCCAACTTTTGGGTCAGCAAATCCAGCAGCTCAATGGTTTAACCCAGTGCACCATTGGAGACTGTATCACTAAAGTTTAGAGTTACAGGAATTTAACCTCACTCAGCAATGGAGGAAGAATATCACATGGGTGAAAATACTTTCTTGTTGTGACATTTTATGTTATAGAACAGTGGCGTGTAGGGTTGATTTTAAACTAACTTTTTAGTTAATTTAAAAGTATTAAAGTTTTATTGCAAAAACATATATATATATAAAAGTTAGTGACCTCTTTCTTGGACTCTGAAGCTTGGGTCTCTCTGCCAATTTTGCAATTAGCTTCCTCTAAAAATCATTCCACCATTCACCATGATGGTACTTGATAATAACCATACTTATTTCCTCCAAAAGTTCAATTCAAAGTAAAAGAAAATCATCAGGACCATCACTATTACCTTAAAACCAGACGGTGAAGGACAAAGTAAAACAAGAAAAGAAAGGCAGCTGCAAATTACTGTTGCAAAGCCAGAGTTATGGTGTTTTCATCTAATTTACATTGGAATGTCCTTTATCTGAAATGTTTGGAATTTCAGATTATGGTGTGTGCGTGTGCGTGTGTGTGTGTTTGTTGAATACCTGTACAGTAGAGTCTCACTTATCCAACGTAAACGGGCTGGCAGAACGTTGGATAAGCAAATATGTTGGATAATAAGGAGAGATTAAGGAAAAGCCTATTAAACATCAAATTAGGTTATGATTTTACAAATTAAGCACTAAAACATCATGTTATACAACAAATTTGACAGAAAAGGTAGTTCAATACGCAGTAATGTTATGTTGTAATTACTGTATTTACAAATGTAGCACCAAAATATCACGATGTATTGAAAACATTGACTACAAAAATGCGTTGGATAATCCAGAACGTTGGATAAGGGAGTGTTGGATAAGTGAGACTCTACTGTATTTGCATATATCTTGGAGACCAAATCTAAACATAAGATTCAATTATTTTTCATATATATCTTATACACATAGCAGGAAAGTAATTTTATAAGCAACATTTTAAATAAATTTGTGTATCCTACAAAGTTTGTGTACCTTGAACTATCTGAAATAAAATTTTATCCACCCATGTGGACAGTTTTCGATTTTGAAGTATTTCATATTCCCAGATAAGGGATACTCAGTTGTATTGTAAATGCAAACGAAAAGATCTGCTCCTATCTCAAACACTGATATAAACTTCAGCAACTAGCATGGAGCCCCTGGTGGTGCAGTGGGTTAAACCCTTGTGCCGGCATGACTGCTGACCGACAGGTCGACGGTTTGAATTTGGGGAGAGCAGGGTGAGCTCCTTCTGTCACTTCCAGCTCCTGATGCAGGGACATGAGAAGCCTCCCACAGGATGGCAAACATCAAATATCTGGGTGTCCCCTTGGCAACATCCTTGCAGACAGCCAATTCTCTCACACCAGAAGCGTCTTGTAGTTTCTCAAGCTGCTCTTGCCATGAAAAAAAAAAAGCAACTAGCATCCTATCCAAAGTTTCTTCAGTGTAGGAGCTATGGCTCCCTGACATTAGTTACTGGGAACTGAAATGTATAGGTCAACCTCATGAATATGTTGGGGCAGTTTTGGGAATCAATATTATGGATTTTAATAAGACCTGTGAATAAATCATGGTTAATTTTGCAGGAAGGGGCAGGCACCTTTAGCCACTGCCATCATTTCACATCTAAGCAAGGCCTTGGTGGAGAGGGTAGATGGGGCTCATGCTTCTCTTAGGCTCTCCCATGATAGACTCAGCTCTTTCTTCTCATCATTGTTCTCAGAGAAGGGAATGGTTCCCCTTTTTAAATAAGAGCTGAGGTACCATATTGACCCAGGGAAAAGTTAAATCCAAATTTATTTTTTGACTTGAAATTTCTAAACGTACACATGAGTATATGGGATAATTTATACTATACAGTAAGTTAGATGCAAACATCCAACCATTGTTAATCACTGTGCTTTAGAGGCTGTTACAGTTGCAAACCAATCGAATCAGTGGGTACTTGGTAAGATATCGTGTAAATCCAATGGGTTGCTTTAGTTGATACTAACAATTGGATTCAGGACCATTTCTTAGCTTGTGATATTTTCCCCTTTGACTCAAATCCCTATCTTATTCTGTTCCATTTTCTTTTCTTTTTTAGAAAAAGTTAGCAGTGCTTAATGTCATTTACCTTTTAGTACTGCAGTAATTTAGATTCTTCATCCCCTTCCCCTTTTCTAAGGAGTTGACACCATTTAAATATTTGGAGTAAGGTCATTGAGTCGCCAAGATTATAGAAAATATATCCCTTGACAAAGGAGGCAAACACTTCTCTCTTCCTTTTTTTAAAAATCAACATTATTTGCCCTGTATACACAATGCACATTAAGCAAATCTGCTATACAATCTGTCTCTGCTTGACAGAAGGTGAAAAGAACACGGAAACTGTCTCAGTCTGAAATTATTGAGATAACCAAGGACTCAAGAGACTGCCATCTCTTTGCACTACTGTACATTATCAAACTCAACCAGATTCTGTTTGATATTGAAGATGGCTGAAAAAGAAAATATTTCTAATACTGTATTTTTCTATGCTTTACTTGTTTTCTTGTGAAGCTGGTATATTTTAGCAGGAGGTTGGGCATGTGGAATGTGCATTTCAAATTTAGGTGATAAAGGATGCAATTGTTTACCTCAGACAATATTATTTTTCAGTTGTGCTTCAATGATAGAAAGCTGACAAAATACTCAGGAGAATGAACTGAGGAGAACAAACTCATTTGTGACGGCCCATTTGGGTTATGGAAAGCCTTAAGGGAAGAGGGAGTGTAAACTAGAAATATGGGTATTTGGTGTCTGAACTCTGCATTCACAGGTCCCTGTGTAACACGATTTTTGTTCCTGGGTTATAAATGTCATTTCCTAAATGGTTTTATCATAAAAATTTGGGTAAAGTTTATTAAACTGCAACAACTTTGCAGGTTTTTTTTTTTGCAGGACATCCTGCAGCACTTTTTTCTATAGTTTTTCAATGAATATTTCATACTGTAAGGGCACCGTAACAATAGTCTCAACCAATTCAACATAGTTTGTGGCAGCCACAAAAATGAAGTAAGAACTGCACAATTAAACAGGAATTAACACTTTAAACCCAGGAGTCACGGTGGTGCAATGGGTGCCAGCTGGACTGCTGACCCGAAGGTTGCCAGTTTGAATCCAGAAGACGGGGTGAGCTCCTGTCTGTCAGCTCTAGCTTGCGGGAACACGAGAGAAGCCTCCCAGCAGGATGGTAACACATCTGGGTGCCCCCTGGGCAACGTCTCTGTAGACAGCCAATTCTCTCACACCAGAAGCGACTTGCAGTATGTTCTCAACTCTAACTCTAACACAATAAATAAACTTTCAAACCAGGAACAGAACATTTTTCAATTTTTGTTACATAGTGTAATAGGAGCCCCCCAGTCAAGACTTCAACTTGCTGAGCAGTAATAGCAGCAATTGAGAACCATCATTAATAGCTTACTATGCCCAGGCAACTGTATATTAGGAGATTGTGGGCAATTTCAGTGCTGAGTGGCTTGTAGTTGCTTCACTACCGAGAGAAGTGCTTCTGTCCCTCATGTCCCTCGCCAACATCTCAGGTGGTACAATTATGCCAGAGGGAGCAAGCCAGATTCCCTTTCCTCATGTCAGAATGCAAAAAATTAAATTTAAAAAACATTTTTGAAGGCCCAGAAGGCAAGATGTCTGTAGGAAAAGAAGAGAACAGAACATGTAGTCCTCTGAAGAGGGACATAAAATATGAGTGAAAGGTTGAAGGAGATTACTGTGGAACCTAATGACATGAGAGGCTGTGTGCTCTAATATGGAGAGGAGGTATGGACAAATAAAGACTCTGGGCTGGGCAGGTGCCAAATTTTGCTTGTTGATTTTATATAATCAGACAGGTCTCTAGTCACAAATTAATGTATTAAAGGCACAGATGTCCATGCCTTTGGTCTTTGGCACACTTCTTTTCATTATGGTTCACTTGAAATTCGGAGATGAGATTAGATTGTAATAGGTAAGACTACTTCTAAAAAGTGATCATGTCTTTGTGATATGCTTATATTAAAGGTGACATCCACCAGCTTGCAGCATTTTAATAATTCCTTGCAATCTGGAGGTACTTGGATAATTTGAATCTCCTGAAGAACATACTTCCTCTGAGGCACACCTGATCTTCACATCTTCCATGGCTCCATCATGATGAGAGTTGTCTTGAACTAAACCTTTTCTGAAAACAAAGGAATACATACCTGTTTACACTTGACCATTCTGATTTGCATATGCAACTGGGCAAACATGAAATATGATGCTGTACTTCATGTCCTCACCATTGCAAGATTTTCACTAGATTCACTTGAACATTCAGATCCCAGTCATTCAGTGAAGCCGGCACAAAGATAGAGTCAGATCTTGGGAAAATTACTTTTGGGATTACAACTTTCAGAATATCCTAGCCCAGCATTTCTCAACCTGGGGGTCAGGACCCCTGGGGGGAGGGTCGTGAGGGGGGTGTCAGATGGGTCGCCAAAGACCATAGGAGAACACATATTTCTGATGGTCTTAGGAACCCCTTTGGCAGAGGAGGCTGAATGTAAGTGAACTACAACTCCAAATCTCAAGGTTTTTGGTTTTGTTTTTTTCATGTCAGGAGCAACCGGAGTTGCTTCTGGAGTGAGAGAATTGGCCATCTGCAAGGACGTTGCCCAGGGGATGCCCAGATGTTTTTGATGTTTTACCATCCTTGTGGGAGGCTTCTCTCATGTCCCCACATGGAGCTGGAGCTGATAGAGGGAGCTCATCCGCACTCTCAAACCTGGTAGCCTTCAGGTCAGCAACTCAACCTTCAGGTTACAAGGCTTTTATCCCCTAGGCCAACTGGAGGCTCCTAATCTCAAGGTCAATGCCCACCAAACCCTTCCAGTATTTTCTGTCAGTCATTGGAGTTCTGTGTGCCAAGTTTGATTCAATTCCATCATTGGTGGAGTTCAGAATGCTCTTTGATTGTAGGTGAACTATAAATTGCAGCAACTACAATTCGCAAATGAAATAATCACTCCCCTATGATACTCTAATGCACAAGTTTTTACCTACACTTATAATTGACCATTTCTACCATAGTCTTGTTTACTGGTACTTGATTCCTTGATGGAGTATATTGCTTTGGATTTGTAATTTTTGTGTCTATTTTTAATATAATTGTTTTGGTTCTGTTTTATGATGTTGTTTATTATTTTTACTATGTTTTTAACTTTGTTGTATGGTGTTTTTGACAATTGAATGTTTTTATATTCATGTTGGAAACCATCCTGAGTTTTCTCGAGGAGATGGCACGGTATATAAATAAAGATGATGATGATGATGATGATTATTATTATTGATCACCAGGTATCTCCAAAACATTGTACAAGTCTGTCTGTGCCATGAGGAAAATGGAACCAGATTTGTCACGGGGTGTATTTGGATGGACAGTCACTTGATAATCCTTGCCACCAACCCAAAAGAAAGCTGGTTGTGGAGTCTGGTTGTGGTGTGTCATGCAAACAGGCTGGCAACTGCCTGTGGCCTCTGCCTAGGAGTACTACAGCTTGTTGTATCACAATGCTAAAAATGGTTTCAACAGGTTGTGTGACTGCAGTGGCATTCATTCAGCTAAATATCTTGAGGCTATCTCAGATCTCATTTCACAATGCCTTGCTCCAAGCAAGGATATAGAAAAGAGAATGGCAAGGGAATGTCATTTGCTAATCACATAGTTGCCAGAATAGTTTTAACCAGCTCGTTCTCTGACATTTTGTGAGAAGCTGACTGCTGCTTTCTCTCAAGTTCTCTATACATGACCAGGACCTAGGGAGAAGGATAGTGTTTTTTCCTCCTGTCTCCTGTCTAGTAACTCAGCAGTAAAGGAACAATCTGACAGCCCCAAGGTTTTCTTGGGTTTAGCAGTTTTAGAGTCACAACGATATTGGAAGTAGTCACATTGTCCTTTATACTTAGCTGCAAAGAGCTTTTGTATGTATGTACATTTTGCAGATTCACTAGAGGATGGGAAGGACTACACAGAACGTGCATATGTTAACTGGCTGGAGCACACCAAGTGCTGCTTGTAAACATTAGAGCAGGCATGGGCAAACTAAGGCCCGGCGGCCGAATGCGGCCCCCTGGGTGCTTATCTCAGGCCCTCCTCATTTTCCCCATCCTCTTGGCATAAGTGCATGGTGGCCCACCTCATCCTTATGCCAGAAAGAAGGGAGAGAAAGGCACACAGCAGCTGAAAGCCCTCTGAAGTGCTCTCAGCCACAGCATGTCTTGCCCTCCTCCTGGCATAAGGACAGTGTGAGCGGCCCCATTCTTATGCTGGAAGGACTGCTCAAGGAAGGCACATGGTGACTGAGAGCCTCCTGGAGCACTCTCAGCTAGCGCCTGTCTCTCTCTCCTCCTGGCATAATGCCAAGAGGACAGCCCGAGGATCTGGGGAGGATCAAGGCAGTCACCACGTGTCTTGCCTTCCTCCTGGCATAAGGATGGTGCAAGCAGCCCTGTCCTTATGCTAGGAAGACAACCTGAGGATGACCCAGATCCTGCCCTACACCCTCCTGGCTCCACCCTCTCTCGGCCTCTGCCCCTCACAGGCCTATTCTGCCCAGTATGTGAATGGCTCCCCTTCCTCCTGGCCCGATTCTTCCAGATGGGCCTGCAATGTGGGCCCAAGGCAAAAAAGTTTGCCCATGCCTGCATTAGAGGCATGGGGTTGGACTAGAGTTGGTTGGGAATTCTAGAAGCTGTATCCGTCCTCTGAATGTGACATTCATCACCAACATCCATCCATCGTTTTGTTTATGCTCTATGTTTTACCCACACTAGGACACCAATATGTTGCTGACAAGCTTCATAAACTGAATATTCTGAGAATGAGATATCTTGATTGCTAAATATCATGAATCTCGGGGGAATCTTAACATGAGCTGATGCCTCAAATCATATTTGCAGTGTAGTGTGAAAAATACAGTTGCTTATGTTACCACCAGTTCTTTGTGGATGGTACTGTATATATGTACAAGCCCAGAAATTGTAATAAAAATTGACCTGCCAAAAAGGGTTGACTTACTAAGTGTGACTACTCTACCTTAACTCTTACCAAAAGAGGAACCATCTCCTTCTCTGAGTAGAGTGGTGAAAGAGCTTAATCTCTGTACTGAGAGATCCTTAAATAATTATTGACTCCCTCTACTCTTTTCACTGTAGCACTGCTTCGAGATGTTTCGAGTGTCTGAGCAGGAAAACGGTGGTAGTAGCCATGGGTAGGTGGCTCTCTCTCTCTGAAGAATAATCTTTGACTTATCTGTAAGTCATACCAAAATCCTTAATGTTTCCCTCCAGCCCTGCCCTTGACTTATACATGAGATCAATTTTTATACATGTGTATAACATTTTTACATAGATTTCAATGTATAATTGCAGTGAATTTTTTATATTCTGTCATGATAGACTGTGGAATCAATCACATGTTTGTTATTGGTATTGAAGATAAAATGTAAACAAGCTGTATTGTGAAAATTTTATATTATGGATTTGGAACACTTAGTATATAAGGGGACTATAATTCTGTAACGAAGGACATGTTTTTATGCTGAAGGCCCTACATATACTGCCTCATCACACTAGAGCATGAATCCACTTTAAATCCGGTTTCTGCCTCCTGCAGAATTCTGGGGTTTGTAGTTTGGTGAGGCCTAGGACCTGTCTGGTTGAGCTGTTTAAAGCCCCCTCCCTAAAGAGGATCCAAGCTCTAGTGTGATGAGGTCCATATTCTCCTGTATTGACAATTAGAGCTAGAAAAACCCCTGGGTGAAACTGAGGAGTCAGTGCCATCTGGGTTAGGCTACTCTTCCAGAATATCCACAAAACTGGGACTATGGACTCTCTGACTAACAACGGAAATAATTTTTATAGTCCCAGATTATTGCTATTTGTGGTGGTGGGGAGATAGAAATTTTTCAACATAAAATATGTTGTGGTACTGCATGGGGATTTGATGCTGCAAATTGCAAAAAACTTTAGGAAAATGTGTGGTTCACGTCACATTTTACCCACCCTTACACTAGTTAGACCAAAGAATTCAAAACAAATTAGCTAGGATGGCCAAGGGCCAGCTGATGCTGTGCTCAATATAGGCCCTGTCCAACCTAGGGATACTGGGAATTCCTTAAAACTATCCTTGTTCTGTCTTAAATTTATGTGTTGGCATTATGACTGTTTTTTCAAACTCAAGGAGAGTTGGATCCTGTGTAATGCCGTTTCTCAATTAGTATATATCCTTCCCTGCTTCTTTTTTGGTTCTTCTGCAAGCTGATAAGTTCTTTCAGAAGGTCTTTTTGTTGGGTGACCAGCTGACAACTGGTACTGCCAGGAGAATGGCATTCCTGCTCATGGAAGAAACCTAGTTTTAAGCCTTTCCAAGTGAAGCCTCTTTGAGTAAAGATTGTTCTATTGTAATCCATAATGAGGTAGCTTCCAATATTTGTAAAAGCCAAAGGAACTCCACTGTTGATATTTCCCTTACTCATGTTTATAAAGTGTAGTTCTATACTATGATGAACAGAAGCAATTTTTTCAAGACTTTTAAAAAATGGTTTCAGTATTTTATAATCTGTATCTGTAAATGCCAAATTAAAAATTGCAGTGGGCATTTTGGTATGGCAAGGTTTAAAAAATGTTAGCTGTTTCATACATAGGAAGGATATATAAGTTGTATGAGGAATAGGAGCATGTCTTCAGCTCACATACTGTTTCGCATGACTAGTGATGGAAAAAATGCATTGCAGTTGACAGACTCAATTAAAGTAGCCTTTTCACATCTCTTGAGGCTTATTGTGAGGTGAAAATTCATGCTACTTCAAGAATTCTTACATTTGTGAGGTTTATATATCTTTTTTAGGGAAATGAAGCATGTACAAAATAGTCCACACATTCTGAAATGCAAATGGCTAAAATGCAAACAGTTGAAAACATGCATGAAAACATGCTTTAGTAAATGGAGATGTTAGTATGTTAAGTGAAATATTAAATAAATTTGCATGCCAGGAGAAATGTGTGAAAGGGAATATGAATTTCAATGGGGGAAGGAGAACCTTTGTCATGTGCTAAGAAACAAAAGAAGAAAATCCAGATGGGCTTTGGTGAAATGCAACAAAGCTGAGTATGGGATTTGCACATCACTCTGCATGGCATATACGACTTTCTAGATAAATGTAGGAAAGTAGGTCCTGGCTGCATTATCTGTACTGCAAATGAGAGATTATTTCACATTTGGTTTATACACTTTGCATGAAAAGGGCATTAGTCCATGTATTGTACAGTACAGCCTTCATGCTTAACCAAAGGGTGAACCATCCTCATATTAGAACTGAATTAGATGATAGGTGAACTCCTTGTGAGCAATGATTTTTCATATCAGTGGAAAAATCAAGTGCCATATATGCCTGTCTGCCTGCAAGCTGTTTGCATGTAGAGACCACTGTATATAAAACTAGGCGCTGCGCAATAGTGATAAACTAAATAGGAACACAGGTGGGGAAAAGAAAGAGGGGAAGATGGATGTGGTGCACTTGGTTGCATTTCCATACCACATGTTCAGATGGTGACCTTGCAGATGATTTTTGAACACAGTCGTCTATTTCCTGGAAACATACCGTGTTACTATTGCAAAATTGCTGTGAAAAATGCTCATTGCTATGGATGAGGGCAAGGGAAAGAAGGCAGCGCTGAGAGGAAGTCTGTGCTTTGTATGGACAAAAGGGTGTGGCTTAGGAACCAAATGATGGGAGAAGAAATGCTCTTTGTTCTGCAGTTAGGTAATGCAGGTGGCTTTGCTAATTAGCTTTTTTGGCATCCAAAACATAAATGCAGTTAACTTCCAGAGATCAAAATAAAGCTGCTTCAAAGACAATGAATGTGTTGTCTTGAGAAAGGTAGTAATGGGTACCATTTACTATAATGGCATTACTGGCATACACTAGGTTTCAAGCTACAGGTTTCTTTCTTTTTTTAAAACAAATGTGTATTTTGTTGCCGTTTTCTTTATGGTTAGATTTTTTGCTGTGATGTACTTACGTACTACTGCATTTTCTAATACCTGGTATTTTGATATTTGGCTCAAAGTGGAACTTCCCCACCCACTCAATTTGGCCTAAAATATGGATGGATGGATGGATGGATGGATATAAGTTTGTGGTTCATGCTTTGTCATTTCCGGATAGTGTGAAAAAGCATACAAGATGGGTAACTGTACCACCCTCCCTTAAGATGAATGAGGAGGGGGAGAAATAGTCTAAAGGAAACAAAACAGTGTGAATCTAGCATCTCTTTAGTGGGTAAAAGGAATATATGCATGCCTTTTGCAGAGCTGAAATAGAAATTACTTAGACTTTTTTTAAACTCTAGAGCTGGAGTTCCAGGTAAGTAGGAAATCTTTCTTTTGCTTCCCCGTCCTTCATATGTCTGTACTTGATCTAAAGCAGGGGTTAATTTTTATCTGATGAAAACATCCAAGTAATAGAACAGGGTAAATATTCACTGTAGAATTAATGTTGTAAAAATAAAGTCTTTCTGTGTAAATCGGGATTATACATTCTCTTTGTTTGCGAAGAGCAAATTGAAACGCATGCACAAACAATTACAGTGAGAAGTATCTCTCTTTTCCTCAGTTTTACTCAATCCTTTTCAGATAGCTAGATTCTGTGATTTTAAGATCCTCCAGTTCAGGTATTTCTCTCCCCCTCCCGATCCCCCCCGCCCAATAAAAAGATGCCCAGTTATCTTTCTGGAGATGAATGAAGACTTAACCACTTCAAATGGCATCTTATGCTGTCCCATCCAGTGACTTGCTAACCTTGTAGTACCAGCAGTTTGTAATTTCTTCCTAAAAAAAACAAAAAACCTTTCAGATCAGTTACCTCCTGTTGAGAGCTAATTTTCCAGCAGTCAGGCTTTATCTGGATAAATAATTAGAGAGCAAGATGAAGACTATCACACTGAGGCTGTCTGCCTGTAACACACTTCATACAGTCGATCCTTGTGATTCTTCATTTCTTCAGGATACTTGCACAGTCGTCGCTCTCTAAAATCTGTAGAGACAATGGGCAACAAAGGCAGTCGCTTTGCATTTGTCTTGGAAGAATTAATGACACTTCTTATGTATTTGTCAGTAGTAAGCAAACAGCTGCCTCTTGCATCCGCGGGCAGGGAAGCCTGGTTTCCTTACTATCAGAGGCCTCCTGTTCAGTCAGGAAAAGCTATAGGGTCAATACTGTGGAGAAGCGTTTTCCAACTTGATAAGAATATGAAATATAAGATTTTTTGTAAAATAATAATGTTAAAACACATTCTCTTTTCTAGATTGGATTTATGGGCTTTTAAAAAACTGTTTTAGGAAGCTACATTTAGCTGGGATAATTAAACATGACACTCCAGCGATGGAGAGAGAGAAGCACACATGTGCAGCAATTTAATGAGTAGACAGTATTGTGAACTATCTTCTGCTCTGGTTGCCCCTCTCTCTTGTAGGGTCCTCAAGCAATTGCGTTGTATTATTGATGCAAATCCCTGAGGAATATGTAGCAGTACATTGACACCTGCAAGTCCTTCTATGCATACTGCTATTTTTAAACAGAACGCTTTGGAAATCCTTTAGTGCAATTTATTCTTCATGGGTAACTTCACAGCATTCTTAGGCAGAGCTGATTTAAAGTCACTTGTATGTGAGCGTATCTTGCCCACTTTGAAGTGTGCTTGCCATTGCCCCCCTTTCTCCCCTGCCGCTGCACATTACCTTGAGGGGGCATGACGCTTCCTTAGAAAATCCAGACATTAACAAAAACACTGCCTGGAGGTGCTGCGAAATCTCATTCTTTTACACATCAGCAAAATCAGAGGGCTAGGGGCATTTGTCCCTGAGTTGAACTAAATATATTCTTTCTCTCTGTCACAGACAATACTGGGTGTTTTTCCTCCCTCCTACTGGAGCAGCATGCAGTGAAACCACCCTTACAAAGAGATATTTGCATTCTCAGTTCTTTGCATTTATTCATATAGTGAAGAAAAGCTGGTCCAAATTATCATTGCAATAAATACATTATTTTTAAATTTTATTTCATGGAAAAACAGCTTTGTTGGTGGAAAGTCGCTGTCGGCGTGCTTCCTTGGTTGCAGCTGCTTTGCTCCCTTGAAATGAATTTCTGGTTACCAGATTGGTATAGGGAAGGGTGGGGTAGCAGCAGTGGGTCTGTAGAAGGGATGGTGATGGAATGTGACTTTCGTCCCTGAAGAAGGTCCGCTTGAGATGGCTACTGATTGAAACACACATGCACACACACACATTCAGCTCTGGATTTCCATATTATAAGAAAGGGATGGGCTTCTCCTGTTCAATATAATGGAGCCATTAACATCTATTAATAATGCAGACAGGGTAAGTAGCTGGAGTTGGAGCCTCCCGAGGGGCCTCGCGAGAAACAGATGTGTACTGTATCTTCCCGGATTTGATGGCTGCTGGGGTCGAGGGGGTCGCTGTGGTTCCTGTTTATTTCCTCTGGCAGTGGTTTTCTAATTTAAGCACCTCTGTCTCCTGGCTACAGTAGCCTGCTGTGATGCAGAGTTGGGGGGGGGGGAGGCGGAAGAAAAAGGAGGATGGTGGTGGCATGCCCCGTAGCTACTAAGCCTGGTGCCTAAAAAGGGCATGCTGGGTTTTAATCGGTACACCTCTGCGTGCACCCTCCCAGGCTGACTTTACTCTTTGTGTTTTCTTTGTAGAGGCATCTGCTGTGCAGAAGCAACACAGAGTGAAGGTCTTTTCTTTTGTTACCGGCACTGAAAGGTAAGCCTCTTCTTCCTTCCGCCTGATTTGAAAGGGGGCTGTTTGGGACATGCATTTTATGCATTTTGCTGTTGGGGGGCAGGGGTGGAGAGCGGAATAATGCCTCTCATAAAGGAGCCTAGACTCTTCTATATTATTTGACATACACAGCCGGAGGCAGCCTGGAAGTGAAAATTACCCCTTATCTCTCTCTTTCCCTCCTCCCACCCCCATATAAGAAGATTTTGCATTTCAGTTTGTATCAAACCTCCTCCCCCTCTTTCTCTCTCTTCCCTTTCTCCCGCTGTCTTTTTCTGGCACCTGTTCTGAAGACATAGATGCTTGCAAGAATTGCTTTTCCCACTTTTCTTTCAACTGTTTGACATTAGGGGATGGTGACAATAGGTTGCTTTTTTTCCAAAAAAGGTAGGAAAGTTCAGAAAGCGTGTTTCACTGTGTTGCCTTAAAGTCCGGGTTGTACTTCCAAGGACCGCAATTCATTAGCATGGCTAAACAAAAGCTTTTGTTCCAAGCACTAATTTCTCATAGACAATATACAGCAGCACCATTATTTGCATGATTCAGGGTAGGGCTGGCGTGGAGGGAGCGTAGGCTTGAATGTAAGGCAAACAGCGGATGTAAATGTCTGGGCTTGGCCACAGCTGGGTTGCAGCATTGTCTTATGTGCTTCTTTTACTATAATGCAGAGGAATGCATTTCCGGAGAGATTGTCAAGAGACATGTTTTAAAACATTGCAACTGTTTCCATGACTCATTTCAGTCCCCTGCAGCAACAGAATAATGCTGGAACTTCAGGACTGTACAAGGCAATAGCATAACTTCTTTGAAATAAGCAGAGCAATTTCCATTCCTATACAGGCTATTAAATACGGCGCTAGTCTTTTGTTGCTAAGAATGCCACAACATAAAGGGAAGTCTACTGCATTTACTTATTCCTTTTCTCTTGTACTTGCATTTAGTTCTAGAGATTTATATTAAATAAGCACTAGGAAGAAATGCTAGGAACATGACCGATGTTTCTTACTTTCTTTTAAGGTGATGCAGGAGTTGACCATATGTAAAGATATCTGCATTGTGTTGTCCATACACTGCTGCTAATTGGAACCATCAGCATGCTGTTAAAGTAATAAGGAACTGCTGTGATTGTTCCATTCACTTCATTCATGTACCTCCTTTTCTTTTTGGCACAGATAGGCATAAATTATTCCCATGTCCCCTAGTAAAACCAATGTGGTGGCCTGAGCAACAAATGTATTTGGTTTCTCTGTGAACACCAGAGGTTTTTGCTCTGATATTATTTTACATTTTTTAAATTTTCCAGACTTCTGCCTTGTTGTAAAGCATTGGACAGCTTTGGATTCTCAGAGCTATGTATGCTTTTTTCAATTACATGCGTTTTGCTAGATTTGTGATTCAAACCTATAATGTTTCAGTGGCGTCAAATCAACACTAGTAGTGTATCAGACACATGAAAATGTAATATTTCTGAAGAAAAAGGAATCTGAGGATGATACACAAGAGACATTTTTCACTTATAAAAATTACATGGACTATTACTGGTTTGAGGATGAAAAGTTGGTATATGCAAATACAATAAAATATGCATCTCTTTCAAAGTGGTTGTTGAATTGTGTTTATTGTAAGTGTCAATGATGGATAATTTCAATATGAATTCATAATGCGGAAGTATTATTTTTGTTGATAACTTTTGCTATAGTAGAGTGGTAAGAATAATGAAAGTTTAAAAGTGAGTAAGTCATTTGTGATAACAAAATTACACAGCGTAAAACCTGTAGTTATTTATTTGTACCACAAAGGGTGTGGGCAACATTACAATGTGTGGGTGAATTCCAAAGCAGAATTTAAATGCTGTAACTTTGAGGGCTGTGGTAAATAAATAGTTTTCACTGAGGTCTCGTATTGAAAAATATGTTTTACAAACTTTGCTGTGTATTGGTTTATCATTTTTAAAAACTAGGATTACTAAAATTATCCCTTCATTTTGCATCGATGAATGATTTGCACTTAAAATTATCCTATTGTTCCTAATAGAACAAATTTGCAAAGACTCCTTTCCAAAGGAAAAACTGAACCTAAAATAACTAATTATTGTTCCTCAAAAATATTGGATTTGGTGTTATTTTAATTTTAAAAAATTCATTACTTGTATAGGCATAGAATGCCTCGATGGATTGCTGAAGTATTGAGGTCAGAATTATTAAAAGTTTTGATGCATTATTATTATATTCACATTTTGTAGAACCATCTGCTTTGTACAGAATCCAGGTACAAGTACTTCTTCTTTTGTAATACGAGGATATTTTATATTTAATATGTTCAAAACAGAATATCTCTTGATATACATGTATCTATCATAACATCCAAGATTTAAGAAGAAATCTGTAAAAGACAGTGAATTCTAAAGTAAGAAGCAAAGATGGTATCTCTTGATCATGCCACCTTCAGCTATGTACACCTACCAACTAAACATGTATATTTTACGTTGTGCCTTGCATGACACACCTATTGTCGAAAGTCTATGTTCTAGGGGGAAACAAAGGAAAGTTGCTCTTTCTTTTGTTATAATTCCTTACCGTCTTTAACTCATTGAATGCTGCAGATGTTACTTAATAGTCAGAATTTCTAAATGTAATATATAGTAGTGAGAAGATTTCTATATAACAATACATATTTCTGGAGAAAAACAACAAAGAACTGCATCTTAATGTCCCTTGAGCACAAATAAACCTGAATGTTCATGTTCAGAATATTTGTGATGTAAAAATGCTAAATTATGTAAAGACAAAGAAGAATTGAACAGTGTATACTGTAGTGTCGCCACAATAAATAGTATACAATTTGAATTAGCAAATCTTCTTGCCAGTGTGTGTATGTATGTGTGTGTGTGTGAGAGAGAGAAGTAACAAGTGACTCGTACATTAGAAATAACCTGCTAGTTATATAGCATATTTATATAGCATATAAATAGGGGCTTTCTCTCAGATTCAGTATGACAGGCTACTTTTAAATGCAGAATTCACTGCTTCTGTTTGTTTTAAAATGTAGAGTAGAGTAAAATGCCTCCAGCAAATTTCTTTGTTGGGTTTTATTTTTAAGTGTTCTGTTGTATGTGGTTCCCACTACTTCTCCTATGCATCGAATGAATAAAACTCATCTCTTGAAAATCATTTTAATCTTTGAACCCACAGAGTCACTGAATGTTTTAGTACAACATTTCACAGGTTGTACCAAACACACATCATGTTAAACTTCCAAAATAATCATATAAAGTGTACTTTGATTCGGATCGTACTTTTCCTCTAGGTGTGCTCAAAGGGGGGAAAGGGTTAAGGTTAGTGAAAACAGAATAGCCTTTAGAATAGGAGAAAAACAGGGAAAAATTCATGGCCACTACTAGCTTTTTTTTTACCATCAAAGAACAATCCAATGCTTTTTTTATAATATCCACCGTCTGAAATGGAAATATGGAAAAGACAATTGTCTTCAACTTAAAACAATAACAAATTGCCAACTTTGTTTTGTTGCTACACTCCTATCAAACAGTAGTAACCTCACAAAAATAATAGTCATGATGTCTTGAATTTGGTAAAACTGGTTTAATGCATCTTTCCTATAGAAAACTGAAAAATAGCTCACTTATCAGAATTATTCCATAGTGGAGTGGAATGCCTTCTTTTCTATACTAAGAAGTATGACATTGTTATGAATATGCATTATGAATTTTCTAATTTACTCAATCGCTGTTTAACAATGTATTCTGTCTCTTTTGTGCTGTGTGCTTTGAAAGGTTAAGGCAGACAATGACAGCAAGAGATCCTTTATAAATTCTATCCTTCTTTTATAAGTCTGATTCCTACTTTATCAGTGGTAAATATAACCCTTGCCAAAATTGCAGTGAGGTAAGGAGAATTTTCGTAGTAATTTGATAACTGGAATAGATGAGCTGTCCAAAATGACTCTCATAGATTTCTAATTGCTTCCAGTTATGATTTTTGGTTGAGGTGATTCACATGATGATCTATTGAAAGGGTGTTTCACCTGCATACTCAACCTGAAGTGACCCCACCCACTTTCCCCAACAATTCAGTTAATCCGCTGGAGAGAAAAAAGCAGAAGATGTCTTTTTTAGTAAAATTGTAATCTCAATAGAGGTTGCTGGGGAATGTGAGAGGCTTTTGTCTTTACACTGAAATATACATATTCATGTGAACACATATAGACAACAGGGAGAGCAATCAATTCCTAGATTTCAGTGGCAAGAAGACAGGCTTAAGGTACTCATCACTCCACTCTTGAGATGTGCTGTGCGGGAATCTCTGTGTTCACACGTGAATGTGCCCTGTGTCCCCGTCGCCAAGCTTAAATGCAGCCTAAAGGATTGAAAACACTAGGAACTTCTATCTATCTATTGATAAGGCATGAATCGGTGTCAAGTGATGACTTGCATATTTGGAAGAGCCACTCACAAAACAAATGTTACAGGCAGTGTGTTGTTGCCTCTTGTCTCCCTGCTGCAAGTGGAGTTATGAGACACCAAGCGATGTATATTAATTTGGGAGTCAATGCCCATATATGAATAGAGCTTGGAAAAGTTACCCCTTTGAGCTAGGATTCCTAGAATCCCATAATGCCTGCATGAAAGAGTTGCCACATATTCATCCTCTGTGAAGCATCGTTCATGTATATGGTGCTTGATGGCATAATGAAGAGAATCCACAATAGACTGAACATGCGCAAATTCTGTTCAATGTATTTAGGGTTTCTTTTAGTTTTGATAAGGACTGTGGTGTTTAATCAAAGGATTTGTGGAAAGTGTGTTTGTGAAGAATGAAGAACTACTTTACTGAAGATTGAGAGGAACAGGAGGGTGAGAGAAAAGTAGCATCTAGTATGAATCTTAGTAAAATGTTTGTGTGAAAATAGAAATATATAAAACTATGGTATCTCTCTATATTATAGTGGTTTCAACCCTATGCGTCAAAGCACTTCTTCTCATCTTCCAGGATTCCAGAGAGTTGCTACCATGAAGTGTAAACTCACAGTTCTCAAACTTTGATCCTCCAGATGTTTTGGGACTTCAGTTTCCAGAATTCCCGAGCTTTAGCCACATTGGCTAAGATGTTGGGAGCTGAAGTCTAAACCATTTGATGGACCAATAACTGAAAACGGATGATGTTAATAATACTGGGCTAGATCCAATCTAAGTTTCCCATGTATGGTAAATTCATTTCAGTGGTACTTACACAGGATAAAAGTGTATCGCTCCAAGATCAAAATAGGATTCCAGGGCGCAATTAGAGTAGATTTTGATGAATTAATTGCTGAATGGCCCAAGTCAACATTCATATAAATCACACTAATTGGGATTATTGATGATGATAATTTATACCCTCCTTGTCCTAGTGATAGGTCTCAAGATTATTATTTTATATAAATTATTAGTGCAAGTAATATGGGTGAAGTCACTTCAGGCTGATCATGCAAATTGAGCAAGCTTTCTATGAATCATGTTAAAACATTTTTATTCTATGTAAGACCATCTGAAATTAATCTAATATATGTCGGAAACCTATATCAGATCCATTCCAGTTGTGTTTACACCAGGAGTTCTCAACCTTTGGTCCTCCAGTTAAATAAAATAAAATCACGTCAAGTTCATAGAAATGTAACATGGATCAGAACTGTGGACAGCTCCTGGTGAGTATGAACTGGCTGGAACTTTACTGAACATGATAGAGAGATGGTGCCTTTGCAAAAAGTTGTCACCTTTGCAAAATGCTTAAAGGCAAGCAAGTTCCTGTTCCACATAGATCACTGAGTTGTTTGAAGAACCTAACCTGATTTTGTGCCTTTTGATTTTTGCAAAATTGAAGATATGATAAGATATAATAAAACCATGTCCTCTAGCTATAACTTTATAGGGGAAGGTACTGAACATCTTCTTTGGAGAAAGCAGGTAGAGACTTGTCTTCAAATAGGTTGGAGAATGGTGGTACTATTTATTATGCTCCCACCCTAGTATGTGCAAAGGGTTCTTGAAGGCTCCCAGAGTTGCCTTTATTTATGTGATTTGGTGTAGTATCTTGGAAGCTAAGGAAGGTCAGCTCTGAATACTTAGATGGCTACCTGGATGAGAGACCGCCAATGAATACTAGGTGCTGTAGCTAATATTTCAGGGGGAGGAATTAAAACCACCTCTGAATATTCCTTGCCTAAGAAACCCCTATGAAATTCATGTGTTAAGTCAGCAGGCGACTTGAAGGAACATAGACATACAGAAGATAACATAAAGGAGTTTTCCTCTTTCTTAGCTATTCCAGAGTGCTGCAACAATGAAAAGATGGCATCTTTGTCTCCTGGGTCCTCTTGTCAAATATACAGAGCCTGGGGGAGGGTTGGAGTTCTTTTGACCCAAATCGGGATTTTAATATTATTGTGCATATTGACTTTTATGACTGTTTTTAATCATGTTGAAGTTTTACTGCTCGGTTTAATGTTTTATCTGATTTGTGCTGTCGTGTCTGGGCATGGCCCCATGTAAGCCGCCCCGAGTCCCTCCGGGGAGATGGGGTGGGATATAAGAATAAAATTATTATTATTATTATTATTATTATTATTATTATTATTATTATTATTATTATTATTGGAGTTTTGTCTACACATGTGGCTAAGAGAAAGAAAAGCTGGAGAGCAGTTAGCTTTCTTATTCAAAAAGATTTTGGTATGAGGAAGACCTCACACACCTCATGCAAATTTTCTATGAAGAGATTTTCCGAAAACCCTCAAAAAAGGAAAGTGCGAATACATTCCTACTCTTTTCCATCAAATAAGTGACAGTGGCCATCCTCTGAGACTGGGAGAGTGTGGCTTGCCCAGGGTCACCCAATGGGTTTCAATGGCTGAGTGAAGATTTGAATCCTGATCTTCCAGTGTCCTAATCCAGTATGCAAACCACTATAGCACATTTAATATGAAACAACAATTATCAGCTTACATCACTTAGACAACCCATTCCTCAGTTTTCGTGCGGATCACAACATCTTCTCTAATTGTCTCCATTTATATCTATTTTGAGCATGAGTTGGCCAGCATACGATTGTACGACCATATTCATATCTCACATTATATGCCATATGGAATGAATCAGACCATCAGGTGGGAGGACGACCAAGAGGTCTCGTCCATCCCCGCGGGTACCATGTTGCTGTGGCATTGCTCCAGCGCCCATCTGTTATGCGCATCACATTTAAATTGCACTCAAAAATCTGGAAGACTTGTTAAGTAATAACTTTGCCTGGCAAAGAAAAGATAACAAACTCTGTATGTGGTCAGCGTCTTTGCAGAGAAAGCAATCCATAGTGTTGCCGCTACTAGTAATATAGCTCCCCAGGGTTAATACTTGCCTTCCCTTCCCACCAGAAGTAGAGGAAACTCTGAGAATGCAGGTTTCCAAAGGACTAGATATATCGCCTGGAAAAGGTACTTCAAATGGTGTACAGCTGCCTCCACCTGTTGATTTCGTATATAACTTTCAGAAGCATGATATGAAATTGCACTTATTTGCAAATGCATTAAAATATGAGTATAAAAATTAAATTGACATTACACCACTAAACACCAAAATATTAAAATGCAGTAAAAACTAAATAACCAGCCCAAACTCACAATTACACCATCCCCAACAGCCTGCCTCTGCAGTCCATAAATGCCTGATGGCAGAGGTTCCTTTTTCACCTGCCTGAGAAAGTCAAGCAGGACTAGGGCCATCCAGATGTCTCTAGGGAGAGAATTTCAAAGATGGAGCAGTCACCAAAAAGGCCCTCTTTATCTCATTCCCACCAAATGAGACTGAGAAAATAAGTGGGACAAAGAGAAAGCCTTTTTCAGATTATTGTTGTGTTCTAACAGGCTCCAAAATAGGATATGGTCCTTAAAAGAACCTTGACCCAAGCAGTACAAGGCTTTGTAGATCAAGACCACACTAAAATGTTACCTGTATGAAGTTAGGAATATAAGAGAAGTCTTTCTGAATCAGACTAAAGGCATCACAGTGACATCTCTCATGTTTTCCAGCAACTGGCATAGAGAGGTCTCTGATATATCCGTCTTGACTATGTTGTCACAGATAGCCATATTTTCCATATATATGTCGAATCCCCCTTTGAAGCCATTGAAGTTGGTAGCCATCACTGCATCTTGCTCTGTTTGTATTGGGGCAAGGAGCATCCAGACATTGTTTTATTGATCAATTGTGCTGCTTCATTCATGGAATTTCATGTTTTCTCATAGTTTCTCCATCTTTTAAAATGGACCATATAAAATCTGTTAAGGAAGAGAAATGGATTAGTTGCACCATTCATAGTTCCTTTTAATTGTTAACTGTTCCATGTTGTAACTATGCCCTGTGTGAAGTGATTCCTTTTGTCAATTCAGAATCTCAGATTGTTCATATTGAAGCAGTGACCTCTTCTGTGCCCCCCTCTCCAGTTTTGAGAAAGCTGTTTGTCATCTCTGCACTAAACATGAAACCATTTTGAATTTACACTGGAACTTACTGTGGAAAAAAGGGGTGACAGGAGTGCAGAGATTTCGATTTCAGAAGTAGAGTTCTATTAAGAGACATATCAAATATCATAGTGGGTCTGTAATTGGGTTAGTTAGGCTAAAAATAGAACAGGTGGCAATACAAGTGAGATTACACTAAATTGCTTCTATTCTTAGACATTTCTTAGCGTATCCTGTATGCCATGAAGCCCAGTTTGCCACAGTTTTGACATTAATATGTTGTGTCTTCAAAGAAACTATCTAATGCAAGGGTCCTCAAACTTTTTCAACATTTTTTCAGACTCCTTACCCTACCTCCACATATTATAATTTAGATTATTTTCTATCTATTATGCTTTATCCCAAAGTCAGCATACGTGGAACAATAGCAATGGACTGAAGTAAGATCCAGTGGAAACTAGAGACTTTTGTAATTTTGAGTCAGTAAATTCATTTTGTCTTTGCAAGTGAGGGGAACTACCTGGAAATCAACATGAGAAAGGGTTTTAGGTACTGTCGCCTAAAGTTTTGTTTTATTCATATTCCTATCATAAGTGAAATCATCAACATCAACCCAGGCAAACTCCCCAACATGTTTATTCCCATAGGTAACCCGGGAAGAAGCTTAACTCCATGTAAATCAATATAATTGACTTCACAGAGAGCATGCTTAAGCTAGGTGTCTATATTGTAAAATACAGGGATGCCTCATTTAACAAAGGAACTGAAAAAGAAACTTAGTTTTTACAAAGTCCTTTCTATTATTTATTTATATTTATTTACAGCATTTATATTCTGCCTTTCTCACCCGAAGGGGACTCAGGGCGGATCACAGAACACATATATGGCAAACATTCAATGCTGTTATACAGACAGGACAGACAACAGATAGAGGTATATATAGGCATTTCCCCATCTTCGGCATCCTGGAGGTTGTGCTCAATTATGGCCACAGGGGGGTGCTCCATCTGTTCTTCCATGTCAAAGGGCTCAGATCACTAACTTCCTCCTTTCCTTTTGATCGCGGACATTTTCTGGTATTTTTTTATGGTGCCATAAATACCTCACTGCTTTAGTGGTACCTAATGTATCTATTCATAGCTGTTTTCAAACTGCTTAGGTGGGCAATGAGCTGGGCTCACTCAGACCCACTTTCCCTTCTTAGAACTTTTTTAGCAGCACGTCCATTGAGCAGATGGGAAGGAGGCTGTGGAAACATGGACTTTTGGTATTAGTTTTAGCAGCATGTTTAGAGTAATTCAATCAACAGCCTAAGCTAGGGAAAAGATTCAATTCTAACCAATGCTGCTGTATTTGTAAGTGCCTATCCATACCAGGCAGTGTAGACAGCAGCTGCCTCCAGCATGTTAAAAACGCATCCACTAGAAGTTTGTGGAAATGGAAAATCAAAAGAAAAAAGATTTTGTTAAAAGAAATGAAAACTCGTTTCTGGGTATATTTTGAAAGAATCTTCAAGGGGACACTAGAAGCTTCAATAATTTTTTGTTCACTTACACAAAGCATAGTTAACCTGATTTTTCATTTCACATGTGCATATTGTTAGTTTTACTGAAAGATGTTGAACTGCTGTTCATTTTTTGTGATGGAAGAACCTATTCCTGTTTTTTTCATGTTATTTCTGCCTCTGGTACCACATGCTCTGTTAAAGAAGCCATGCCTATGAATTAATCTTTTTCATTAACTGAGGTGTAGCAGTGTCTACCCACTGGGGAAGTAGTCTCCACATGACCCTTGCCTTTTTCATGCCACCACTGAGATGAGTCTTCACAAATGCCACCAAATCAGACACCATATGTCACAGCAATGAACTGGTGGTGTCACCTCAACTAGAAGCTACAGCAGTGGTTCCCAATCTGTGGGTCCCCAGATGTTTTGGCCTTCAACTCCCAGAAATCTCAACAGCTGGTAAACTGACTGGGATTTCTGGGAAATGTAGGCCAAAACATCTGGGGACCCACAGGTTGAGAACCACTGAGCTAGTTTCATTGTAAAGGGGTACAAGGGCCATGGAATCCAACCTCTTGCATGGAGGAAGACACAATTATCGCATTCCTGAAAATTCCAATCCAACTTCAGTTTAAAGAGCTCCAAAGAAGAAAAGAAGCAGCCTATTCTACTGCCATAACAGTTTTAACAATAAGGTTTAGGTGGAATCTTTGACTCCATTGGTTCTCATTCTTATCATTGGAGAAGCAGAAAAAGAGCTTGCTCCTTCTTCTACATGACTTCCCTTCTGATACTTAAAGATGGCTATCATGTTACCTGTAGTATGACATGATATAGTGGTATTAGTGTTGAACTACGATTTCAGTGAGTAGGGTTCAAGTCCTTGCTCAGTCATGGAAATCCACCAGGTGACTAATACCACCATATCATGTCACCAGGTGACATGATATAGTGGTATTAGTGTTGAACTACGATTTCGGTGAGTAGGGTTCAAGTCCTTGCTCAGTCATGGAAATCCACCAGGTGTGCAACTCACACTTTCTCAGCACAAGAAAGCAGACAAACCCTTCATTGCCAAATTTTCTCAAGAAAACCTCCTTGCCATAAGTAGAAAATAGCATAAAACACACAACAAAGGGAAAAAGAGCCCATCTAACATTGAA
Source organism: Anolis carolinensis (assembly GCF_035594765.1). Taxonomy (NCBI): domain Eukaryota; kingdom Metazoa; phylum Chordata; class Lepidosauria; order Squamata; family Anolidae; genus Anolis; species Anolis carolinensis. The sequence continues at coordinate 71,179,027 of NC_085846.1, forward strand.
AGCTAAGCAGGGTCATCCCTAATTATTGTTTGGATAGGAAACCACCAGTGAACACGGGGTGCTGCAGGCTGTATTTCAGAAGAAGCCACCTCAGAGTATTTCTTGCCTTAAAAAACCCTACAAATTTTGTGGGGTCACCATAAATCAACAGGTGACTTCAAGGTACACAAACATCAGTGTGATGGTGTCAGAACTTCAGTATGATGATGGCAGAACCTTGGTAGCAGTCAAAGGCACTCACAAGAGAATCTTAGAATTATCTTTAATGCGAGGTTACTACACTACAGCACAGTTATGACTAAAGAAAATGTGTGCAAGCTTTCAGTTCAATAACCCCCTGAAACCCCACCTTTTCAGTTCACAAAAGTTCTTTCAGGCAGTCTCCTCCAGGTCCAGTATAAGCCAGTCCTCATTATCAGACTCTTCCCATGCTAGGTCCAATTTATCAGTCTTTTTCTCATACTGGACCTCCTGATGTCTTACATTCTTCCACCTGGTTGAACTCATAGCATGGAGGTGTTCTGGTGTCTCAAAAACACCAGACCAGAACCCATGACACACAGCCTTCTCTCTTCCAACACAAATATAACCAACTTGTTGTGTCATTCCACATATGGCTTGGTTTCCACACCTGCGACCATCTTGGTTGCCTTTCTCTGAATGTGTTCCATCTTGTTAACATCCTTCTTGAACTGTGGTGACCAGAACTGGACACAGTATTCTAGGTGAGATCTGGCCAAAACAAAACAAAATGGCTCTCTTTCATAGATAGCAACAATAACCTGTTGGCTTAGGACATTATTTTTAAATCTTTAGTAATAACATGCATTTATTACCAATGAACCACCATAAAAACAATAATTAACATGAACACTAACATTCATTTGAAGTAACATTTCCAATATATGTCTTAAATCGTAAGCACATACGGAGACCAGAGGTTTTTCAGATTTTGGATTTGTTCAGGTTTTGGAATACCTGTGTTTTTATATGCATAATGGGTGAGGGATAAGGAGAAAGGGGCTTAGCTACACATCCAGTGCTTACTGCATTTTATAGATGAGATTCCATTTGTACTACTGTTTTTTAAAGCTGGAAATCTGAGTAGAGATACCTCCCTAGATACCTTCCTAATATCATCAATCCTAGATCTGTAAGACCTTTTGCTGAGTTAGCACTCTAGAACAGCAACTTCAGCCCAAAATGGTTGCTTGATAAGATTAATTAGAAGTAGAACTATGTCTCAGTGAAGAGAAAGGTAGGATTTTTAAGAAGAAAGATAAGGGCCTCCTTCCGAGAGTTCAGATACAATAGCTAGAAATGTTGGGTGGATGGATACAACATAGATGAATGTAATGCATATGAAGGGAGGCATGGGTGGGAACTGACAGGGAGAAGATAGATTTAAAAGCCACAGAAATGAGGGAAGATGACTGCTGCAGGATCAGAAGGAACTGGGGGCGTTGTTTATTTGTTTTTGTCTGCATGAAGTTTGGGACACTAAGTAAGCATATCACTTCTTGGACTCTTGACCTTTCCATCCCATTTTTTCAATCAAGTAAAATCTCTCCAAACCTAGAATCTCATGCATGTTCTATATAAGATACTGCAGCTACAAATTGTTATGTTATTATACAATGCTATTTCATTGGCCTTGGTTCCTTTATCTTGCTTCCCTATGTTGTTTTACAATATTCCAATCCACATTGTAGATGGATTTAAATAATGACAGACAACATAGGGAAAGCACCTCTTCATATTATTTACCTAAGAAAAACATATGAAATTGATGGAGTTGTTGTAAGTCAACAGGCAACTTGAAGGTGTGTGCACACACACACACAGATAGACTGAAGCAGTTGCACAATGCGATATTGTTGCTTAGATCTCCCAACTTTCAGATCTCCCAACGTAAATCTAATTACTGCAGAACAAATCCACTGAATCAATGGAACATAGTTAAATATTGACTTATTGAGTTCCCATTGAAGCAAGTTGAGACTGGCAATTTGTTTTAGGCCAATGAGTTGGGTGTCTAGATGAGGAAATTCCCCCTTCCCCTTAATTGTATTGCAACTCTCAACAGCTCGAAATGTTCATTTTGAGTAAGAGGTCCTTTCTTAGAGTTCAGCATGTTGGGAGTAGTACCCTGGAGAATGTTGCTGACACTGGTCGCAATAAAGGCAAATAATGTATCTAAATTAAGTTTCAAGGCTTATGAGTCAAGATTGATATTGGAACAGGAGTCTGAATTCCAAGGCAATTATAGGCAAAAAGTTTCCAGCTTATATACTCACTCATGGGAGGAACTGAGCAGGAGAGAATGAGTTTCTGTGATAAACTGCTGTTCAATAGCAATGGGGCCTGAACGTTGTGCACAAGTTTTCCATTTTTTGCTGTATCATAATTTAAATTAGCTTCCTCATCACACTAGAACTTGGATCCACTTTAAATCCACGTTAGGGAGAGGGTTTAAACAGCTCAGCCAGACAGGTCCTGGGCCTCACCAAACTACAAACCCCAGAATTCTGCAGGATGCAAAAACTGGATTTAAAGTGGATTTATGCTCTAGTGTGATGAGGCATTTCGTTTTAAGTGAGGTAACCAGAGTCTTACACTCCGTTTCTCTCCCTTTTCTCAGAGTTGAGATACTTCACTTCCGATCTTGCCTCTGTTAAATAGATAGTTATGACCAACCTCAGACTCAACTAAAATTTTTTTTCAACTATCACTAGTACAGACAACAAATGATTCTTAAAAAGCACATTAATTGTATGCAAATAATTATACCTATGAATTTAGTCCTTTTAGGCATAGGTTGTACTCTCTGTATGTGTGAGAAAGAGAGTTTGTAGGCTGTATTATAATACTATTAATTCCATTCTAAGCCTTCCTGTTCTTGCTTTTAGGAATTGTATTTAAAGTGGCTTTTAGTCTCTTTTGTGTGTTCTATTGAAGATATTAATTATGCTCCTATTGCAGTTCAGTTAGGTTATCGTGTAGCAAAATTCATTTGACATTTTCAAAAGGCACTAAAATAGCATGTCTTTTGAAAAAATACAACACTATCCAACTGAGGTCAGAATGCGTGATTGTTGGATCAGTGTGAGAACAAAGAAAAGGAGGTTGAATAGATGTTGCCACAGGCCTTTCCTTACTCCTGTTTTCTTATAGCCAATGTTAGAGTGTTGCAAAATCAATTTAGCTTCAATAAAACTTGATTTCTACACTAAGGAAAAGCAGGATTCAGCAACGTCTTTGAATTATGCAGATTTGTACAATATCTCTTACTTTGCACTGCTGTTGTTTGACTTCGAGTCATTTCTGGTATATGGATTGGTAACCTTAAGGCAAACCTATCATGAGGTTTTCTTGGGAAGATTTGTTTAGAGGGGGTTTGAAATTGCCTTCCTCCAAGGATGAGAGAATGCAACTTTCCCTAAGTCATCTAATGATCTTTAATGGCTGAACAGGAATTTGAACTTTAGTCTTTGGAGTCCTAGTCCAACACTCAAAACTGTAACACCATGATGGCTCTCAGTACAACTAGACATGATTTTTTTCATATCAGCTGTTGTGGAAAGTGAGAGAAAAACTGCATTTGTATTATGTGTGGTGGAAGATACCCCACATGCAACTGGTTGGACACTGTGTGGGTAGAAAGCTCTCCTAGATGTAACTCTTCAGCTAGAAAGTCTGTACAACAGTAGCTCTGTGATCCCATCAGATGTTGACTAACGTAATTTCAAGCATGGTTTCCCTTTTAGCCATAAGAATTAAACACTTTCGTTCTGTAATTATGGCATAACCAGAGCTTGGAAATGTTACTTTTTTGGATTATACCCCCATAGTTCCCACACCTATGGAGTGAGGTGCCCTGGTTTACTCTGTGCAACTGCAAAAATCTCACTAGGCCGGAAGCTTGGATTGTGTATTCAACTCATTCTTTTAAATGGCTTGCAACTATTTTTAGAGATTTCATCCTTTTCCCCTAATGCAGAGACATCAGCTGCATAGTAATAAAGAAAAGGGGATTCCCCATTCTCCCACTCTATACTTTCCAAATATGCTTATTAAGGGTTGAGGAATCAGGATAGTAGTAAACATAAGAGGGTGGGAAGAAGTAAAAGTGAATTCTTATAAAGAGGCTTTGGCTTCTCTGGCAGGAAATAAACCCATACAGGCATTTCAGAATATGACAGGAGCAAGTATGTGTTGTATATTTTGAAATAATTGCTCCCCACTGTTTTTTGGGGTCAGGCTTAACAGATGCACTTCTCCAAGAACTGTTCCACCACACCTCTGGTTTTGGCAAAATGCATTTAAATGCTTTCCTGAAACTTGGCCACTATTTGCATATTGAACTACAGCAAAAACAAAAATATAATCCACACTATCACCTATCTCTGTCTTTTTTGTTTTTGACAATGTGTTTTTTAAAAATGTTGAAGGGAAAAAAACTGAAATTGTTGCTGTTCTCTTGGAGAGTGTATCATTGTGCAGAAAACAGGATCTTTGGGAAAAGAATCATAGCATATTGATTTTGCCATCTGTTCTGTGTACACAAGATTCAATCACTGATATTTTCAGGTATGGTGAGAAAAACCTGCCTGCTTTGTATAAGGCAGCTTCTTATGTTCCTTTGTTCTTATGAGTGCAACAGAGAGCATATCCAATCTTACAAGAGTCATAATTCTCTGCTTCCCTGAAAAACAGTTTGGAACAATTTCATAGAAAAGTATACATGATTTGTGACAACTGTGGTTGGTATTCCACTCCCACCCCTACCCTGACTTGAAAAGATAGAAGTACACAAATTGGACTAGTATTGGTAACAATAGTAGTAGCAAGAATAATAACAATAACTACAACAATAATTTTATTTCTTACCCGCCTCTCCTCACGGCTCAAGGCAGGCTACAGAATAATTAAAACACATAAACATTAAAAATATCACAAATACACATAATTAAATGTATAAAATATAATATTAAAATGTATTTTTAAAAAATACATATTTACATACACAAAACAGAGATTAAACGAATGACACGAGTTTAAAATTTCTGCTTAAAAATTCTCTGGATAGGCCCGCCAGAAGAGATTGGTCTTTAGATGGTTTTAAAATTCTGACATCTCAGCTGTCAGAGCTCTTCTGGCAGGTCATTCCATAGTCTTGGGGCGACTGATGAAAAGGTCCTCTGGGTGACAATCACCAATCAGGTGCTGGCTGGTTGAAGTAAGTGCTCACCAGAGGACCTAAGTGTTTGAGGAGGATTGTAGGGGTGAAGGCAATCCTTTAAGTAACCTGGACCCAAGCTAGGTAAGGCTTTAAAGGTCAAAACCAACACCTCGTACTTTGCCCAAAAACTGATTGGCAACCAGTGGAGTGATTTTAGGATAGGTGTAATGCATTCACTCCTAGACGTTCCTGTAACCAATCTGGCTGCTGTATTTTGAACCAACTGGAATTTCCGAACTTGGTATAAAGGTAGCCCAATGTAAAGTGCACTGCAGAAGTCCAACCTTGAGGTTACAAGCACATGCACTACCATCTTCAGGTCCTCCAAATCTAGGAAGGGGTGCAGCTGACGTATCAGCCGAAGCTCGTACACCAGATTAGGACCCTTGATGGCACGCACCTCTGTTTTGTCTGGATTCAGTTTCAATTTGTTTTTTTCTCATCCGGCCCATTACCTCCTCCAGGCATTCATTCAGAGGAGACACACCATCCTTAGTTGGAGCTGTTCTTGAAGGCATAGAGAAATATGAGTGTCATCAGCATACTGATAACAACCATGCCTAGGATGATCTCTCCCAGTGGCTTCATGTAAATATTGAAGAGCACTGGGGACAGAATACCACACAACAGCTCCTGTTTTGAGGAGCAGCTGTCCCCAAGCACCACCACCTGGAACCTGCCAGAGAGGTACAACTGGAATCATTGCAGCACAGTGCCTCTGATTCCCAGGCATTACAGAAGGATACTGAAGGCCGCTGAGAGGTCTAGAAGCACCAACAGGGACACACTCCCCCATTGGTGTTGAGTTGGAGATCATCCATGAAGGCGATCATAGCAGTCTCAACTTTGTATCCTGCTCTGAAGCCAGTTTGGAATGTGCCAAGGAACTGTGTGTCATCCAAGACTGCCTGGAGAGCAACTGCCTTCTCAATCACTTTGCCCAAAAAGGAAGGTTAGACACTGGTCTGTAATTATAAGATCCAGGGAGCACATATGTGCCTTCAAGTTGCCTGTTGATTTACAGAAACTTCATGATTTTCACACCCCCCCCCCCCAACTATTCTGACACTAGCAAATAACTTGAAGGGTGGTGGTGAGGGAAGTTGCCACTGCCTCTTACTGGTTATAGAATTAGTTTGTGACTTCTGAAACTTTTTAGTAGCTGCTGCAAAGGCAGATAATCCACATCTTTGCGATTGCCCATCTCTATTCTTTCACAAATATTAGAGGCCTTCCTCTTCTACTTCAGTTATCTGCAGTGCACTGGGATTGCAAGGGAGGATGTATATCAGATCAAATGAGAAACCAAATTAATTTTCATGTGCATCACAAAGGTGTCAAAAAGTCTGGAGTCTTGGCAGACTAAAGAAATAAAAGGTTTTACTGCATATTCTTTCCTGTTCCTGGTGTCACTGGAATGCAGTGTAGTAGAAAGTATTCTCCTCTCCATAGAAAAATCTTAAAATGTTTACTTTTATGTAAGTGTCAAAGGGCCATTTTAGTTAGGATGCACCAGGGATTTTTGTTACATTCCCCATCTGATTGTCAGTCTCAAGGTTTCTTCAAATTTAATTTATAACTTTATTTATTTTTTATTTTATTTCCAGAATTTATACCCCGCCCTTCTCACCCGGGGGGACTCAGGGCGGCTTACACAGTTGGCAACATTTAATGCCAAGAACATAATAATAAAACAAAAACAGTACATATAATCAATTAAAACTATAAAAATACATCATTAAAATACATTATAAAAATTAAAACATAAGTAAATTAGATCCATTTGTCTAGAAACCTCATGCTTCAGCCTTCAATCGGACCATGTCGACGTTATCATATTACTCGTTAAAAGCTTGTGCACACAGCCATGTTTTCACAGCCTTTCTGAAACCCAGAAGAGTTGGGGCTTGTCAGATATTTGTGGGGAGGGTGTTCCACAGCCGGGGAGCCACCACCGAGAAGGCCCTGTCCCTCGTTCCCACCAGCCGCGCCTGCGAGGCAGGTGGGACCGAGAGCAGGGCCTCTCCAGATGATCTTAGGAGATCTTAGGGATCTAGCTGGCTCATATGAGGAGATACGTTCGGATAAGTAAATTGGGCCAGAACCGTTTAGGGCTTTATAGGTCAAGACCAGCACTTTGAATTGGGCTCGGTAGCATATCGGCAGCCAGTGGAGCTGGCTTAGCAGGGGGGTGGTACGCTCCCTGTATGCCGCCCCAGTTATTAATCTGGCTGCCGCCCATTGTACTAGTTGGAGCTTCCGGGCCGTCTTCAAAGGCAACCCCACGTAGAGAGCGTTGCAGTAATCCAAACGAGCTGTAACCAGAGCGTGGACCACCGTGGCCAAGTCAGACCTCCCAAGGAACGGGCGCAGCTGGCGCACAAGTCTTAGTTGTGCGAAGGCTCCCCTGGCCACCGCCGAGACCTGGGGCTCCAGGCTCAGCGATGAGTCCAGGATCACACCCAGACTGTGAACCTGTGTCTTCAGGGGGAGTGCGACCCCGTCCAACACAGGCTGTAACCCTATTCCCTGTTCAGCCCTGCGACTGACCAGGAGGACCTCTGTCTTGTCTGGATTTAATTTCAATTTGTTGGCCCTCATCCAGTCCAACACAGCGGCCAGACACCGGTTCAGGACTTGAACAGCCTCCTTAGTGACAGGTGGGAAGGAGTGACAGAGCTGGACATCATCTGCGTACAGATGACACCGAACCCCGAAACTCCGGATGATCTCTCCCAGCGGCTTCATGTAGATGTTAAACAACATGGGGGACAGTACTGACCCCTGCGGGACCCCATAAGACAATGGTTGTGGGGTCGAGCAGGTGTCCCCCAATGACACCATCTGGGAACGACCCTCCAGGAAGGACCGGCGCCACTGCAAAACAGTACCTCCGAGACCCATCCCAGCAAGGCGCCCCAGAAGGATACCGTGATCAACGGTATCAAAGGCCGCTGAGAGGTCCAGCAGAACCAGCAGGGACACACTTTGCAATTTCCTAAGCTATTACCTTGAGAAGGATGACCTTGAAGTCTGATTTAATTGTTCTTACTTTTGAATTAAGCTTTTCTGCTCTTTGTTAAACCTCATGGTGATTTTTGGTTACTTGACACACAGGATGCTTCCCTCCAGGGAGAGAAAAGGGAAACGTGCCTTTTTTCAGTTAGTGTTTGAATGAGAGACCATGAAGGGATATCAGGTTATCTAGGCTATATTTCAGGGACAAGAACTGGCAAAACCACCTCTAAATATTTTTGTTTCCTTAAGAAAACCTTATGAAATTCATGGATTGCCATAAATAGTCAAATGACTTGAAGGCACTTAGCAAAGGAAACTCTAGGTGTCCTTGGGCAAGTCACACTCTCTCTGCCTCAGGGTAAGCCAGTAACAACTCTCTTCTGAACAAATCTTGCCAAGAAACCCCTGTGATATGTTCACCATAAGCTCTTCATGAAATGAAAATGCTATAGAATCAGGGGAGCTGTCATTTTACACAATCTTTGGCCTTCTCTGTCAAAGAGTGCTGATGCCTCACTAAATCCCAAGATTCTGTAGCATTTAGCCATGGCACTTAAAGTAGTGCCAAACTGCATTAATAAGAGATGAACTAAGAATTAAATTGAATTCAGTTGTGTATATAAACATCCTGGGTCTCTTAGGAACTTGGCTTCAAGGACAAGGGCTAAAATTCCTGCAAAGAACTTTGAAGTATCTCATGAAACTATAAATCTCAGGGATTTTTAAAGAATGGTGCTGTGACAGTCAAAATAGTATGAAAGTGAAATATCTCTGTAATGAGGATGTATCCATTGTGATTACCAGTAGTTGTTAGTCCCAACTGCTTTTTCCACAGCCTCTTCTCACTTCTTAATGAAATGATATAATTTAAAAAATCCTTGTTGTTAGAGGGGAGGGAATGTTGATAGCCACTTTAATGATGTCCCTGAGGGCAACAGAACATTTGGGACTACTTTGGTGGTAATGTGAGTGCATCAAAGCCGGTGTAAATTTCTTCTAAATGAAAGCAGAGGGAAGTAATGAAATCTCAAAGGAAACTGCAGAATAATGAACTGGTACCAGTGCAACCCAAAGAAAGGGCTGTTTGGAGAACAGCTGCTGTTTTCCGACTTTGCTCTGGCTAAAGCTGATTCATAGAATCGTAGAGTTGGAAGAGACCCCAAGAACCATCCAGTCCAACCTCCTGCCAAGAAGCAGGAAAATCTTATTCAAAGCACCCCCGCCAGATGGTCGTCCAGCCTCTGCTTAAAAGCCCCCAAAGAAGGAGTCTCCACCACACTCCGGGGCAGAGAGTTACACTGCTGAACAGCTCTCACAGTGAGGATGTCCTTCCTGGATGTTCAGGTAGAATTTCCTTTCCTGTAGTTCGAAGCCATTGTTCCACGTCCTAGTCTCCAGGGCAGTAGAAAACAAGCTTGCTTCCTCCTCCCTATGACTTCCCCTCAAATATTTATACGTATACATATATAGAAATATTTATATCTTCTGCAGGCTAAACATGCCCAGTTCTTTAAGCCGCTCCTCATAGGGCTTGTTCCCCAGACCATCCCAGTTTGGTGTAGTCTGCTGGTCATCTGATTCTGTTACTCCTGGAGGCAGCATTTTACTCATAGAAGCAAAACACTATTGGTAAAAAAGAGAGAGAAAAATCATTGTAGTTGTGAAAACTGAAAGAAGCTCTTACCACTTGAAAGGATAGGACATAGGATTTGAAATTATTACTGCTAGATGCTTCTCCTAGCACACAAGCCGCCCCTAGCCTCAGTCATTGGTAAGATGTTGACCTCACATCATAAGGCCTAATGAGATATTTTCCATTTGCAGAGTTAAGGTAAAGGTAAAGGTTTTCCCCTGACATTAAGTCTAGTTGTGTCCGACTCTGGGTGTTGGTGTGCATCTCCATTACTTAGTTGAATCCGTAGACACTTCCAAGATCATGTGGCCGGCATGACTGCATGGAACGCCATTACCTTCCCGCTGGAGGATTACCTATTGATCTACTCACATTTGCATGTTTTCAAACTGCTAGGTTGGCAGAAGCTGGGGCTAACAGTGAGCGTTCACCCTGGCCCCTGGATTTGAATCGCTGACCTTTCAGTCAGCAAGTTCAACAGCTCAGCGTTTTAACCTGCTGCTCCACAGGGCTCCAAAACTAGTTTTACAAAAGTAACTTTGCAGAGTTAGTTTTGTAAAAAAAAAAAAAAAACCCTGTGGTTCCAATAGTGATAGGCACTCTGGGAGCAATTCCAACTAGACTCACAAAACATCTGATTTGTGATGCTTCTGGGAAAATGCCACATTACAGCTGTCTTAGATTCTTGCAAATCATTGGTGGACAAAAAAACAAAACACCAAATAAGCCATAAAATGATTGGTAACAACAATGACAACAAAAACAATAATGATAGCAATTCAAACTTGTATCACCAAAATGGAAACCCTAAGAAAATTGGAAACAATTTTCAGGATGCATTTTGCAAAAAAAAAAAAAAAAGCTTTCAGGTGGTCTATGAAATATTTATAGTGTTTTTCTTTACTTATGCAAGGCTTACCTGACCTGGTTGTTTCATTTCACGTGTGCCTAATGTTATCAAATGTTTGTTAAAACATGCTAAATTGCAGTTCTTTTTGTGGTATAGGGACCCATCTCTATTCTTTCCATGCTATTTCTACCAGTCTTGCTAAAGCCTTTGTTAAAGAAATAAACATATCTACTTGGTTAACTGAGATATGCATGTAATCAAATTTACAAGCAGAAGCTGAACAAGAACCAGTCCCACGGGTACCCATGGTTAGCAGAGAATAAACAAGCTTAATATTCTTAGTAAAACTTATAAAAGTTGTTTTACTTATAGTTTACTTCTCCATAATCAAACACATGATTTAATGGAAGAGAGAAAAGACTTACCAAATGAACTAAAGGTTAGAATGATTCAGGATGAACATGTGTCTAGAAAAGCAAACAAATATAATGTCAAGAAGTATGCAGTTACTGAGTATAGGCATGCAAAGGTTACTAATTCTAACAGTTGAGAATTGTGGGAGTTGTGATTGAAAACATTCCTATGATAATAGCCTCCCTTCAAAATCTATAGCACCCGAATGACTGGCTTGGCTGAATCCCTCAGCAGTGGGAAGTACACTGTGTGTTACAATCCATTTGTCCAGAGGCCTCTGTCTTACTGTCTATATCAGGGGTCCCCAATCTTTTTAAACAGGGGGCCAGTTCACGATCCTTCGGACCGTTGGAGGGCCGGACTATAGTTGGCCACCAAACAATAACAACAACAACAACAACAACAACAACAACAAAAGAGTGTTGGAAGAGACCCTTTGGGCCATTTAACCTGACCCCCTTTTGCCTTTGTGCACCAAAAGCACAAGCAAAGCACCCCTGACAAATAGCCTCCCAGCCTCAATGATGATGATGATAATAATAATAATAATAATAATAATAATAATAATAATAATAATAATAATAAAAAAGAGGGTTGGAAGAGACCCTTTGGGCCATTGAATCCAATCCCCTTCTGCCTTTGTGCAACGAAAGCACATTCAAAGCACCCCTGACAGATGGCCACCCAGCCTCAATGTTAATAGCAACAACAACAACAACAATAATAATAATAATAATAATAATAATAATAATAATAATAAGAGGGCTGGAAGAGACCATTTGGGCCATTGAGTCCAATCCCCTCCTGCCTTTGTGCACCAAAAGCACAAGCAAAGCACCCCTGAAAGATGGCCACCCAGCCTCAATGTTAATAGCAATAATAATAATAATAAAAAGAGGGCTGGAAGAGACCATTTGGGCCATTGAGTCCAATCCCCTCCTGCGTTTGTGCACCGAAAGCACAAGCAAAGCACCCCTGAAAGATGGCCACCCAGGCTCAATGTTAATAATGATGATGATGATGATGATGATGGTTGTAAGAGAAGGAGAGACCCCTTGGGTCATTTAGCCCAACCCCCTTCTGCCCTTGTGCTGTGGGGGCCGGATAAATGGCTTCGATGGGCCGCATCCAGCCCCCGGGCCTTAGTTTGGGGACCCCTGGTCTATATCATAGCAGCCATCCCTGGAGCTGCCTTTTCTTTTCTGCTACTCACACTTTTATTATGTTAAGAATTCAACCACTAAGCTTAGTTGTATTTCAGGATTGCACATTTTGCTAGGCATTTGTACTATAAGTAGATGGCGGCTTAGCTGAACAATAAAAGGTAGGACAAAGCTCCCTCCCCTTTTCTTATTAGAAAAGAAAGAAAGCTCCTGTGTATAAGGAGAAAGATAGGGAAAGGAACAAGAATGACATTCATGAACCAACTCCCAGATAACAGCTGATAATAGTTCTGTGGCCAGACTGCTGGGAATGAAGGAGCTTAGTAGAGGTATTATTTGAGAAATCAGGTGAGTTTTAGTCAGTTCAGGAGTGCTGTGGAGTCCCTTGAGGGGAAAATGGGATCTGGAATTGTTAGCCTGAAACAGAAATTACAATAGTTGAAAAATGAATCCAAGAGGAAAAGGGCTTGTCCTCCTCATCCTTCTTCTTAATTTTTTTTTTTTTTTTGCTAAGGGAAAGCTATGTGTTAGCATACTCATATTCGAAACAGAATAAACCCAAGGCACTGAACTGTCTTGTTTTTGTGCTTATTTTTAATTAAGTTTACCTTATACTTGTTTTCATACTCTTCTAGCAAACCCATCAACAATTAGCCTTGAAGATCTTATTTAAGAGAGAAGCAGATAAAAGGCTAAGAAATGGGTTTCAGAACCCTTTGTTTCTCTTTTTTTGAAAATAGCAAAGAATAAAGAAGAGAGCTAAATTTTCCCACCATGCCTTCCTACTAATTTTTTAGTGCAGGGGCCAGATAAATGACCTTGGAGGGCCGCATTTGACCCACGGGGCTTAGTTTGGGGACCCCTGGTGTAGGATTTTTGGTGATAACATCACCCATTCTGGAAGGACTGCTTCCCATCATGAGTGCCAATGCTTGAAGGAGAATATTGCACTGGTTAATTGTTTGTGGGAGTTGATTATTGTAACATTTGGTAAGCTGAATGAATGTGTTTATTCCTTGATAAATCTCAGAAAGGTTATGTTTTGGAGTCTAGTATTCAGAATCTTTCAGCCAGCATGGCCAGTGAAATTCTGGGAATTGTAGTACAGTTTTTTCCTAAATGCCAATTCATCTAACTCAGTGGTTCCCAACCTTTTTTTGCCCAGGGATCACTCGACCAGGGACCACTTTGACCAGGGACCACTTTTCAACATTACTACCAAAAGGGTTACAAATAATTTTTGGTCAACTTTAGATTTGTTTTGGTTATTTGGGATGCTGATTCAGAAAATTGCATTGGATAGACCACATCAGCTCTAGTTTCTGATACAGAACATATGTCATCTAGTAGTCGTTATCTGCTCATCCACAGAAAAACATGGTTAATAATCCAGAGCTGATGTGGTCTATCTAATGCAATTTTCTCAATCAGCAACCCAAATAATCCCAGGAACAGGCCTATAAAAGAAGACATCAAAGCACTCCTGCTTCCAGGTGCCACATGGAACGGCTAAATTCGGGAGGGAGGAGGAGGAGAAGCAGCAGTCAGGAGACTTGTTGTCGTGCCTTTTGTGGGTAGCCAGCCTCTCCCCTCCTGACATCCTCGTTGCCTTGGCACTTTAAGAGGGTTTTGCAAGACCAGTCGATCTCGTTGCAACAGTGTAGTAACAGTGAGACCGTGGACCATATTCTAGTTCTTGGGGACCACAAGAACCGCTGATCTAACTTAATAATTTCTACATTAACTGGAGGCAGTTCTCCAGGTTTTCAGACAGTGGTCTTTTACCACACTATGGGAGTGTATAATAAGCTAAGAACATATGGATCACAATAGTTATCACCAATTTGTTCTTGTTCTTCTTATAAAGGCAGCAGTGATTGAGATATTATGTCTATGTGTCTTCCTACTGCACTACCAAACAAGTATAGACAGAAGGAACTATGGATATATACTGCTAAGCAGGGATAAATGATCCGTTTTGCCACTTGCCTTACAGAAATTTGTTGCTGTGTACTTTCACATTTTTTTCTGATTTATGGTGAGCTTAAGGCAAACCTATTTCAGAGTTTTCTGGGGCTGAGAGTGTGCCTTGCCAAGATCATCCTCATAGTCAAGCAGGGAAATGGACCTTGGTCTCCCAAGTCATCCTCCAGCACTCAAGCTACTATACCACACTTGTTTTACTTAAATCAGTTTACCTACCATTTTGTCCTGTTAGTACCCACAATGTAAGCAGGGTGTAATTTACAGAGAATTCAGGAAAATGTTGGGTCCCATTATACTCCCACTCCCCAAAGAGATGTACTCCAGATTTAACTAAAGCCATACAAACTCCAAATATGCAGGGACAACACCAGCAAATATGAACAGCACCTCCCTCTAAATCAAGAGGCACTGAAAAGAAAAATATGTTTCCACAATTTTGTACTATGAAGAGGAACTTGCTAGAGCTGTCAAATGAAAAAAAAATACTTTGTGGGGGACATAATATTTCCTTTTTTTTTATCTTTTATCATGTTGGGGCTTTTAAGGGACTGTTTTGGGTTTTCTTGCCCACTTGGCCAACTGTTCTATTTTTCTGCAGGTAGTTGCTTGGAAAGTTAATTACTCTATTCTTTTACAATGACCTTGACTGTATTTCATATCTGAAGGAAATGGCATTTGGGGTTTTCTAATTTAAGAGCACAAAAGAGGTTGGAGGAGACCGGACTAGTACCTGATTCACTCTGTGAAAAGAGCCACTCATGTTAAATTATGGGCTGCAGAAGCTGGAACCAAAGATAACATTATTGGATTTTGGCATTAAATATGATTAATGGGGCAATAGGAATACCATTTGGGTCAACCCAGGTATATATTTTATTTTCACATTAAAGGATCTCACAGCATTTCAAAAGTGTGTGATGGTATTGGCATTTTTAAAGGCTTGTAAATTACTATTTAACTTTTCTGTGTTTGCATGTTTTTGGTTTCTTCATATCTTCCAGCATCCATTGTGACAGGATGTCATGATAGGCAGTACTACCAGTTTTTTCACATTTCTGTCCATCATGCAATCATATAGTTTAGATATACAGGAGATTATGAAATATGAACTATGTGTAGGCATTGAATTTCTGCCAATTGTTGTAAGCCGCCCTGAGTCCCTTCAGGTGAGAAGGGTGGGATATAAATGTTGGAAATAAATAAATAAATATTCTTATAGCAAGAAAGCTCATTTAAAAGCAGCTACACTTACACATATGTCTGTCTCTAAGAAACACACAAGACACTAAGCAGAATCAAAACAAATGTGCCTAAGGTTGCTGCACACATATATTCTAAAGTCATTACTGTGTTTTTTTTACCCAGGTCCACCATCAAGATTTCTACATCAATTCAAGTGCAAAAATAAGACTTGTCAGTGGTGATCCAATGAGTGAGGAACTTTTTTCACCTTACATCCACATTAGTCTCCACGTAGTCCATCTTCTCCAATTTCAGTAAGCTGCTTTTGTTATTATTTTTGGATTTCCCTTTAATTTTTAAAAAATATCCACAGATAAAGTTAGCATGTTGGCAGGGCTATATTGAATGTAACGGGTTGATGTTTTGGATGGGATTGTTGGGTGGTTCAAACCATGTTTCACAAATGCAAACATTTTAAATTAAATATTAAAGCTTATTTATTTATGCATTTCTCTGCTCCTGCTTCTCAAGAACAATCACAAGATTGCAGCAAGGTTCTGTACCATTTGGTACCACTGTTTTAGATAACATTTATATAAATTGTATAAAACATAAAACATTTTTGTGAATTTGACCTCTAAGAAAAAAAAGGAAACAAATACAGCATGCTCGTTTATATCTTTTCCTCCTTAAATTAAATATTCTCATTATTTGGTTTTGGAAAATATTTCCTGAAGGGGAAAACCTGCATTATTTAAAGAGATGAAAAATGCATAGCAGATGTACAACACTGGCTTTAATGAAAGGCTAGCCTTCTCTGTAGTCTTCCCATCCCCGCACTCCATTTTATTTTGTTTTTTAGGCAGATTTTATATGGTGATGCACATTGAACATTACTTATTCTCATATTTTATTCCAGCTCAGAACATGAAGAATTCAGGCATGATATATACATGGTTACATCATTTAAAATGCCTGGCTTACAGCTAGCAAGGTTAAATGTCAGTAATACTATTGCAGAAGTAGCCTAAAATAAATTCCCACTAGCAATAGTAGAGTGAATGTTGTTTCAGGTTTATATGCAGTTTTCCTCCATATGGGGCGTGGTTGCGCAGTGGGTTAAACTGCTAAGCTGCAGAACTTTCTGACCAGAAGGTTGGTGGTTTGAATCCATGGATAGGGTGAGCTCCCGTTGCTAGCCCCAGCTTCTGCTAACCTAGCCGTTCGAAAACATGCAAATGTGAGTAGATCCATAGGTACCGCTTCGGCAGGAAGGTAACAGCGCTCCATGCAGTCATGTCAGCCACATGACCTAAGAGGTGTCTATGGACAACGCCAGCTCTTCAGCTTAGAAATGGAGATGAGCACCAACCCCCAGAGTTGGAATCGACTAGACATAACGTCAAGGGGAAACTCTTACCCCCCCTTCTCTCTCTCTCTCTCTCTCTCTCTCTCTCTCTCTATATATATATATATATATATATATATATACACACACACACACACACACACACACACACACATACATACACACACACACTCACCAGTATACTAGCACCTCAACCCTCTCTCTCTCTTTCTCTCTCTCTCTCTCTATATATATAAAGTCTTGTATATTAGTTTGCTAAGTCTTGTATATTAGTTTGTAAAATAAGCTAAGATACATATGTTAGCCATTTGAGTTAGGCTTAATAGTAGGAACACATCATTTGCAGAAGAAAAATCCTAGTTTTAGGTAAGATTAGTAATACGAAGTAGCCCCCGATGGCGCAGCGTGTTAAAGCGCTGAGCTGCTGAACTTGTGGACCGAAAGGTCGCAGGTTTGAACCCGGGGAGCGGAGTGAGTAGCTTCTGCCAACCTAGCAGTTTGAAAACATGCAAATGTGAGTAGATCAATAGGTACCGCTTCTGTGGGAAGGTAACGGCGCTCCATGCAGTCATGCCAGCCACCTGACCTTAGAGGTGTCTACAGACAGCACCGGCTCTTCAGCTTAGAAATGGAGATGATCACCACCCCTCAGAGTCAGACACGACTGGACTTAATGTCAGGGGAAAACCTTTACCTTTACTAGCAATACAAAGGACTTTGGAACTCTGGAGAGTCATTGCCAGTCATTGTATACCTGAATGGGCAACTTGTTGCCTTTCCGATCTTGTTGGCTTGCAACCCCCATCAGGTCTAGCAAGCATAGCCATAGATGTGGGCCGACCAGAGTTCCAGTCCGGCATAATCTGATGGCCTACCCTGGTGTAAGCATTACTAAAAAACAGGCCTTACTTGACACAAGGTAGTTTCCTATGTTTCTGTAATACAGGGATTGGCAACATCTCATCTATCAGATGTTTTTGGAGATCAGTTTCCTCATCTTTAGTCAGCATAGCAGATATTAAGGAGTAATGAGACAAAAATATCTGGAATATAACGAATAGCCCATCCCTTCTATAAAACCTCTTCTGCACATGTTATTTTTTACGTTAAATCCAAGTTACATAGCATCTTGCTTGATTTGTTTTCTCAGTTGTGACTTAATCTATTTAATTCCAATTAAACTCAGTAAGGAGCTCTTTCTGAACACAGGAGGGAGGTATTTCCCAGCATTGCAACCTTTTTCATTTTCTTTTTACAATGTTTGTCTGTGAAATTCCAAATGTACTAGCAATGGGATTCATATCCTTAGTGGTGATTTGCTTTGTAAACTGACTTGGGTTTTGGTGATCCTACACAAATGGGTTTGAATCTTGGGAGCAAATACTAGCTCCTAGTATCTTAAACCTGTTGCCATTCACATTTGCTGTCCATGTAACTATTGAGATTGGTACAGATTCGAAAGGGTATTATCCTATGCAGGAAAATGCAAGTCTTTTTACATGCAAATCTTCTGAATCAACTTCTGAGATACAAATGTGTATTTCTTCTAGTAAATGGTTTGAAAATCGCTGGAAAACCAAGATTTTTTTGTGTCCTCCGATGGTTAAAAGTGACTTTGATTACCTAAAACAACATCTATCAACCTGGGGGTCAGGACCCCTGGGGGGTTTGTGAGGGAGGTTCAGAGGTGTCGCCAAAGTCCAATATTGTTGGTCATGGGGGTTATCTATGGGAAGTTTGGGCCAATTCAATCGTTGGTGGAATTCAAGGGGCTCTTTGATCGTAGGTGAACTATAAATCCCAGCAACTACAACTCCAAAATGTCAAGGTCTGTTTTCCCCAAACTCCACCGGTGTGCAAATTTGGGCATATAGAGTATTTGTTCCAAGGTTGGTCCAGATCCATCATTGTTTGAGACCACAGTGCTCTATGGATGTAGGTGAACTACAACTCCCAAATTTCCACCAAACCCTTCCAGTATTTCCTGTTGTTCATGGGAGTTCTGTGTGCCAAGTTTGGTTCAATTCCATCATTGGTGAAATTTCGAATGCTCTTTGATTGTAGGTGAACTATATATCCCAGCAACTACAACTCCCAAATGACAAAATCAACCCCCCCCCCCCCCAACCAAACCAGTATTCAAATTTGGGTGTATTGGGTATTTGTGCCAAATTTGTTCCAGTGAATGAAATACATCCTGCATATGAGATATTTACATTACAATTCATAACGGTAGCAAAATGACAATTATGAAGTAACAATGAAAATAATGTTATGGTTGAGGGTCACCACAACATGGGGAACTGTATTAAGGGGTCGCGGCATTTAGATCAGTGGTCCCCAAACCTTGGTTCTCAAGATGTTTTGGACTTTTGGTCCCAGAGTTCCTGATTGTTGGTCCATTAAGGCATTGTATGAATGACAGGGCTGAAAGTTTTTTCCACCGTTATGTTTCCAGTGATGTGTAACCTGAATGTTTAGGTAAAGGATGAAGTTGCTTTTAGAGCTTTTGACTTCATTCTTGGTTTCTTGCTCTAGCTTGTAGCAATCACTTGTTTTCGGGTCTTTATTTCTTGACTTGCTTTAGGACTATCCCTTGAGTAGAAGTTATAATATGTTTCTCCTAACTCAGCAATACATGATGATTTACAAAATATACACAGAGTGTCTTAATATTTCAGATAGGATTAAGTATTTACCTGCAGCGATTACAATATCAGATGTAAGATTAATTTTCTCCTCATATGAGGTGATATTGAAAATATATGATTAGGTTTTAACAAGCAGTTAAGGGTTTTTTTATTCAGCGTAAGCCATTCGCCATATTAAACCTATATGTGGTGTAATTGGTGTGTATTGTCATGATTAACTTGTGGCATTACTCACAGCCGTCACAGCTGAATTGCTCTTCAGTCAACCTCATTTCAGTTGTAACACATTATGAGCTACAGGAAGAGAGATACAGGTGTAAATCAGCCCTGTCAAGCATTGTCTGGGCCCATTTTTAATCAATGGTTTATTTATTACCCCTCCCCCCCCTTGCCCTCCCTAAATTGGAAAACTGTACAAGTCCCATAGTCACAAGAACTCATAGCTGTACTCCAATATTTCAGTGGAATCAATGGAATTAATCATCAGCTTTCCATCTTATATTGAATCTGCTCAGGTACTGGAATGATAAATGACTTTATTATCTGTATGGAATCAACATGAAATGATAACTGAGGCTTGGTATTAAAAATGCTTTCGATTTCTGGACACTCAACACTTGCATTTTTCAATATTGCTTTCTTTCTCCTCCCCACGACTACCCTTGTATCTGTCTATGGAGGGAGCATATTACCACTGAAACTATTCAGTTGCACACAGTGAGCCCAAAAAACCCCTAATAAATACACATTGTCCAGTGACAAATCAACCCTGCAGCCCAGTGGTTCTCAACCTGTGAGTCCTCAGGTGCTTTGGCCTAGAAATCCCAGCCAGTTTACCAACTGTTAGGATTTCTGGGAGTTGAAGACCAAAACATCTGGGAACCCACAGGGTGAGAACCAGTGCTGAGACAGAGGAGAAAATGCATCCTCCATTTCATTGAGCTCAACCCCCGAGATAGGACGGCACCTGTAACAGTGACTGAAGACAAGGCAAAGGAAGGGCAAAATGTGTCAAACACACATTAGGTCTATCATTCAACACAGAGATGTGGTCGGAGGCTCAGGACAAATGAGTTGGGGTTGTTGTTGCCCCAGCATCCAAGGTGATGGCTTCACTCTTCCATTGGTAGAGTCCTGCTTCTATCAATAAGTGAGTGGCCAGCAGGAATGTCTGTAAGGGAAATGAGGGGCATAAAAAGACATCTTGCCCAAGGGGTTCCTTGGTCTGAGAGCAATGCCTCTAAGTAAGTAAGTAAGTAAGGTTTGCGTTTTTTGGCCATCAGCCTCCTTCGTCATGAGGCAAGCTATTAAACTGATGGGATTCTAATCATCATGATGATGTTGATAATGATGATGCACTTTATCTATATTCTGCTCTATCTCCCCAGAGGGACTCAGAGCAGATTACAGAACACATATAAAGCAAACGTTCAATGCCTTTTACACAACAACATACAATACACAGACAGAGGTAAAGGTCTTCTCCCCTTTTTCATTTCCAGTGTCTGGAGGCGATTCTCAACTCCGGCCAAGGGGAGGTGCTCTTGTCCCATTTTTCCATGCCAAGGAGCCTGTTATCTGTATATACAGTAGAGTCTCACTTATCTAACATAAACGGGCCAGCAGAACGTTGGATAAGCGAACATGTTGGATAATAAGGAGAGATTAAGGAGAAGCCTATTCAACATCAAATTAGGTTATGATTTTACAAATTAAGCACCAAAACTTCATGTTATACAACAAATTTGACAGAAAAAGTAGTTGAATACGCAGTAATGTTATCTAGTAATTACTGTATTTACGAATTTAGCACCAAAATATCACGATGTATTGAAAACATTAGGGCCCCTGGTGGCACAGTGTGTTAAAGTGCTGAGCTGCTGAACTTGTGGACCAGAAGGTCCCAGGTTCAAATCCCGGGAGCGGAATGAGCGCCCGCTGTTAGCCCCAGCTCCTGCCAACCTAGCAGTTCGAAAACATACAAATGTGAGTAGATCAGTAGGTACTGCTCTGGTGGGAAGGTAACGACGCTCCATGCAGTCATGTCAGCCACATGACCTTGGAGGTGTCTACAGACAATGCCATCTCTTTTGCTTAGAAATTGAGATGAGCCCCAACCTCCAGAGTCGGACACGACTAGACTTAATGTCAGGGGGAACCTTTACCTTTACTTTTGCAGCAGCACTTTCCTTTGCTGAAGAGGAATCAGGAGGGGGGTACTTTTTCCCTCTTCCACTAATAGAAATATCCCATGAGTTGAGTTCCAAGAGATCCAAGGCAGAGTACTTTCACCTAATCGTGGCATTATCCCAATAAATAAAGCTTAGAAACCTACTGTATTGTTCCTATACCCGTATTGCAAATGGTGGAGCAAAAAGAAAAACATCTAAATCTTAAAAAAATGAGGGGTCCATTGGACCCTGTATCTGTATTTCCCCTTCTGCTGACCTACTTCATGAACAACAGTAGGTATAGATGCTGTGAGTTTTTTCCAGGCTGTACGGCCATGTTCCAGTAGCATTTTGCCTGCATCTGTAGCAAGCTTCCTCAGAAGTTTGTCCAAAAACCTCAAAAACGGGAAATTCCAGGCAGCAAGCAATCAAGAGTCAGTTGACACCTCCCAAACAGAGGATGTCTCCAGACACAACAGCCAGGACTGTACAGCTGAAAGGCTATTCAATGCTAATCAAGCTCGCTAATTGCAACATTCACGCTTGCTTCAAACAGACAGGGTTTTTTCCCACCCTGGATATTCCACAGATATATATTCACTCCAACTGCCTCATTTCCAACCGACCTATGAACAATCCTCTGAGGAAGCATGCCACTGATGCAGACGAAACATCAGGAGAAAATGCTACTGGAACATGGCCATACAGCCTGGAAAACACTCACAGCATCTACGCCTACTGTTGTTCATGAAGTAGGTCAGCAGCAGGGGAAATACAGATACAGGGCCTAATGGGACCCTCATTTTTTTAGATTTGTTAATTTGATTTTAAAAAATTATAACATCCTGAGTCCCCTTGGAGAGAGGAATATACATGACCTATTATTATTATTATTATTATTATTATTATTATTATTATTATTATTATTATTATTATTATTATTATTCCTCCATAATTCCAAGGGTAGGGAGGCCATAGTTGTTCCCAACCCACTGATTTCTCATTCTACATAAAAACAAATAAGAAAAACAAATGCTTAAAAGAGCCTAGCTGGCAAACAATTCCAGTTTGTGAAATAGACAGAAGCCTTTATAAACACAGGCGAGGACACATACACAGAGCAAGAGAGAGGGGGAAGCTGTTGAAGAGGAAAGCCAGGAAACAATTATTCTGGTTTCATACAAGATGAAGTATAACTGTCTCCTCTGCACACTATAGAGCCATTGCCGTCTGACTAAATCCCATCTATTTGGAGGAGCCATGCCACTAATCAGGAGGGAAGCAGTGTGACAGCTAGATCTAATGAAGTTTGTGCCATTTTAGCAAGATAAATTGCAGTGGTTCAGCCAGGCTCCATTCAGTTAACTCTGTGGCTGCACAAACAGGTCTATAATGTTCTCTTAATGCACAAAAAGGACACAGATTTGCCACATTCCTGCCATTAGAAGCACAGATGGAACAGTGACCTGTTGACTTTTGGTCCATTTCAACTCTAACCTCTTGTCAGGCATGTTTCCACTGCTGACTAGTGAATCGTTTTTTCGGGGCTGGGGAGACAGCAGGAGAGATGTCAGGTAGTTGATTTCTCAGCCTTAAGTCTGCTGTTGTTTCACAGCTGGCCTTTCTGATAAATTTTCCCTTTCACCTTGAAATGAGGATCAGGGTTTAAGAATATACCAAAGTACCTATAAGTATATAGCAAAGCCAAGTATTATTCTTTCTGTTTTGATCTTCGCCATGTGGTCAAGGCACACTCTTGTTAGAAGATGCCGAAAATCGGAATGATAAGGTCTCTCTCTGCACCTCCCTCCCTTGAGATAAGCAGTAAATTGTGCTTTGCACACTTTTTTCTCTCCAAAATACTCCAATGTATAAATGTAGCTGCTTCCTATGCTTTCATTCATCTTCAGGCGTCAGTGTGTGTAACTTTCAAAACTAGTATCATGAAAGAGTAATGCAAGAACTGCCTCAGAGAAAAACTGTGATGTGGTTGCCATTTGATGTTTTTTTATTCTTATAATTAGCTTTCCTTTGCACCCAATCCCTCCCAGCAGCCCTGGCCAGCACAGCCAATGCATAGAGTCTTGGGATATAGGTTTAAGGTGGAACTACAGAATGCCTGAGGGAGCCCCCAGTGGCACAGCGGATTTTGAATCTGGCAGCAGGGTGAGCACCCACTGTTAGCCCCAGCTTCTTTCAAAAACATGCAAATGTGAGTAGATCAATAGGTACCGCTTTGGTGGGAAGGTAATGGCATTCCATGCAGTCATGCCACATGACCTTGGAGGTGTCTATGGGCAACGCTGGCTCTTTGGCTTAGAAATGGAGATGAGCACCAACCTCCAGAGTCGGACACAACTAGACTTAATGTCAAGGGAAAACCTTCACCTTTACCTACAGAATGCCTAAATGTTCCAAAGGCACCAGATCTCATCTGATCTTGGAAGCTAACAAGGGTCAGTCCTAGTTAGCACTTGGATGAGAGATCATCAGTGAATACTAGAGAACGTAGTCTATATTTCAGAAGAAGGGATTGACTAAAACTCTGAGTATTTCTTTCTTAAGAAGTCCCCATGAAATTCATGGGGTCGCCCTCACTTGGCCAGCAACTTGAAAACATATATACACACCCAAAGCTCCCAGAATCCCTCACCACACATGCTGTCTGAAGGGTTTTGGGAGTTATAGTTTTAAATAAACAATTCTTTCCAATCTGTAATATAGGCCTTATACCAATACTGATCACAGTTGCTCCACGCTGTCATGATCACAGCTGAAGTGCCTAATTCATCGCCAAGAATATGGTGATGAATACCTCCAAACTTGCAAATATCAGAGTCCCTCTCTGAGAAGGAATAATCAGCCTTGTAGAACATAGCTGAGCTTGTGTTCCACAAGTAAACACTTTGAGACCAGGTTCAGTTTTGTGCCATAAAGAGGCAGCAGAGTGGAGAAAAAAAAACCCAGGGTGTTAACTTGCTTTTATGACCACCTCAGCAGGAGATTACTTCCTGTTTCTTCACCTATTTGGCTAGTGATGGCAACCTCCCTAACAGGAGTAGAATCATAGAATCATAGAATAGTAGAGTTTCCTGTAGTTTGAAGCCATTGTTCCGCGTCCTAGTCTGCAGGGCACAGAAAACAAGCTTGCTCCCTCCTCCCTATGACTTCCCCTCACATATTTGTACATGGCTATCATGTCTCCTCTTAGCCTTCTCTTCTGCAGGCTAAACATGCCCAGTTCTTTAAGCCGGTCCTCGTAGGGCTTGCTCTCTTTTTTTGAAATATGTGAATTGGCCCTATGAAGGAGCCTTTTAGATGTTTTAACCTACAGGACCCATCACCCCCCCAAAAATGGAGCCCCCGGTAGCACAGCGGGTTAAACCCTTGTGCTGGCAGGACTGCTGACCAACAGATTGGAGGTTCAAATCCGGAGAGAGCAGGCTGAGCTCGCTCTATCAGCTCCAGCTCCCCATGGGGTATATGAGAGAAGCCTCCCACAAGGATGGCAAAACTTCAAAACATCCAGAAGTCCCTTGGGCAACGTTCTTGCATATGGCCAAGTCTCTCACACCAGAAGTGACTTGCAGTTTCTCAAGTTGCTCCTGACACGGAAAAAAACCCCAAACATTAGCCGGGTTGTCCGGGTTTGGGAGGATTGTCCAAACAATTTGGAAGGACAGTCTGGCTGGCGATGGCTGCTCTGTAGCACTCTACATATTCTGACATCGAGAGAAGCATTTGCCATTCTTTCCCTATAGCAGGGCTGAAGCTGTTTAATGGAATCCAAGAGATGTACATGTTTAATGGGATTTTAGTTGCAACCGTAACATCTCATAGCCTAGAGGGATAAATAATCACAGTGTGTGAGCACATAAACACACCCAAGAAGGCAAAAATGACATGGAAATCCATGTAAAACATGCTAGGCCCACAAAAGATTGTAAATCCCCACCCCTTGCTTAGTTACCTTTTGTTACCCTATTCTCAAGGACTCTGACTGAAGATAGAGGCGGCCTTGTATCACCACATTTTGCATTGCATCCTCTCTGCTTCCTCTGTGCATAAAGAATCTGGCACCTGGTTTTCTTTTCTGCTGGCAGTCACTTATGCTGGACTTTTAGGAAAGTTAGAGCCTTTCAGGTCCTTTACTACACTTCATTTATATTCTGCTTTATCTCCCCGGAGAGACTCAGAGCAGATTACAGTACACATATAAGGCAAACATTAAATGCTTTTTATATACAACGAACAGTGACATACAATACACAGATAAGATAAAGGCCTTTTCCTTTTCATCTCTGGTGTCTGGAGGCGATGCTCAACTCCAGCCATGGGGAGATGCTCAACTTTGGCCTGGTTCCATTTTTCCATGCCGAGGAGCCTGCTGTCCGTAGATATCGCTGATCTTTTTGCCTGCATGTCTGAATGGGACACCTTCCTGCCAAGGCAGTACCTATTGATCTACTCACATTGCATGCTTTCAAACTGCTAGGTTGGCAGAAGTTAGTGCTGACAGTCTGTAGCTCATCCTGACTCGCAGCTTAGAACGACTTCTGCAGCTAGCAGTTTAACCGCTGTGCTACCACGGCCCCATCCTGCTGCTGAGCTCAGCAAGGAGTACAGATGCACAAATAATAGAAGAATAAAGAAACAGGAACATTGAAGAGGTTTGTGAGAGATACTTGGCTCTCTGGATGCATTTGGACTGTCACCAGCATAGCCCATGGTGACAAATCATGAGAATTGAAGTTCCACACATTCTCTATCCCTATGAGAGAGACTGAAGGATAAACTGCAGTGAAAGGGAGACAGGTAGATTGTTTAAACAGAAGTGGGTAGCTGTGGACTTAGGTAAAGAGAAGAGATTGCCACAGTTTTGCATAGAGTAAAGTCTGGTAAGTGAGAAGTGCAGCCGAGGAGTGGATGAAGAGTATATTAGACTCCATCCTCAGAAATACAGAAAGACAAACAGAGAAATAAACAAGGAGCTAGCAAATGTTTACCAAGAGGGCTTGATGCTCTTAGGAGGAGGTGCTGTGGAGTATAAACCCTGGCAGAGAGCTTTAATTTGACTTTGCAGAGGGCTTTGAGAACTCCACATGTCAGCAAGAGATACTGCCTCTTGGGTATCCCTTTCTGTTTAGACAAACAAATACGTCTCCTCCTCAAAAGAGCAGGTTCACTCCAGGGAAGCATCTATCCATGTTACACCCGCTGTGTTTGTGGCTTCTGTTTTAATGGATGTTTTGTACATTCTTTGTAACATGATAGAACTGGGTGGTCACAGAATAATGAAAAAATCTATTGCCATTTTTGCTAAATTATTAGGACCAACCTTTCTGGAGCCTTTTCTGTTAATCCAGCTATGATATTAAAGTGATATGGCCAAATGATGTTCAGTCTTGTTCCACACCAGGGATGCTTCAGCAATTCAGTTGTAAATTTGGATTAAAAAATCCACCCTGATTGTCACCTAACAAATAGAACAATCTGACAGTCATATTTCACCCTTCTCCAAATGTTGCTCTGCAACATTAAAAAAACATCAAAGGGGGAATTCTACTGAATTCTACAGAGTGCAAGTTCTTCTGAATTCCCTTGGGAATGCCTTCCTGGGTGTTGAGAGTGCAGAAATCTGTGGTTAAAATAACTCATGTCTTTTAAATTCCACACCAGAGAGAAATAATAAGGTTAACAGAGAGAATGATCTTGGAGAGAGAGGAGAATCCATGTTATAGCTCTCAGTGGGCGATGACCAGAGAAAACACATATCTTCACAACACAACACTTACTACTTAGGTTATCCCTCGTTGTCAGAGTATGATGGTCTTCCAAGTGTAGTGTCTTGGCAGTGGATACGTAGGTGACTTTAGAGCCCTATTCTTGACCCACATGTTCTTCCACAGTGAAGGCATCAGTTTCCAGGTAGAAGGTTTGACGCGCCTTCCTCTTGGCACGTTTCTCCCTTTCACCCTCATTTGTACCTCTTCAAATTCCACAGCACTGCTGATCACAGCTGACGTCTAGCTAGAGCGCTCAAGGGCCAGGGCATCCCAGTTCTCAGTATCTGTGCCACAGTTTTTAAGGTTAGCTTTAAGCCCATCTTTATATCTCTTTTCCTGTCCACCATTTTCCATTCTTGAGTTGGGAATATAGTAACTGCTTTGGGAGACTGTGATCGGGCATTCAGACAACGTGGCAAGTCCAGTGGAGTTGATGACGTAGGAGCATCGCTTCAGTGCTAGTAGTCTTTGCTTTTCCCTGCACTATGACAGTTGTCCATCTGTCTTCACAAGAGAGTTGACCCACCAACATATCGTTTTGGAACAAGAACATCAGGCAGGAAGTTGTGGAGACTGTCTTATATTTGGGAGAAGTGGTAAGATTTGAGGTACAGGGAAAGTATTGTTAGAAGCCTTTAGCGTTTATTTTAAGAATCTTGTTAGTAGCTGATCCCTCAGCTAAAAGCCAACCTAATTTTGAACATACCATCTTAGACATTTGGAGAGCAATTGGTGATTCCACTTACCTGTGGCACTTAATGATGCACACAATGAAAAAGTCAGTTTTACAGAATAGAGAACAGAAGAAAATCAGTATCTTTTACAAGCAGCAATCAAGGGCAAAGCACTCTTGATTTATTCAATGCAGTTTATTTTATTTTACTTCTCGGTACTTCAGTCAGGTATCTTTTTGTTATATCTGATAAGCTTTAGGTGAGCACTAGTCAAATCAGGTTAACAGCTTCTTTTTTGATTTGAAGCTTTGTGTTGTGAGCATACAAAAATATCAGATAAAAAAGCAATGTCTTTCCATCCACAAAGTACTAAGAATGCATCTGTACTTTAGAATTAATTCACTTTGATACCGCTTTGGCTGCCATGACTCAATGCTGTAAATCATGGGGACTGTAGTTTATGAAGTATTTAGCTCTCTCTGCAAAAAATGCACTCATGCCTCTCCAAACTGCAACTCCTGTGATTCCATAGCACTGAGCCATGGCTGTTAAAGTAGTATCAATTGTTTGTTTGCTTTTTGGGAGACACTTTGTTATCTGAGTGGCACAGCGTTTTAAAGCGCTAAGCTGCTGAACTTGCGGACCGAAAAGTCACGGATTCGAATCTAGGGAACGGAGTGAACACCCACTGTTAGCTCCAGCTTCTGCAAACCTAGCAGTTCAAAAACATGCAAATGTGAGTAGATCAATAGGTACTGCTCAGAGGAAAGGTAACAGTGCTCCATGCAGTCATGCCGGCCACATGACCTTGGAGGTGTCTATGGACAACACCGGCTCTTTGGCTTAGAAATGGAGATGAGCATCAACCCCAGAGTTGGACACAACTGGGCTTAATGTCAGGGGAAAACCTTTACCTCTGTTATCTGAAATAATTTTAAGATCTTTTCTGTAGCTTTTTTTTACAATTGAGAACCAGAATGGCTCCAGGAATTTGCCTTGAATTGTGTGGGTTTTTTAAAATAATAGTTTTAAGATTGATACATTTTAATTATGTGATTTTAAAGTAATTGTTGTTTTTCCATATTATGTATGTTTAGCATCAAATTGTGCCTGTTGTGAACCACCCTGAGTCCCCTTTGGGGTGAGAAAGGCGGGATATAAATGAAGTTAATTAATTAATTCTCCATTGTCAGTCTCATCTAGACTGACTACTACTGTGTTTTCGGATCAGCCCCCATCAGCTAAATCAGTGGTTCCCAATCTGTGGGCCGTGGGCTGTGGCCCAGCAGTGGGACGCGAGAACAAAAATCTGGTCCCCGAACCTCCTCTTTCTTTCTTTCTTTCTTTCTTTCTTTCTTTCTTTCTTTCTTTCTTTCTTTCTTTCTTTCATTCATTCATTCATTCATTCATTTTATTAATTTTATTTCCGTTCCTTTCTGTAGAGTTGACCATTGCATTGGATAGACCACATCAGCGCTAGATTATTAAATATGGTTTTCTGTGGGTGAGCAGATGGTGACTACTGGATAGCATATGTTCTGTATCAGAAACCTGAGCTCACGTGGTCTATTCAATGCAGTTTTCTGAATCAGAATCCCAAATAACCAAACCGAATCTAAAGTTGACCAAAACTGATTTGTAACCCTTTTGGTCCTAATGTTGGGGAGTGATCCCCGGTCAAAGTGATCCCTGGTCAATGTGGTCCCTGGTCAAAGTGAGCCTTGGTCAAAGTGGGAACCACTGAGCTAAATGCATATGGGAAGATTGGAGTCAGTCCCACCTTTTTTCCTACTACCATCAGGGACACAGCCATGTAATTGCCTTTTTTGCTGACTGCTTCTAGGTTCTGGAACTCTCCTTAGAAGAAGGTAGAATGCCCCCTTCTTTGCTATTCTTCCATCTATAAGCAAATAATTTGTTTTATACCTGCAGGGTTTTAGAACTGAAAGTTATTAAAGAGATGTTTTTGAAGAGGGGTTTATATTGTTTTAATTATACTGTTTTAACTGCTTTTTGTTATTTTTAACTGTGTGTTTTAATTTGTTTAAATCTTGTGAATAGTTTGATTCCCTTTTAATATTAATTGGGGGTTATAGGGTGTTGTTTTTTTGCTATATTGTATGAGTTTTAATTTGTAAAACTCCTTCAGTCCCAAAAACAGGGCTTAATTATTAGGAGGAGGGTAATCTTCCCTTCTCAGCCATAATTTCAATAAAAAATATCTCCTAGGGGTGGAAATTAACTTATTAATGCCAGTGGAAGGTTTTTTTAAAAGTGCTGATTGTTATCGGGTGGTGAGACTATATTTACAGTCAGGGTGGGGAACCCTAAACCAACCTCTTTGGACATTGGAGTGCCAATGAATATCAAGGTCCAATATTTGGTTTAATTTTTAAAACTATAATGATTTCTAGTCATTAGAACCATGTGTCGCTGACCCCAAGAATTAACAATAGAGC
This sequence comes from Anolis carolinensis, assembly GCF_035594765.1. Taxonomy (NCBI): domain Eukaryota; kingdom Metazoa; phylum Chordata; class Lepidosauria; order Squamata; family Anolidae; genus Anolis; species Anolis carolinensis. The sequence goes on from NC_085846.1 coordinate 71,209,625, forward strand.
TGATGTAACAAATTTTGCTGCCTGGGGCAAAGACATTATGGCAGCCATTCCCGTGTAAAACTAATTTGAATGGCTATTGAGATTTTTTTTCAATATAAGTTATGGGACAATGCGCTCCATCACACCACAACTGAGGTAGTAATTTATTTATGGGAGTGTGTGTGTGCCATATTCAAGGAAGATTTTGTGGCATACAGTCAACACCTTGCTGCTACTTCTAAGCATCAGCTGCCTGAGGAAACTACTTTCTTTTGTCTGTTGGGTTGCTGTGAGTTTTCCGGGCTGTATGGCCATGTTCCAGAAGCATTCTCTCCTGACATTTTGCCCACATCTATGGCAGGCATCCTCTGAGGTTGTGAAGTATATTGAAAACTAGGCTAGTGAGGTTTATATATCTGTGGAAGGTCCAGAGTGGGAGAAAGAACTCCTAGCCTGCTGGAGAAAAGTGTGAGTGTTGCAAGTAATCACCTTGATTAGCATGTAATAGCCTTGCAGATTCAAGGCCTGGCTGCTTCCTGCCTGAGAGAATCCTTTGTTGGGAGGTGTTAGCAGGCCCTGATTGTTTCTTGTCTGGAATTCCCTTTTTTCAGAGTGTTGTTGTTCTTTATTTACTGTCCTGATTTTAGAGTTTTTTTAATACTGTAGCCAGATTTTGTTCATTTTCATGGTTTCCTCCTTTCTGTTGAATTTGAAAATGTGCTTGTGGATTTCAATGGTTTTTATGTGTAGTCTGATAGATTCTTATAGATTGCCTGATTTCTCATTTTTCCATCCTCGGTGAGCCACATGGAATGGTAGTAAATTACTCACTTTACAGATGTCTGGATTTGAGTATGAATATTTCTATATGGACATTTTATAGGTTCTTTTTTTAATGGGAAGGGAAATACCAACCTTCAGGCATTATTATAGGTGCAAGTCAAGTGCTCATACATGCATGAGAGAATAAAATGTCCCCCCTGAAAAGCGCTAATAGAAATATGATAGCAGGTCAGCTTTAGAATGGTGCCAGTTCAGGATGCAGTATTTAGGAGAGGAATCCATGTGGTATAAGAGCAGTGGAAATCGCATAGTGGAACTGGTCGTCCAGAAAATCAATTTCTGAATAACCTTTACGAGGCTGCCTAACTGTAGGCAGGTGAAATGTGTGGGGTGGGGGGAACTGCCACAGCAATATTTGAGTCAAAATTGCACAAAACTCATACTCTGTAAAGAAATATTGATGATTAAATGAAAAGGATGGTCAAGGAACAATGCTTTGAAAGTGGATGGTTTTATCAACCCACTAGGTTTATCCTCCAGTTTAGCCTCCTGTGGCGCAGTGTGTTAAAGTGCTGAGATGCTGAACTTGCAGACCGAAAAGTCCCAGGTTCAAATCCCGGGAGCGGAGTGAGCGCCCGCTGTTGGCCTAGCTTCTGCCAACCTAGCAGTTCAAAAACATGCCAATGTGAGTAGATCAATAGGTACTGCTCTGGCGGGAAGGTAACGGCACTCCATGCAGTCATGCCGGCCACATGACATAGGTGTCTGTGGACAACACCGGCTCTTCGGCTTAGAAATGGAGATGAGCACCAACCCCCAGAGTCGGACACGACTGGACTTAACGTCAGGGAAAACTTTACCTTTTTACCTAGGTTTATCAGGACCGCGGTGGTGCAGCAGTAAACTGCTAAGCTTCAGAACTTGCTGATTGGAAGGTCCCAGGTTCAAATCCGGGGAGCGGAGTGAGCGCCCACTGTTAGCTCCAGCTTCTGCCAACCTAGCAGTTCGAAAACATGGCAATATAAGTAGATCAATAGGTACCGTTTCGGCAGGAAAGTAACAGTGCTCCATGCAGTCATGCCGGTCACATGACCTTGGAGCTGTCTACGGACAACGCTGGCTCTTCGACTTAGAAATGGAAATGAGCACCATCACCCAGAGTCGGACACAACTGGACTTAATGTCAAGGAGAAACCTTTACTTTTAGGTTTATCAGCCCACTAGATTTAGCAAGAATCAGAAGAATATGTAAATATACTGTGTTACAGAGAAACTTGACTCTTCTAACTGTACTGGGATGAAGATGTCTTAAGAAAGTGAAATATATGGCCATCAAGATTTTGTTGGACAGCAGAAGCTAGGCTGGTGTTGGCCGATAGGAAATTTAATCCAACAACATGTATCCATCTCTGCCTTAGAAGCGCTGTAGAACTGTTTTGGATAAAACGTAATGGGATGGGTCTAAAACAACTGGTGGAAGTTCTGATTATATTAGTGGGCTTTTATCATCTCACTTGCTGTGGCAGCCCCTGTGACTTGGAGGGATTCGCTTTGGAATGGCTACATGACGTGAGTGAAATACAGCTAAGGAGAAGCGAATTTGTTTAAATTGGACTCTCTCACACAGACACATGCACAACAGGGGCAAGCAGAAAATGCCTTCTACCCATCAAAAGACTTCCTTTGGATTCTAGGCTTTAACCAGTATGTTAAAACGAAATGATATTACACACATAGAGACAGTTTGAACTACATTAAAGGACAAATGTGTGGATGTGATTTTTAGTAAGTTACAGCATAGTTTTTGAAAACATAGGATGGACCACACTTACTACATTAGTGGTAAGGGTGGTGGAGGGAGAATAGAATTTAATGAGGTGTTCCTTGATAGCATGAACTTTGTGACATACCTGAGAGATAACACACAGCAACACACATTTTAAGATGTGGCACGTTAGCCACTTTCTTCTGCTCATGGTGTTGCGTGAGAGTACAGTGGCATGACTCATTACAGCTGGCGTTCCATGCCTTTGCTAAGCAGAGATCTGACATGAAACCACTGCACAGGACATTCTGCTAATATTCAACTCCTTTACCCAAGCTGTACAGGGATGTGAAATGCACTGACTTTTTTTGCTCAAAAAAATCTTCCAGTGAGTGGAAAATGCATACTTCTGAATTATTAAATGTGTTGGATTCAATAAGTTTTTTTATTTAAAAAAAGCAAAATCAGACATTTACTGTAAAATAATGATCACACTACCTTTAGCCAAGAGCAATACATTATTATTAACTATAGGCATGGCTGTGGGACCAAGACTTTGATTAGTGAGCTGTGCAATAAATGAATAGGAAATATGTGCCATTGACAGTTGGAATGACTTTGGATGATGATTTATTTATTATTTATTTACAGCATTTATACCCCGCCCTTCTCACCCGAGGGGACTCAGGACGGATCTAGATTGTATGATTTTAATGTTTTAATTCTATGTCTTAATGTCTAGATGTTGTCTATGTTTTATGGTTTAATACAGTTTTAATAGTTTTAATTTATAGTAAAGATAAAGGTTTCCCCCCTTAAGTCTAGTTGTGTCCGACTTTGGGGGTTTGGTGCTCATCTCCATTTCTAAGCCGAAGAGCCGGTGTTGTCTGTAGACACCTCCAAGGTTGTGTGGCCAGCATGACTGCATGGAGCACTGTTACCTTCTCACCAGAGTGATACCTATTGATCTATTCACATTTGCATGTTTTCAAACTGCTAGGTTGGCAGAAGCTAGGGCTAACAGCGGGAGCTTACTCCACTCCCCGGATTTGAACTGCCAACCTTTCAGTCAGCAATTTATAGTCATATGTTATTGTTTGAGTCTTTGTTCTGGTTTTTCACATGTAATTTTAGCATTGAATTTTGCCATGCTTATGTTGGAAACCACTTTGAGTCTCCCCAGGGGTGAGGAAGGCGCTATAAAAATACAGCAAATAAATAAAGCATTGTTATCTATTGCTTTTTCATCTCATCCTTCCTTTAAGACGTTCTTGTGGTGCATCCTGTTCAACCACCTCATGTTATCCTTATAACAACCCCATAGTTGTTCAGTTGGATGGTTGGCCAGGTATTTGAGCCTGGTTCTTTGTAGTTTTAGTCTGGCACTACAGCCAGTACATTACAATAGCAGTCAGGTAGGACTAGTATATATATTTCTCTTCCTACATGGAAATGCAGTGTGGAACAAACATTGCCTCATATGTGATAAAACCTACAAATAACAAGATTCCATGCGGTCCTGATTACATGCAGCCATACTTGTCTACTCGTTTTGCCAACTCTCACCTTGTAATGGCATCATTATTATGGGCTTGGAGCAAATTTTCTTCTTTGATCTTCAGTTCTGTTTAAAAGCAATGATGCTTCATTGATTAACAATGAGAGTACTATGGTGACCCATAATGTTTGATTTTAATGGTTTAACATTCAAACATCCCTAAATTATTCCAGGCTGCAGACTCCAAAGAAGCCAGTAGAATAATGTGCGTTTTTGTGATTCAGGTATTTTCAAAAGACAGGAAATATATGGTATAAACATGCATAGCTCCTTCTGTATATGTAATTGGGAGGGAGGGGGACATGTTTGCAGACTTATACTATGAATGTCTGGATAATTGTGGAGTTGGTCTGGAAAAAATATTCATGGCACAGACCAATATTCAGTAGATTAATTGCCGATGAATTATTCATTTAAGATCTAGAGAAATAACACATATTTTGAAATACTGCAAAATACCTAGATAAACAACCCTGTAGGGAAGTATAAATATCACTCCCACAGAGAATAATGAATTGATCTTTACCTTGTCCAGCAAAAAGATTTAAGGCCGTGATAGACTTTAAGGCAAGTTACACATTTAATATTATATCACTTTGGGGAGTTTATTGAAAAAGACTTAGTCCAGGAGCTGGTGAGGGAACTGCTTCATCAGCAGAACTGGGAGAGAAACAGTTCCCTCTCTTCCCTTAAGTGGAGACAAATCCATGGATGAGACAAAGCCATTCCTGCAAATTGACTTTATTAATGAATTATAGATGCAGCAGATTTTTCAAAGGAAAGGAAAGTGTCTACATGTCCTTTAGCATAGAAAGATCTGTCATGGTTTGCAAATATACTATATGTGTGTTAACTAGAAAATCAAATGGATTGGCTGAGTTTGCAAGGATCCGGGAATTGGTTTGCAACTGTTGCTGTCCTGCTGCTGGAGAACTGGTTTAAACAGGTTTCTGCATGTGTGTATGTGTGTCTTCTGAATACTGGCTGGAAAGAAGATGGCTCTGTACTCAGAGAGGCCTGACTATTTCTGAGGTATTGTTTGCTGCTGATCTTCACTGAAGCAGATTTATGGACTAAAAAAGGACTGCTTATGATTGCTGATTTCTGTAAGCAATCAGAGGGACTATTGTAAATACCATTGTTCTGTTGGTCTCTTGGATTCAGTAAAAGTTCATGATTATATGGCAGTGTAGACTCGGGCCCCTTTCACACAGCTGAATAAAATCCCACATTAACTGGGATATATGGCATTGTGGACTCAGATAACCCAGTTCCAAGCAGATACTGTGGAATTTTTGCCTTGATATTCCAGGTTTTATGGCGGTGTGGAAGGGCCCTCAGATAATCCAAATCAGATTATGTGAATTATCTACTTTGATAATCTGAATTATATGGCAATGTAGAGGGGGCTAAGTGTATCCTGGGTAATCTCTTCCACATTACACAGCTATGGCACTTTGATGATGCTTTAACTGGCTCTACTTTATAGCATTCTGGGATTTGAAGTTTATTGAAGCACTGGATCTCTCTGGCAGAGAATTCTAAATATCTCAGGCCTTTTCTACACTGCCATATAATCCAGATTATCAAAGTAGATAATCCATATTATTTGATATGAACTGGATTATGGGTCTCTACATTGCCATATAATCAAAGCAGATAATCTGGATTTTATATGGCAGTGTAGAAGGGCCCTCAGAAAACCGCAGAACCCAGGATTCCATAGTGTCAAAGTGCCATAGTTGTGTGAGGATTGGGGTTGCTTCAATCTCTTTCTTCCCCAGTTAGTGAGAGTAAGAGGGGCTATGGAAAGAAGGCCTAGTGGAGGATCATGTGATTATTACCCATCACCATCACAACACCACAATTTCCAGGCAGGCAACATATAGGGGAATCTCCCTGCATCCTGAGGATGGGCATCTGGGGCTTCTTCAGACTTTACACGGGATAAATGGGGATCCTTCATAGCTCAGAGGCTCCCTTCCTTTGCTTTAAGTGAAAATATTTTTTATTAATTTCTGTTGCAGTTTCTATCTCAGACTGATTTTCAGGGCAAACAAAGCTTTCTAATTCACTGGTGCATATATGCAAATACTCACTTTTCTTGAAAGTCTTTCCTGCATTTTCCTGCATATTAATCCCTACACCATAACAGCTGACTGGTGTGTCTGGATGCTTTGCTTTGCTATGTCCACTAACACTAGCTTACTGAGCTTTTCTAAAATACCAGTCACATAATCAATAGTTGCATTGAATCTTCCCGGTATATATTCCATAGTTCTGAAAAGCCTTTGCCGGTAAACCTGTTTGCTGCTTCTGACAATGTGAAAAGGAGCTGGGTGGCCTTCCCTTTGAAGCCCACGGTGGCATTTTCAAGCTCTGTCACGACAAGTATGTTGTATGGTTTCTGTTGAGGTTTCACACACCTACCTTGTCTGTCCCAGATTTGTTTGTTTTTTTGCAAGAGGCAGTGAAGTGTGAAAGATGTTATTTTGATAGCTCTTTGTGCTGTTCTAGAGGCATAGAAGTGGTTAAGTTGATCTTGTTGTCTCTCAAGCATTCAAGAGGAAACTGTAGCAGAATGACTGGTGGAGTACCATCCATGAGCCAACTTGTGATGGTGCACATTTAAACTACCTCTCTGAAAGTACCATATAAATCACCAAGCTTGCCATTCAGTTAAGCAGACAGACAGATAAAAAGCAGCCATTCTGTGGCTGCCATAACTGAATGACAACCACTGAATGAACATTGATTGATTTAAGATTTCTCCTTGTCAGCCAGGTATGGAAATCGTCACCCTCCTAGGTGTTGTTGGATTGCAGCTCGCAGCATTCATTGCCTGTGCTGGGTAAGACCTGGAACTTGCAGTTTAATAATGTCGGGTGGGCCACATTCCCAATTCTGTTCTAAGTGATAGAGTTCTGGGTTGTTGTATGTCTTTCGGGCTGTGTGGCCATGTTCCAGAAGCATTCTCTCCTGACGTTTCGCCCACATCTATGGCAGGCATCCTCAGAGGTTGTGAGGTATGGATAGAGTTCTGTTTGTAAGTAATGCGAGTCAAATGTATTGTATTGTCTTCTGGCTTCACATCTTTTGATCCTTATATGCTAGTTGTTGCATTTTTGCAGATTAAGAATGCCAGTTCTGACCTGGGTCTGAGCAGATTTTTTTTTTGCTACTAAAAGTAGCTACATTTGTCGTTCCTCAGGTTTCTGCTTCCTGCCCCGTAAATTAAATCTGTGATTGAGCAGCATGGACCATTTGTAACAAGATAGTGTCCTCACCAATTCCTGGATTTCAACGGCATGCACCCAGTTAGTTAACACCTTTGCATTTAAATCGTGACAAAAACTTTGCAGTGTTTCTTTAGAGGTAGTAGGGTTTTAGAGTCCTTTAGAGCTAGTAAAACTATATAAATAGTCCAATGAAGTGACATAAGTTTTTCACCATATGGAAATAAAGTTTGCACTGAATAGTTTAAATATTTTATTGTTTTGGACTAGGATTTTGTGAGGTGTCAGTAGGGTTTCTGTTAGAAAACATGATTTATTTCGTTTTAGCTGTAGGTATTTTTAAGCAGACATTCCTTGAGACCTGGAATCTATTTCAAGAGTTCCTCCAGAATAAAAAAGTTGAAAAAGACTGATTAGACCAATGTGTTTCTGGAACAAATTGTTACCAATTCCATTGTGCTCATGCCTGAAAGGCAACACGTGGTAGTTAGGTAAAGGTAAAGGTTTTCCCATGACATTAAGTCTAGTCGCGTCCAACTCTGGGTGTGGTGCTCATCTCAATTTCTAAACTGAAAGAGCCGGCATTGTCGATAGACGCCTCCAAGTTCATGTGGCTGGCATGAATGCATGGAGCACCATTACCTTCCCACCAGAGAAGTACCTATTGATCCACTCACATTTGCATGTTTTCAAACTGCTAGATTGGCAGAAGCTGGGGCTAACAGTGGGAGCATACCCTGCTCCCCGGATTTGAACTACCGGCCTTTTGGTCAACAGCCACTGGGGGCTCAACATGGTAGGTTACAACCCCTTATATGGAGTAGAATTTTGCACGGGATTCAGCACTTCCCCAACCTGGAGAAATTGCATATGAAGCAAGTGGCCAGTAGCTCTCGTGAAGTATAAGTCAGTTTTCCCCAACCTGATGCCCGCCCGATGATTTGGCCAATGTGACTGGGGAGATGTGAGTTGTATTCCAGTATATCTGCAGGGCATCAGATCACTGAGGTTTTCAATAAGTCAAACAAATAGATAAAAATCATGACTTTGAATAGTGGTTGACTAAGACTTCTCTTTGTAAGTCAATGATGGGAATTAGGTGGCCCTTCCAAATGTTGTTGAATACATCTCCCAGTGTTCCTCACCTTTGTTGATGTTGGCTATGGCTCCTGGGTCTGAGACATGCCTCAGACATGTGTATCTATAAATTCCCCTGCATAAACATTAAGCAGATATGCAGATGATACCACTTTGATGGCTGAAAACGAGGAGGAGCTGAGGACCCTTACAACCAAGATGAAAGAAGAAAATCCAAAAGCTGGGTTGCACTAAACACTAAAAGAAAACAAGATTAGGGCAACCAGACTGATTGATAACTGACAAACAGAGGGAAAAATGTGGAGACAGTGACAGGCTTTGTATTTCTAGGCATGAAGATTACTACAGGTGCAGAGTGCAGCCAGGAAATCAGAAGATGTTTACTTCTTGGGAGGAGAGCAATGACCAATCTCAATGAAATAGTAAAGAGTAGAGACATCACACTGACAATGAAGTTAAAGCAATGGTATTCCCCATAGTAATCTATGAATGCGAGAGCTGGACCATAAGGAAAACTGAGCCAAGGAAGATAGATGCTTTTGAACTGTGATGTTGGAGGAAAATTCTGAGAGCGCTTTGGACTGCAAGAAGATCCAACCAGTCCATACTCCAGGAAATAAAACCTTTCTGCTCACTGGAGAGAAGGATATTAGAGGCAAAGATGAAGTACATTGGCCACATAATGAGAAGACAGGAAAGCTTGGAGAAGAGAATGATGCTGGGAAAAATGCAAGGAAAAAGGAAGGGGGGCCAACCAAGGGCAAGTGGATGAATGGTATGAAAATCCTTAATGGATTTTCTCAAGTAATAAAAAAGACGGGGGGAAAAAGTGGCTGGCTTGATCTTGAAGGAGCTGGTAGAAAGGGAGCTCTGGCGTGGGCTGGTCCATGAGGTCATGAAGAGTCAGAAGCGACTGAACGAATAAACAACAAAGCATTAAACTGCTATGTCTTGCCCGTCCTGGAATTCTATTGGGAACTTAAATACTGAACTGTCAAGAAAATATTGCCCCCAGATAATGCCTTTTTTAAGGACCCATAACATACACACAAAAAAGATGATCTGTAAAGTTCTTTATCAGGAAAGATGTTCCAAAAACAGATTTTGGGAGGCAGAAATAAAGCAGAATGGAAGGATTGACTTGATATTGATGTCATGCAGTTGACAAGAGTTTCACGATGGAATGGAGAAGGGAGCTTTTAGAAAAATGCTGATAGTTAGAAGGCACTGCACAGCTATTCTGTCTTTCTCCTTAATGGATTTTCTCAAGTAATAAAAAAGACGGGGAAAACAATGGGAACACACAGGAGCATTATAAGTGAAAGAAGACATCTGCCCCATAAACTTCTAGAACTCCCTCTTAAAGTTTTGAGAATGGAACAAGGCAGTGAAGCATGTCAAAATATTTCAAAAGAAAGTCAACCTATTCTTCATAGATCATAGCAAAAGCTTTGATTGTAAAGACCATGAAAAGCCATGAATTACTCATAAAGAAAGGGGTGTGCCACAAAAACGGATTGCTCTGATGCATAACCTGTACTTAGGACAAGAGGCTACTGTTGGGACAAAACATGAAGAAATTGATGGTTTACAATAGGTAAGCGGGTTGGGCTAGCCTGCATTTTATCACTGGCTCTTTAACTCGTATGCCAAAAAAATCATATATAGAACAGGATTAGACTCAGAGGAATGAGACATGAAAATGGAAGTAAAGAACATCAACAATTTGAGATATGCGGATGATGCTGTCCTACTGACGGAAAAAAACAAAGACCTCAAACAATTACTGAAGAAAGTCAAGGAAGAAAGTACAAAGACAGGTTTACAGCTGAACATTAAGAAATTAAAATTATGACCACATATTATTTACATAACTTTAAAGCAGACAATGAAGACATTTAAATAGTTCAAGATTTTCCACACCTTGGCTTCATCGATAATCAGAATGGAAACTGCAGTCAAGAAACCAGAAGACTCGGACTAGGAAGGGCAGCCTTGAAGGCCCCGGGCAAGATCCTGAACTGTAAAAATATATCACTGAATTCTAAAGTTAGAATGATCCGTGCCATGTATTTCCAATTTCTGTGTATGAAAGCTGAACAGTGAAGAAAGCTGATAGAAAGAAAATCAACTCCTTTGAAATGTGGTGCTGGATAAGGGTTCTGCTAAAAAGACAAAACAAATGGTCTTAGAGCAGTGATTCTCAACGTGGGATCCCCAGATGTTTTTGGCCTTCAACTCCTAACAGCTGGTAAACTGGCTGGGATTTCTGGGAGTTGTAGGCCAAAAGCATCTGGGGACCCCAGGTTGAGAACCACTGTCTTAGAGCAAATCAAGCCCTGGAAGCGAAGATAACAAAACTGAAACTCTCATATTTTGGCCCTATCATGAGAAGCAATTGTTATCTAGAAAAGACAATGATGTTTGGTAAGGTAGAAGATAGCAGGAAAAATGGAAGACCCCACATTCCAGATGGATAGACTTAGGACTTCATCCCATGAGTGAAGGGAAAGGGGAAAAGCAGAAGGAACCATTTTCCTCTGTTCCCTCCCTTCGAGGTCCGTCTTCTGGGATTCCTGCCATCCCATGTTATTTTCCTTTTGAGGTCCGTCTTTCTCTCGCTTTCCCATTTGGAGTCAGGTAGCACCCAACTCCTCTGCAGAAACAGAGCCCCACCAAAAATGCCTTTGCATCATGTGACGGCCCCTATGGGACTCCGTTTCCGAAGAACATGGAAACGGAACCCAGAATCCGTGGGATGAGGTCCTTAATCAAGGACGCCACGTATACCTTGAGTCTGTAAGACCTGAGCAGGGCGGTTGGTGACTTGGAGGACCATCATTCATAGGGTTGCCATAAGTTGAATTAGTCACGCTTTACGTGGGGCTGACTCAGAAGAGCGTTTGGAAACATCAACAACAAAGGTCAGCTGAGTGCAATTCAAGGTCCTAGTTTTAACCTACAAAGCCCCATACGGTTCAGGTCCAGCCTACTTGAGGGACCATATCTTCTTCTACCAACCCAATCGAGCTCTGAGATCTTCAGGAGAGGCCCCTTTCTTGGTCCCACCGTCACCACAGGTGTGTTTGGTGAGAATGAGAGAGAGAGAGAGCCTTTTCAGTGGTGGTCCTGCAGCTCTGGAACTGCCTCCCTATAATAATAATAATAATAATAATAATAATAATAATAATAATAATAATAAAATATTTATTTCTATTCCCTAATGAGGCACAATTGGCCCTCTCCTTACTGCCCTTTCATTCGTAAATTAAAACCTTTCTGTGGAGCCAGGCCTTCCCAGATGAATGATAATAGGCACTGCCAGTCTGATAATACTCTGATAAATAACCTCAGTGGCCAGAAGTTATGGAGACCTTTAAATGGTGCTTGCTGTAACTGTTTTATATTATATGTTAAATTGGATTTTGATAACGGAATATGATGTTTTAGCTGATTATGTATTGTGTGCGGATGTATTTGCATAAGTTTTATATTTTGGCCACTGCTTTGAGTTCCACCCACGAGATAAAAGCGGGATAGAAATAAAATAATAATAATAATAATAATAATAATAACAACAACAACAACAACAACAACTCAACTTGACAGAAGTTAACAACTGGAAGCAAAACTAAAATGGATTAAGTTAATTTGTTAGGTGCTGTACTCATTCCCAGCTACATTTAGGGCTGGCTACTGGCTATGCTGACAGCAGAATCTGAGAGTCCAAAAAGTGACATTTCAAAACTCGAAATGACTGAGAGAGGCTAAAAGAGCAGGCAACAGACTACTAAAATAGACTAGCATTTGGAACACGGACCCGATTTGTTATTTGATCCTCCATGTTTGTGCCTACAGTTTTAATTTAATTGCCTTACCTCCCCCATCCCCCACTCCGCCAACCCTCCCCTTTATTTAGGCTATCTTCCCTTGAGGTTGTTACATTTCTGCATGAGTTCTTGTGTCAATCCGTTATTTTCTATTGTAGACACTATTGTTGTCAGATACTTTGTCATTTTTTAACAGAAAGGTGGGGGTTATAATTGGAACAAATAAATTCAGTCATTCCACTGCACCTTTTCCGTAAACTCAAGGTGGCTCTGTTGTCATGCTGCCTTCCCTTTCTACCACAAATGCACAGTGTGCTTTCTGGATGGTGTCTTTAGGAAATTAAACTGATCAAATTGCCTTTTATTGAGGGTGCTGTTTTGGAAAATTGTCATCCCCTTTCATAGTGGAGACAACCTCTATAAATTGCAAACTGAATGGCGCCCAAGTGCTTTCTGTGTCTAAGTAGGGACAGCTGGTAACACAGTTTATAAGCAATTGATGTCCAAAAGGCATCCATTTGTGGTGTCTTTTTTTCTCCATGGACAATTTGCCCAAATATACTAACTGATTATGTGAAATACAGTATCGCTATTAACCAATAGAAGGGAATGCTTCCGTTGCCTAGTAACGTAACTTGGTTGAAAAAAGGAAATAAAAATAGAAAAACAGACAAGCCTTGATGCCAAGCAAAAATATTATAACTTGTAGTGTTTGAAGCTAGGATTTGGAATATAGGCTGAAAATATATCGAAGTAGGAAAATAGCAATACTTTGCTGGTCTTATCTGGCTAAATATATATTTAGCCATATAGCCTTGGTTCTATCCTACTGGATGTTCATACTGCCACCAAATATGTGGGTATAAAACTGGTAAGGAAATAAATGGCTTAATGGAAAACAAATTACTTTCAGGATGAATTGGGTTCAACTGCAAGGAGTCCTTGTAGAACCTTATCCACATTACTATGAGTAGGAAAAACGTAAGTATCTGTTCTCCAGGCCTGCCTCAGGGGAGCGTGCTTGCTTCGTCAATGTTTAACATCTACACAAATGATCAGCCATTGCCAGAAGGCACAGTGAGTTTCATCTATGCTGATGATCGTGCCATCACCACCCAAACAGAGAGCTTTGAAATGGTTGAACAGAAGCTCTCTAAAGCTTTAGGTGCTCTTACTGCCTACTACAGGGGAAACCAGCTGATCCCTAATCCATCTAAAACACAAACATTAAGAACAGATAAGCATCTTGAGCTCTGAGAATTACCTGAGAAGGAATCCCACTGGGGCATTGCAGCACACCAAAATACTTGGAAGTTACCCTGGACCGTGCCCTGACTTACAAGAAGCACTGCTTGACTATCAAGCAAAAACTGGGTGCTAGAAATAACATAGTACAAAAGCTGACTGGCACAACCTGGGAATCACAACCAGACACAGTGAAGACATCTGCCCTTGCACTTTGCTACTCTGCTGCTGAATATGCATGCCCAGTGTGGAATGCAAATCACCACATTAAAACAGTGGATGTGGCTCTTAATGAGACATGCCGCATTATCACAGGATGTCTACGCCTCACACCACTGGAGAAATTATACTGTTTAGCCAGCATTGCACCACCTGACATCTGCTGGGAAGTAGCAACCAGCAATGAAAGCACCAAGGCATTGACATCTCCAACCCATCCCCTGTTCGGGTATCAGCCAGCACGCCAATGCCTTAAATCAAGAAATAGTTTTCTAAGATCTACAGAAATACTCGCAGGAACACCTCAGCAAGCGAGAGTCCAAAAGTGGCAGACTAAAATTCGGAACCTCAATCAGTGGCTAACACTGGATGAGAGACTCCTTCCTGGGCACACAGAAGACTGGGCGACTTGGAAGGCGCTGAACAGACTGTGCTCTGGCTCCACAAGATGCAGAGCCAACCTTAAGAAATGGGGCTACAAAGTGGAGTCCACGGCATGCGAGTGTGGAGAAGAGCAAACCACAGACCACCTATTACAATGCAGTCTGAGCCCTGCCACATCCACTATGGAGGACCTTCTTACAGCAACACCAGATGCACTCCAAGTAGCTAGCTACTAGTCAAAGGACATTTAATGCCACATTTTAAAAACTTTGTTTGTGTTTTCAAATACATTACAATTTGTACCCTCGGTTCGCCTGTTACACAATAGATAAATAAATAGGGAGTAATGAAGCTGATTCGTAGATGGAAATTCTCACTTGCTTGTCTGGAGAGGGCAACTTCATGTAAATATCACTTTATACCAGGTTAGGGAATCTGTGGTCCTAGAATTGTAACAAGAACTCCCAGTCTCCTTGACCATTGATTATACTAGCTACTAGTGCTGATTGGGGTTGGAATGATGATTTGAGCATTGTACTATGCTTTGGGAGGCTAGGGTTTGAATCCCCATTTGCCATGAAACCTTGGGTAAGTTACATTCCCTCAGCTTCAGAGGAAGGCAAAGGCAAATCTTGCAAAGAAACCCCTGTAATATGGTCAGTATAGGTCAGGAACAATTTGGAAATGTACAACAACAACAAAAAGAACACATTTAGGATAGAAATGCCATACATCCTCCTTTTCCAGAACATGTCCTCTTTTTCAGAGCTAAAAATCCTCTCTAAGCAGATCTTTTAAATGCTTGGTTTTCTTTCCTGGCCTTAAATGAAACTCAAAGCAGTCACTATATAAACCAGGGCTAGGAAAAAAAAACTTTTTCAGGAAAAAACGTCATTCTCTATTAATGTTGATGACTACCCTTGCTGATGGGAATTGTAGTACAGCAACAGCTGAGAGATTATACTTTCCCAACCCCTATGTAAATATTGAAAATATGGGTTTTATGTATAGGGAAAGCAAAGGAAAATGGACATCATTTGGGTGCTGGTATGTTTATTTATTACTTATTTGTTTATTTACAGCATTTATATTCTGCCCTTCTCACCCCAAAGGGGACTCAAGGCGTATCACAGAACACATATACGGCAAACATTCAATGCCGATTATAACAGTGACAAGACAGAGAACAGATAGAAGTATATAGACTTTCTCATCTTTTGGCATCTTTAGAGGCTGTGCTCTGTTCCGGCCACCGGAGGATGCTGTCACTCCAGCTACCTGCCGAGGAGCTTCCTTTGTTTGTAAACTTCCTCCTTTTTCTGATCTAAATGCTGAGCTTAAATAAATATCTCCCCATGCTAATGCGGTTCCTATTTATCTACTCACATTTGTTTTCAAACTGCTAGGTTGGCAAAAGCTGGGCCAAATGTGAGGAGTTCACTTTGAACTCTCGACCTTCTGATTGGCAAGATTTATTGCAGCTTGGTGATTAACCTGCTGTGCTAAAGCCCGGTTGTTGATGTGGCATGGATCTATTTTGTATTATGTGTAGAAATTCAGTGCCAGTTAGAATATCTGATTTTGCAGATATCACCAGAAATAGGGTTTGTGGGGCGTAAACAGTGTATGAAGTGTTGGGGCAAGACTAAGAAGCTAAACAGTATGACTGTTTGCCAAACAATGATAGAAAAAATTATTTTCTTAACCAGACAATGGGCTGAGCAGTCTGATGACTTGACCATCACTTAGAAAAGGATTGTAATTTGTCATAAAAGCGTGCCTAAGAAAGGGAGGTGTAAATAAGCAATAAAGCTATGCCAGATTCCCCCCCCCTTTTTTTTAAAGAGATGAGACAGAATGTTTCTGAGCCTTTATTGCCAAAAGCACAACTGATAAGATTGGCCATGATCCATGGGCCACTTACACTGACATTTTTATCTGATGTGTATCAAGCTGAGTAATGTCCTTTAGGAAAGATTCTCTGCTTAAGATAACCAAACCGTGAAGAAAGTACATTCATTACATGATGTAGTGTATAGTTTAGCAAATTGTCTAGAACTGTACACTTAAGATTATCTGCTGGTATCTATTTTCACTGGTTGTAGAGTATTTGGGGTGAGAATGCCTTTTGACTTAGTTGTTTTTATAGACAACTTATCTTCAGCCATTTTCCTGATGTGTTGGGAGAATGCATAGTAATACAGTTGAGTGATCAAATATGCCATAATGGTTTCAGTGTCAGAGAAGATATTGAAGGCAGAGCTGAAATGGAACATCATTTCCTTCTCTTCCGCTGATGGAATTTGGAGAATTTACCCTATGCAGAACTTACTACATACAGCATATCGGACCCTTCCTGCTCTACATTGTCATTTTTCATGTTCCATTCAGATTCTTAAACCGCATGGTGAAAAACCTAATATGCACCCTGAGGCTAAATGTTTTTGGATAATACACCTGTCACCAAGAAGGGTTATATCCATTATTAGTTTTGTTTGGTTTTCAGTTCTCTGGTTATAAATGAAGCTATTATTGTTGTCCAATGAAGTGTGTGATTGCATGTATGGCTAGGGAAAGAAAGAAAGAAAGAGACACCTTCATCTAATGCTGAAAAAATACTGGCAGATCTTGCAGGGGAGGGGAGGAGTCCCACTGGAACAGAGTTTTAATTAGCTTGGGCAATAGCAACAAAGATAAATATAGTCAACTGAAGCTATTTCAGATCCACATGATACAGTCTATCTGTCAATAGAGCAAATGTGCTTCAACAAAGAATGATTTTGTCTGAGTAGTTTTTTAAAAGAAAATGTAATCCATTTAAAACTAAATGTGCATTGTAGAAGCTTGGCTATTTTATTTTTAACCAAGGATGCTGACAAGGAAATCTGCTTCTTGTCTGGCACTTTATTTTCCACTTTTTAACATCAATTTTTTATTTTATTTCATTAATATTAATTTATTAATTGTGCCAACTAGTTCATGCTCTGGTTGAACATAATGTGCCACTGTCCAATACAAGGCCAATGGCAGCATGAAACTCCCTTACAGATTTTCATGTTGTTTGAGTCAACATAATTCAGCCAAACTCTGTAGCCAAACAAACCCCTACTGGTCAACCATTGTTCAGTAAGAGCTCCAATATAAACCTTCTATTCCTCATCTTTCATTGAGCTTTTCAGTTCACTGAAAAACCCTGCACTGCTTTTTTAACCTGACACAAATAATAAAACATAACTTAAGGAGTGGAAGCTGGTAGCTTCCATGTCAGTAAGGCAGTGAGTTCTTGGTGGTCTTAGATTAAATTTTAAGGAACTGAACTAAAAGCTTGAGCAAATTGGATTGTCATGTGTTTTCTGGGCTGTATGGCCATGTTCCAGAAGCACTCTCTCCTGACATTTTGCCCACATCAGAGGTTGTGAGGTACACAACCTCTGAGGATGCCTGCCATAGATGTGGGTGAAACGTCAGGGGAGCATGCTTCTGGAACATGGCCATACAGCCCGGGAAACACAACAGACAATCCTGTGATTCCGGCCATGCAAGCCTTCGACAACACCTTGAGCAAGTTGCCTGTCCCACTCACATGAAAATCAATAGCTTCTCCTAATTTAAGGAAGGCACTTATTTACATAACAGTTATGCACTAATGTCCATTGAAATCCTAGCAGTGGTAGGTTCTGACTTCCATGTTAGTGTGGTGAATCTTCTGCAGTCATTAGATAACTTTAAAGGAGCTGTCCAGTGTGCTAACCTGTTAGGATTTGAGTCTAGCACCTTGGGAATTTCTTTTAAAAGCTGGAGAGTATACACTGTCTCACAGACACAGAAAACAGCAACTAATCATGAATTCTAGCACATATCACCTACAAAACTATACACTCTTTTTAGGGACCACATGCAGAGACCAAGATCCAATTAAATTGGTGGGACATAATTTGATGCAAGCATACATAAGTTATACTATAACACTACCATATTCCCAGTTACTAAGGTATAACTTCATTACAATAATTAATTAGGAATAACCTCCTTCTCTTGTGGCATAAATGTAATGCAGTTCTTAATTTTATAGCTACAGAAATGTGGCCCCACTAAATGACGAAGCAATACCACTTAGCTTGAACACTTGAAAAGGAATGAAGTGATTCCTAAGAGCCAGTATAGGCTTCCCAAGAACAAAGCATGCCACACTTATTATTGTCTTTTTTAAAAAAAAGAATTAACAAGCTTGATAGATCAGGGAAGTGCTGTGGATGTAGTGTTCCTTGATTTCAGTTAGCCACTTCAGATATTATTTCAGGGAAGAAGATAAACTCCAAGGGTGCCGCGGGGATGGGGCCAGTGTTGTACATAATCTGTATATTTTACTTGGACAATAAAACAGATCAGATTTGCAGATGGTATTATGAGTTCGCAGTGTGATGGAGCAGCAAAAAAATGGCAAATCAGGTCTTGCCTGCATCAACGTAAGTATAGTATCCAGATTATTGGAAGCAATCGTCCAACTCAATTCTGTCCAGGTCCAACCTCATCTGGCATATTGTGACCACTTCTGGCACCACATTTCAAAAATGATATTGACAAGTTGGAACTCACCCAGAGGAGGGCAGTCTAGATGGTCAAAGATTTGAAAAACAGAAGTGTAAAGAATGGCTTAGGAAAGTAGGCAGGTTTACCTTGGCAAAGAGAAGATTGCAAAGTGATATGGTAGCCATTTTTAAATATCTAAAGGGGTGTCATGTGTAAGATGGGGTGAGTTAGTTTTGTGCTGTTCCAGAGACTACGTCATGAACCATTGGATTCAGATTACAACAAAAGAAGTTTCACCTAAACTTTAGGAAGAATCTTAACCATAAGAGCTATTTGAAAGTGGAATAGATTACCTTTGAATGTGATGGACTCTTCTTTGTAAGTTTTCAGACTGTGGTTAAATAGCTGTCTCTCAGGAGTGTGGCCGGGAACTGGACTAAATGATCCTTGAGGTCTCTTTTGAGTCTTTGAATTTTTGTTCTGATCGTTTACATTCATTCTCATGCTGGTATCTTGTGTTCTGTTGTGGATAAAATATTTTGTTCTACAGAATATTGGCTTGTTTTCAGATACTGTGTTTTCAATAATAATAATAATAATAATAATAATAATAATAATAATAATAGGCCCATGAATGGGATCCTGAAGAAGGAGACAGAAGGCCTGATCCTTGCAGCTCAGGAGCAAGCCATCAGAACAAATGATTCATTAGAACTTATGCCTCAAGTACCACCTCCCAGCAGTAAAGAACTGGTGGGATCACAAACCTGCAAAAGTATTGGAAAATGAACACGCGAAGATACTGTGGGACTTCCGAATCCAGACTGACAAAGTTCTGGAACACAATACACCACACATCACAGTTGTGGAAAAGAAAAAGTTTTGGATCATTGATGTTGCCATCCCAGGTGACAGTCGCATTGACGAAAAACAACAGGAAAAACTCAGCCGCTATCAGGACCTCAAGATTGAACTGCAAAGACTCTGGCAGAAACCAGTGCAGGTGGTCCTGGTGTTGATTGGTACATTGGGTGCTGTGCCAAAAGATCTCAGCCGGCATTTGGAAACAATAGGCATTGACAAAATTACGATCTGCCAACTGCAAAAAGCCACCCTACTGAGATCTGTGCGCATCATCCGAAAATACATCACACAGCCCTAGACACTTGGGAAGTGTTTGACTTGTGATTTTGTGATATGAAATCCAGCATGTCTATCTTGTTTGCTGTGTCTTAAAATAAAATAATAATAAATACATAAATAAATAATTTTATTTCTAACCCACACCTCTCTCCCTGAAGGGACTCAGAGTGGCTAACCACAATACCTGTTTTAATTACTTTTCATAACTGTGTAAATAAATAGTTACTTTTTTAAAAAAAGAGACAGCTGCCACAGTGACTAATACATTTGCCCCTTGTGGCTTTAATGGTAGACATTTATTTAAAATCATCTTTCAAGCACTGTTTCCAGCATAATGCTTTAAAACTGCCAGAAGGATGGTGCATATTATTCTAAAGCAGGAGGAATTTGAGTTCAGTGATACACTGACTCTCTGTCCTCACTTCTGCTTCTACATCTAGTTAAAGAAACTGAAGTTCACAGTCCCTCCCTTGTCCTGGCATGCCCCCCCCCCACCGCATTTCCAGCCACAGATCCATCCACCTTGTTTCCCTGCAGTTAGAGGAAGGCATAAAACAATGGCTTTTAATGAGCCCTGTTCTGTCTGATGACTCAGTAGCGCCATGAAGAGGTAAAGCACCACTCGATGCCATCTGATCACGCATCTGTTCTTCAACTGGAAAGGAAATGCCAGTGCAGAAAAATCTGCTGACAGAGGCACAGATGACAGTGTCAGCATGGAGTAGAAGTGGCAGGGAAATGAAGACGCTGCTGCAATTATCCTAAACAAAAGGACTTTGAAGCATAAAGACCCCTGTTCCAGAGACTGCAGCACACAACACACATCTAAGGAATGCAAGAGCGTTAGTACTTTACATTATTTGCACTCTGCATTTTAGCCTTAAAAGGGACCCAGAGTGTTTTATAGATATCAGTCATTTCCTTCAGGCCTGGAGTGCATATGCAAACATATTTACAAGACCTGTTCTGTTTATTCCAAATAACTATGTAAGTGTGTGTGTGCATCTACTATCCCATTAAATGAACAGGAGGCCCTAAGGCAGCACATTTGGGGGTGAAGTAGTTTCCGTCTGCATTAGCTACAGACAACTAGTTACCATTTTATTTATTCACAGCTAGATGCTGCTAGACACCTCCTTCCTCCCAGCCACACTTTTTAAAGGGTGTGTTAGATTCATGTGGCTATTCCCATGAAAAGCGTTTCTTCACAAAGTGCAGGCATCTTCAAATGCATTTGGAAGTGGCAAACCACAATGCGTGTATATTTTCAGACTACATTGAACAATACAAGTAGACTGTGGTAGGAAAGTTAATTTTTTTAAACTACAATTAACTATCAGCATCTACTGGGCATTGGTCCCAGGACCCCAATGGAAAGTAAAGGTAAAGGTTTTCCCCTTGTTCATGTCCAACTCTGGAGATTGGTGCTCATTTCCATTTCTAAGCCGAAGAGCCGGCGTTGTCCATAGACACCTCCAAGGTCATGTGGCCGGTATGACTGCAGGGAGCGCCAATACCTTCCCTCCAGAGTGGTACCTATTAATCTACTCACATTTGCATGTTTTCAAACAGCTAGTTTGGCAAAAGCTGGGGCTAACAGCAGGAGCTCATCCCACTCCCCAGATTGGAACTGCCAACTTTTCAGTCAGCAAATTCAGCAGCTCAGCAGTTTAATCCGCTGTGCCACCGGGGGCTCCGTAATGCAATTACAGTAAAATGGCATCTCTCATATAAAATGGCTAAGAGTCTGAGGATCTATGAAGTGGTGGGAGGCTACAGCATGGGATGCTGGCACATTAATGTAGTGTTCAGAGCACAGCAAAATCAGTTCACTTTTTGGATTATTTTCCAAATATTTTTGAGCTATGGTTGGCTGAATCTGAATGCAGAACCTGAGGATATGAACGAATAACTATATAGTCACTGATAAAACCAAGAGGTTAGAAATATTATCATTTGGACTGCAAATCTCTTGAATACCACTGTCTGCATGGCCACTGACCACGACAGCTAAGGGATTTTGGAAATTGTAGTTCTCAATCTCTTGCACACTGCACAAAGTGAGCACTTTGATACTATTTTAACCGCCATGGGTCCATCCTGAGTCTGAAGCCCTGCTCGGCCATAGCAACCCACAGAAAGTACTTTGGGCAAGTCATATTCTCTCATCATCAGAGGATGGCAATGGCAAACTCCTGACAAATCTTACCAAGAAATGTAGATGCACACACACACACACACACACATGTACTGCATCTACGTGTTGTGTATGTGTGCATGTATACGTGTGTGTATATATATTGAATAAATATTCCATCCCAATGTAATTTTCCTTTAGTCCTTAGGTTCCAGTAAAACCTCCGGTGGCCTAGGGGATAAAAGCCTTGTGACCTGAAGGTTGGGTTGCCGACCTGAAGGCTGCCAGGTTCAAATCCCACTCAGGGAGAGCGCAGATGAGCTCCCTCTATCGGCTCCAGCTCCATGCGGGGATATGAGAGAAGCCTCCCACAAGGATGGTAAAACATCAAAACATCCGGGCGTCCCCTGGGCAACGTCCTTGCAGACGGCCAATTCTCTCACTCCAGAAGCAACTCGGGTTGCTCCTGACACAAAAAAAAAGTAAAACCTCTGTATGTAGGCCTCCAAAGAAAAGAGGCTGGCAATGTTACCAAGAGCATACAGTGTGACATGGTTTGATTCCAGGATCTCCCTAGGCTACAGAAATCTGTGGATGCTCATTTCTCTTTATATACAATGGCACAATAAAACAATGTCCCTTATATAAAACGACAAAATCAAGGTTTGCTTATTGGATTTTTTAAAATGCTTTCAAACCATTGATACAGAATTGTGGCTATGAAGGGGCCAACTTTAGGCTGCCTGTTGACAAAGAATTCTAGAGAGGAACACACTTCAGTAACTTACACTTAATACTAGAAAATAAAGAAAATTTAATCTGGGGGACAGAAGTCTCATTCGGATGGTCAACACCCTAAACCTATAAATTCTAGTGCCTATTTTAAACATTTGCATTTGTACATATAAATTAGCACATCTAGATGTTATACAGTTTGGTGTTCTTTTGGGAAGAGACTGTGCTTTTGATGTGTTGTCGAAGGCTTTCACAGGGTTGTTGTATGTTTTTCGGGCTGTGTGACCATGTTCCAGAAGTATTCTCTCCTGACGTTTCGCCCACATCTATGACAGGAATCCTCAGAGGTTGTGCTTTTGTTTGCTTGTTTTAAGGTGGAGCTGATGACCTCCTTATAAACTACACTAGCTTGGAGGCTTCACCGTTTTCTTTTTACCTTTTAACAATGGAGAAAAAATGTCTTTCAAAAAGAAAAATAATTTGAAAGGACAAATATAAGATACTACACTTAGGAATAAAAAATCAAATGCAAAAGTACAGAATGGGTGATGCCTGGCTCGACAACAGCCCATGTGAAAAAGATATTGGAGTCTTCATGGACAACAAGTTGAACATGAGCCAACAGTGTGATGCAGCAGCTTAAAAAGTTGTCTAGATTGGAGGAAGTCATGGTGCCTTTGTATTCTGCTTTGGTTAGACGTCACCTGGAATACTGTGTCCAGTTCTGGGCACCACAGTTTAAAAGAGATATTGACAAGTTGAAAGATGTCCAGAAGAGAGTGACTAAAATGATCAAAAGTCTGGAGATCATGCCCTACGATAAACATCTTAAAGAACTGGGTATGTTTAGCCTGCAGAAGAGAAGGCTGAGAGGGAGGAGACATGATAGCCATGTATAAATATGTGAAAGGATGTCATAAGGAAGAGGGAGCAGGCTTGTTTTCTGCTGCCCTTGAAACTAGAACTCAGAGCAGTGGATTCAAATTCCAGGAAAGTAGATTCCACCTGAACATTAGGAAGAACTTCCTGACCATATGGGCTGTTCAACAGTGGAACTCTCTGCCTCAGAGTGTGGTGGAAGCTCCTTCCTTGGAAACTTTTAAACAAAGGCTGAATGGCCATCTTTCAGGGATACTTTGATTGTGCTTTTCCTGCATGGCAGGGGGTTGGACTAGATGGCCCGTGTTGTCTCTTCCAACTATATTGTTCTATGATTCTGTGAACTGCCAAGTTAGAAGTGAGGAAGGGAATACTCGGCCCTTCAGAGTTTTGGACTACAACTCCTATAATACTTTACCATTGGCATGCTGGTTTGAGCTCTGGGAAGTGAATGAGAGCTAAGAGAAGATCCCTAATTCTACTTTAAAAGATAATAAGAGTTGTATAATGTGAGTTACAAGCATGATTATGATCAGAACCGCTATGGGTATGTTGCTTGGTGTATTTTTGTTTGCTTATTTTTCTGAACTAGGTCATTGAAATCTCTATTACTCAACAAACATTCCAAGTTCTGTTTATTCAGGATGCCTGAGTTGTCATATACACAGTTTGGTTGCCTGTGGTAATTTTGTCTGGAACAAAAATCCCACTGTGTTAGACATGCCTAAGAGTCAACAAGTCTGGCATATAGTACAGCCTTTAGGGGTCAGTCTGAAAGTGTGGGTCTTTCTTTAAAATTAGTATGACATTTTGTGTAGTTAGATGTGACTGCATATATATTGAACTGAGTTCTTGGGAATACCCTTGCCTCAGCACACACACATACACCATTCCCTAGTTAGATCAGTTGAGGATATGTTGCAAACGGCTGAGTGTTTGTGTGTTTATTTATGGGCCTTCAAGCTGCGTGTTGACTTAGGGTAATATCATGCATCTCATTAGGTTTTCTGAGATAAGGAATTCTCAGAGATGGTTTTGTCATTTCCTTTTTCTGAAATATAGCCTACAGCAGGGCTTCTTAAACTTTTCCACTTGCTATCCCAAGAAATGTTTATGTGAGCCCAGGTATATAGGTATATAAAAATCAAATATTTACAAGGCTTGCTAAACAGGGAGAGATACAGTACCTCAAGAGAGACCGTACTTCGAGAAATCTGACTTGGCCATGGTGGTCCACACCTTGGTTACAACTAAATTGGACTACTGCAACACACTCTATGTGGGGCTGCCTTTGAAGACGGCCCGGAAATTGCAACTGGTGCAAAATTCAGTAGTCAGGTTGTTAACTGGAGCTTGTACAAGTAGTGGATGACGCCTCTACTGAAGCAGCTCCGCTGGCTGCCAATAAGTTTCCGGTCCCGATTCAAAGTGCAGGTTATTACCTATAAAGCCCTAAACGGTTTGGATCCTGCTTATCTGCGTGACCGTATCTCTCCCTATGAACTGGCATGGGCTCTAAGATCCGCCAGGAAGGCCCTTATCTCACTCCTGCCCCCGTCACAAGCACGGTTGGTGGGGACGAGGGAGAAGGCCTTCTAGGTGGTGGCCCCCTGACTCTGAAACTCTCTCTCCAAGGAAATCAGATTAGCCCCCACCTTGTCCACATTCCATAAAGACTTGAAAACTTGAATGTTCCAAAGTGCCTTCGAATAACAGTTTAGCTTGCAACCATCCCTGCCCAGCCATGATTTATTTGTTCTGTTTTTCCTGTACTTTATTCCCAGCCGTGGTCTTACCATTCTGCATTTTGCACAAACCTTGCCTTCCCTCGCAAATCTGAATATGCCCACTTTTTGGTTTTGTGATGTTAATTGATGTACTTTATGATATTTTTGCTTTCTCTGTTTTTAATTGTTTTAATTATATGTTTTTTGTTATGTCTTTTTAATTTTGTACTTTGAATTACCGGTTTCTTCTGGGCCTGGACCTCATGTAAGCCACCCCAAGTCCCTTCGGGGAGATGGAGGTGGGTTATAAGAATTATTATTATTATTATTATTATTATTATTATTATTATTATTATTATTATCCTTTTTATGAAATATAACTGAAACATCTTCTGCAGTGCCACTGTAAACACTGTGCATGGAAATGTGTGAAACAGTCACTAGGTGACATTCAGAAAACTTTTGCTGCTGCT
The DNA here is from genome assembly GCF_035594765.1 of Anolis carolinensis. Classification (NCBI taxonomy): domain Eukaryota; kingdom Metazoa; phylum Chordata; class Lepidosauria; order Squamata; family Anolidae; genus Anolis; species Anolis carolinensis. The sequence continues at coordinate 71,235,346 of NC_085846.1, forward strand.
CAGTCATTTAGTTGTCTCCGACTCTTTGTGACCTCATGGACCAGTCCACGCCAGAGCTCCCTGTCGGCCGTCACCGCCCCCAGTTCCTTCAAGGTCAAGCCAGTCACTTCAAGGATACCGTCCATCCATCTTGCCCTTGGTCGGCCTCTCTTCCTTTTTCCTTCAATTTTCCCCAGCATCGTGATCTTTTCCAAGCTTTCCTGTCTCCTCATGATGTGGCCAAAATACTTCCGCTTTGCCTCTAATATCCTTCCCTCCAGTGAGCAGCCGGGCATTATTTCCTGGAGGATGGACTGGTTGGATCTTCTTGCGGTCCAAGGCACTCACAGGATTTTTCTCCAAAAAACTATTACTGTTGTCAAATTTTTCAGGACTCCATTTTGAGTCGGGAACCACAGTTTAAGAAACAGTGGCTTGCAGCACCTCATATTCACTGATAGTCTCCCATCCAAATACTATAAATTAAATAGTAGCGGTGTGGTAAAAACAAAATTAAAATAAAGTAGATATACTAAAATGGCATTTAAAACTCATATTCCCCATAATGTATAGCAATGGATGCTATCTTCCACTTGTAGATACATGGTATATTCCAGTTATATACACATGTGTTGTCGAAGGCTTTCATGACCGGGATCACAGGGTTGTTGTATGTCTTTTGGGCTGTGTGGCCATGTTCCAGAAGTCAGGAGAGAATACTTCTGGAACATGGCCACACAGCCCGAAAGACATACAACAACCCTATATACACATGGTATGGGTCCAGGTTACCTACAGGATCGCCTTCACCCATATATTCTACCTCGGGGGGCGACTACTCCAACCAGCCAAAACCCGACTGGCGACTGTCACCCAGAGGACCTTTCATCAGCCGTCCCAAGACTGTGGAATGACCTGCCAGAACAACTCTTGACAGCTAAATGAGCTGTCAGAATTTAAGAGACAATTGAAGACCTATCTCTTCCGGCAGGCCTATCCAGTCAATTTTTAACAATGAATTTTAAACTCATGTCTTGTGTTTACTGTATTTCAATTTCCTGTGAATTTTAATATATGTATTTCATAGAGATACATTTTAATATATGTATTTGACATAATGTTCTATAATTCTGTAATAGTGTTTTTCACTATGTTTTGCCCCGTCTCACCTCAAGTCGGGTAAAAATAAATTATGATGATGATGATGATGATGATGATGATTATGATGATGATTATTATTATGCCAGTTCCTCCTATTAGGATACAATTTAACTTTTGAATAGCTTTTTTTGTGTCAGAACCAACTTAAGAAACTGCAAGTCACTTCTGCTGTGAGAGAATTGGCCGTCTGCAAGGACATTGCCCAGGGAATGCCCAGATGTTTGATGTTTTACCATCCTGTGGGAGACTTCTCTCATGTCCCCACATGGGGAGCTAGAGCTGATAGACAGGAGCTCACCCCACTCCCTGGATTCGAACCACCGACCTTTCGGTGAGCAGTCTGCTGGCACAAGGATTTAACTCATTGCGCCACCAGGGGCTCCCTAAAATCAATATTTTCGTGTCATAAAAAGCAAATATATGAGAGGTTGACAGATTGTAGCCTAGTAGGAAAGAAGGGCTACAGTTGTTACTAGCATAAACAGAAAGGAGAAAATTAACTATTTGACCCACAGAACAATACGTGGGATGTAGCCTTAGAAATATGTGTCAGTTTTTTCAAAATGTTTGCCAGTTTGTTCCTCACAGCATCTATGCTTCTCTTTGCCTCACTCGGAGGAGCATAAATGAGCTTTTAGCATACCAATCTCCCTTTCATTTTTTCCTAATGACTTCTTGAACACATGAAGATAATTATAGTCCCACACCTTCACCCGCTGCAGACCATAGCATTCTTCTTTCCCCCATTCTTTTTCGCTCCTGTGCCGTTCATTCTCTTTTGCTTACTGTACATGGCTAGAATAACAGTCCTTGTTCTCATGCCTGTACACCTCTGTGACACAAGGAAACAAAGATCTCTGCTTGAAAGCTTGAAATGTTTGGGAACTCTTTTTTGTTTTGTTTTTTTTAATTACAGCTGATATTGTGGAGAATTCTAGGAAAATGAATGCAGGCGGTGCACACATTGCATGCCTTTGTGATGCCATTCAAAACTGGCTGTCAAAATTCCCCATCAAGGAATATCGCAACCTAGCAATTATGCGCATGTATTAGCTAAGCACCCATTCTCTCTCCAGAAGGCTTTGTGACTCTTATCTTTTCAAAGGAAGCAGATATCTTATCTCCATGACTGCTAGAGGGCTGCAAACACACCTCCCAAGGCAGATTCCTTCTGATAACATTTTATTTTAAGGCAGGGATATTGTGGGTGCTTCAAAGCCACTGTCAGCAAGAGCCAGGGATGCCCTTTTTAATTTGTATAGACAGTCGCTTCAATCCACCGAAGCCGCATGCATGAGAATGGAAGACCATGGAGTCTGAGGCTGTAATGAAATCTCTTGCCATTTACGTGGCTGCAGGGGCAAGCTGCTACTTCACTTAAATGTGATTTGTTTTATCAGTAGCATGTAACTTCAGGGAAGCCCTACCCTGAACATATGGCTCTTCCTACATGATATGCATAGCATTTCTGGATAGCAGCCAGTGTTAACAAAAGCTGCTTGTATGATTACAAGTGTGAATAATAGAATTTAAGGCTTTGAGCAAGGAATCTTGGACTGATATATTCACTCAGCCATGGATGTCCTTGTAACAGTAACTATTTTCTAGCTTAACCTACCTTATTGGGTTCTTGCGAAGATAAAATGAATTCTTAGGAGGATAAAAACCAATGTGTTCTACTCTCAATAACACATGGTTGAGTTCAGTTGATAATCATTCCTACTTTTTTTGTGTTCATATGAATTCCCAAGATATTAAGATGACCCACAATTACAATTCTTTTTGGTCTTCAGGTGAGAGAACAAAGAACAGTTACATTACAATTAAGTATAGAACGATTAAGAAAAGGACTATTATGAATGTTTAGTTCTTTGTGATATCTCATAAAATGTTCATTGTCAGTGGATTTTATAGCACAAAATGGAAAATATACCAATATGCAAATTGAGACAAGGATCAATGACCGTTGATGGTTAATTATTCGAGAAACATAAAAACAGACTCTTCTGACTGCTTGAAAGTCTGAATGTGCATTCTCAGAAAAACTAGATCCAGGTACTTGAAAGAGATGAACTGCAAAAATGGGATGTTGTTGTTATTGTGTGCTTTCAAGTCATTACTGACTTATGCCAATTATAAGGCAAACAATAATGGTACCACTATTTTCTGCGTCTGTTTGACTCACCCAGAGTCATGACTTATTGATTTGAGTAGGCTAGACTTCCCATGGGAGCCTCCAGTGGCGCAGCGGGTTAAACCACTGAGCTGCTGAACTTGCTGAACGAAAGGTCGGTAGTTTGAATCCAGGGAATGGGGTGAGCTCTCGCTGTTAGCCCCAACTTCTGCCAACCTAGCAGTTTGAAAACATGCAAATGTGAGTAGATCAATAGGTACCAGTCCAGCGGGAAGGTAACGGCGGTCCATGACGTTGGAGGTGTCTACGGACAACACTGGCTCTCCTGCTTAGAAATGGACTTGAGCACCAACTCCCAGAGTCGGACATGACTAGACTTAATGTCAGGGGGAAACTTTTACTTTTACCTGAGGTTTCCCATTCTTTAAAATATAAGTCAGGATCCAGCTCAAGGTGTTTTAAAACTACACATGGACATTTTAAAATACCACCAGAAACTTAAAAGTCTGAAGTCAACTTAGCCATTTTAAATAACATACCAAAAGAGATTGCTTTATTGTTTTTTTCCATTATCCAAACAATGCATTGATTCTTCCAGTTTGATTATCCTAACTCTGTTTTTTTTTCCCAGAGGGAAGAAGCATACACCTCTAATCTAGCTCAGACAGAACTGTCTTTTAGTGACAAAACTGCCAGTAGATTGATGAAATCCATAATATCTGAGTTGGAAGAAGCTCTACATCAGGGGTATCCAAACTTTTTAAGCCGAGGTCCAGTTCACAGTCCCTTGGCCTGTTGGCTGGCCAGACTATAGTTTGAAAAAGCATGAATGCATTCCTATGCACACTGCATATGTCTTTTTTGTAGTGTGAAAAAACCTCATGAAAGAACAATACAATAGAGTCAGCATGGCCATTTATTGGAAGAGAGAGCCAATGGGCCACTGGGAGAAGGCAATGCGTAATTGGGGTGAAGAGACGCAAGAGGGGTGCCATTTCTCTCTCTCTCCTCCCAAGGAGCCCGCCTTTTCCGGGGCCCTGATCCCCAAGAAGGAAGGAAGGAATGTAGAGAGGAAGGAAGTCAAGAAAGGGAGGGAGGGAGGAAAAAAAAGTGAGCTAGAGATGGAGGCCTCGAGAGAGGGGGCCAATGGAAATTTAAACAGGGGCCACACTTGTCCCCCGGGCTGGATTTTGGACATGCCTTCTCTACATATCCCAACTTAATGTGTAGTTATTAGCTGTATGAGGTTTCTAAGAAAAGCAAAATCCTAGTAAGACATACCCTTCGAGTAGATGATGTCCTGGTCAACTTGTTTTGTGGTTGTGCTATGCCATTTGAAAGTTCTTGTCAAAGCCTAACTAACTTCTTTAACAACCAGTGATAACTTGGATAAAGTGGATTTTGAGTCCACAACTGACTGCATGATCAAATTACTTGCAAGTACTCTTTATGGGAGGAGCCCCGGTGGCGAAGTGTATTAAAGCACTGAGCTGCTGAACTTGCAGACCAAAAGGTTGCAGGTTCAAATCCCAGGAGCGGATTGAGCGCCCGCTGTTAGCTCCAGCTTCTGCCAACCTAGCAGTTCGAAAACATGCAAATGTGAGTAGATCAATAGGTACCGCTCCGGCGGGAAGGTAACGGCGCTCCATGCAGTCATGCCGGCCACATGACCTTGGAGGTGTCTACGGACAATGCCAGCTCTTTGGCTTAGAAATGGAGATGAGCACCAACCCCCAGAGTCAGACATGACTGGACTTAACGTCAGGGGAAACCTTTACCTTACTCTTTGTGGGATTGCCATTGAGGCTGCTATTGAACCTGCAGCCAATGCAGAATGCAGCATTAGAAGTAGACACTGCTATATGTGTATTTTAGATGGGGTGCTTAGAAGTGGACATAGCTATATTTATGTTAGATTTGTGTTAAAAATACAGTTGCTAGCTATTACCATATATACTTGAGTATACGCCAAGTTTTCAGCCCTTTTTAGAGGGTGAAAAAGCCCCCCTCAGTTTATACTCGAGTGAGGGTCCTGGCCAGCTCATATTCCAGTCAGCTTATACTTGAATCTATAGGTAATCAGAGTTGGACAGTCTAATCTTATTAAAGTTTTATTATCTTAAATTATAGTTTTATGTAAATATTCAAAAACATTTAACCGACTGATGCCTTAATGTAATTTTATTGGTATATATTTTTATTTTTGAAATTTACCAGTAGCTGCTGCATTTCTCACCCTCGCCTTATACTTGAGTCAATAAGTTTTCCCATTATTTTGTGGTAAAATTAGGTGCCTCAGCTTATATTCAGGTTGGCTTATACTCAAGTATATACGGTAGTTTTCAAGTGATAGTCAAGATTCTTTTACTGAGTTATGAAGCCCTAAAAAACTCAGGATCAAAATACCTGGCAGGTCACCTTCTACAATAGGCACCCAGTCAGTATTTGAGAACTTAAGAGGTGGTGCTATTAGCCATCCTGTGACCAGTTATTCCCATGTAACAGCTCCAGAACAGGCCTTCTCTGGAGAAACTTCCTGCATACAGAGAGACACATTGATAAATTTCAAACACTTTCTAAAATCTTATTAATTAACAATAGCTTTCCCTAGCTTGTAATACTTTCAACCCTACTCTGTTTAATTTTTAATATAAATTGTTCAATGTGCTGATAATATATTTTAACATTTTAGTTAGGTGATATTTAACTGTGTGCGTAATGATTAAAAAATTTATCTAAGAGTGATGTCAGTGATTTTTTTTGCTTATTTTGAATGAATATTTTGGAATAATAGCATAGATTATTGGGGGAAAGTTGTGCTTGTGCAAACTTTCAACTTACAACACTTCATTGGTCATGCCAGCAGAAGGGTTCTGAAAGTTATAATTCAAAAAGGGAACTAATTTTTATTACTGATTCAAAGTTACTCGTTTTAAAGGTAAAGGTTTTCCCCTAACATTAAGTCTAGTCGTTTCCGACTCTGGAGGTTGGTGGTCATCTCCATTTCTAAGCTGAAGAGCTGGCGTTGTCTGTAGAAACCTCCAAGATCATGTGGCCAGCATGACTGCATGGAGCGCCGTTACCTTCCCGACGGAGTGGTATCTATTTATTTACATGTTTTCAAATGCTAGGTTGGCAGAAGCTGAGGCTAACTGTGGGAGCTCACCCTGTTTCCCGGATTCGAACCGCCAACCTTTTGTTCAGCTTAGCTGTTTAATTTGCTGCGCCACCGGGGCTCTATACTCTTTTTAATAAGAAGATATAATCTGCTTCTTAGGAACTGTTCAATTGGTAGATTATTTTAATCTTTATATTGTAAGGATAATCCTTTCCTTTTTCCATAAATAGTTACAACTCACTGCTTAAAAGAAACATTGGCCAACAGGGGAGCAAGTCCCGGCAGCATTTGTCCTAAAATTAAAGTACAGTAGAGTCTCACTTATCCAACACTCGCTTTTCCAACGTTCTGGATTATCCAACGCATTTTTGTAGTCAATGTTTTCAATATATCGTGATATTTTGGTGCTAAATTCATAAATACAGTAATTACTACATAGCATTATTGAGTATTGAACTACTTTTTCTGCCAAATGTGTTGTCTAACATGATGTTTTGGTGCTTCATTGGTAAAATCATAACCTAATTTGATGTTTAATAGGCTTTTCCTTAATGCCTCCTTATTATCCAACATATTCGCTTATCCAACATTCTGCCGGCCCGTTTATGTTGGATAAGTGAGACTCGACTGTAGCTTCACAGGTCACATTAAAAAAAGTGATTCTGCCAAGCTTGGTTTTTCAAACTGGCAAAGGGTCTTAACTCTGTGAAACAGTGCAGAGGTGGGCATCTTGAAACAAATGCCCAGAGTAAAATACAGTCAGACCAGACTTTGCAGTATTTGTCATCTTCATTTGTGTTATAGGAAACAAAGAAACACAGACACATGCCCATATTATTATCACCAGGGTTGAATGTTTTTCCATACCTTAAGTAAATTTCCTTGTCTTCTATTGTTTTTTGAGCATTACATACTATGATTGTTTGTGCAAATGTGCTTCTAATTTCTACATTACAAAATTGTATCCACTTATAACTACATGGTCATTATTCTTTGTGTTGGAAATAGCAACCTTCTTTAAGCCTCCACTAGTAATTTGTTTTGTATATGATTCTGTTTGCTTATTGTATTGTATATGTATATTTTGGTATGCAGATTTCCTTTTACTCTATGTTTCTTGAGGTTGTGGGAGGGACTGCAGACCACATGATCAGATATGGGACTACTCAGATCTCAGACTCCATTTTAGAAGACAGAGAGAAGCTATTAGACTATGGACTGAAGAGCAAACTCATGTTGTTGTTAATTGTGAGGAAGATGCCCTGTGTATTTTCAGAGAGAAACCACTTCAAATCTATCTGTAACTGGATTGATGAGTTATGTACCTGCATGCTGAATACATGATGGTTGTGAGTAAACCAGATATGTTACTTTTAACGAAGTCTACTTTATTTTTGTCTCTTGAAAGCATGATATAGAAACAAGATATTTTATGGCAGAGTAGATGTTTTTGGGCACTGAAAAGAACACTTCTGAAACTGCTGTTTTTGTGCATTGGCATAATCTCTGTTCCTAACAGATCAGAGATGACTAAGTAATCAGTCTAACAACTGAAAACCAAATCACCTTGCATAAGTACATGTGGTTATATACCACGGAAGAGATTTTACACAAACAAGTTTTTTGGCTCTTCTCTGGAAGATCATGTTTTTACAAAAGGTTATGATTTTCAAATGATTGTGAATGCTATTATTCTCCAAAAGGTTGTGGAGATTGTGGTTTTCCAAAAGGTCATTATTTCTAAAAAGAAGTCATGCCTTTCCAAAACTTTGATTTTTTAAATCTGTATTACATTTTGCTTATCATCCGGCACACATACCTGCATAATCATTATTGGGATCCTTTCGTAGCCCTTAGCCAGCACACAGTCTTATTTATGCATATCTTTTTAGGCATAACTTGAACTGGGTTCAGGGGGACTTGCTCCCTGGAAAGTAAATATAATATGGCAGCCATAGGCTTTTTCTGATCAGCATAGGTAAAGATAAAGGTTTTCACCTGACATATATTTATTTACAGTATTTATATTCCGCCCTTCTCACCCCGAAGGGGTCTCAGGGTGGATCACATTACACATATAAGGCAAACATTCAGTGCCTTAACATAGAACAAAGACAAAGACAAACGCAGGCTCCGAGCTGGCCTCGAAATCATGACCTCTTGGTCAGAGTGATTGGTCTCAGCTGGCTGCTCACCAGCTTGCGCCACAGCCCGGGCATTAAGTCTAGTTGTGTCTGGCTCTGGGGATTGTTGCTTATCTCCATTTCTAAGCCAAAGAGCTGGCGTTGTCCATAGACACCTCCAAGGTCATGTGGCTGACATGACTACATGGAGCGCCGTTACCTTCCCACTGGACTGATACCTATTGATCTACTCACATTTGCATGTTTTCAAATTGCTAGGTTGGCAGAATTGTAATCATATTGTCATCTGATTTAAAGTAAAATAAATAACATCACAGGCAAATTCATTTGTTAGATGTCATATTTCACTATAACAAGCTTTTAGAAGCTTGAGAAAACCCATTTTTTTCCCGAAGTTAAAATGGATAACAAGTCTTGTGGAGAAGATGAGCCAAACAGTTTTTAGGGGAGATGCAGCAGTGTGTGTATCACAATTATACAGACAAAATACTCTACACATTTTGCTCAGTTACCTACCTGTGGCTAGGCGTCTGTTGTTCCTAGCTGGGAGCTTTAATTTCCTGATAGGTTCAAGCTGTTCCCTGTTTATTGCACACCCACAGCTTTAATCAGTTTGCAAATGGTTTTCAGGAAAAACGAGAAAAAGAGCACCAGTCTTTGCTCTGTTCATACAGACAACAACACATTATAGACAGCAGGTAGACATGTGTAAGAATGGAGAGAGCCCAAACTTCACAAAACCTGCTCCAAGATGTTCCAGGCCCTAGATCTGACAGTATTTATTAGCTCTCGGAGTGACCCATGTCTCTCAGAGCCATCACCGAGGAGGGAAGGGAGAAAGCCCCCTTAGATCAGGCTCTTTAATGGTATTCTAGAACAGCCTGTCATTTCGGTTTATATGCCGGCATCAACAGTCCAGGGAGAGCACCGCTGTCGTCTGATTGTACGCTGCCACGAGGTGCCTGCTGCACAGGGAACTGATTAATAGATGCAGAAAGATTTGGACCACTGATTTGTCACTTGATTAAGTTTGCAATTTCTCTCAACAGTGAACAGGCAATCCTCTAAACGGAGGTAGATCTTTTAAAACACCCAAACCCATCCCTGAGCGTTTGCCTTTTTCAACAAAAAAATTCAAAAACATTAAAAGATATAGTTTTAGATTGTTGTTGTTTTATTTGTTCCTGCATTTCTTGTAGACCAAACATCAGCACTTAAAGGCAAATGGCAATTCCCTACTGTGTTTTCATTTTGTGTACATCCATACACCACTGACAGCTCGCATAAAATCAGCTGAAAAGACATTGTTTACATATAGGGTGTTAACATCAAAATATTTTATTTCAAATATAAAAGCAAACATGGAACAGCAAAAAATTGTTTGGAATATTTGTATTTTATGGCCTCATGCAAGCACGTAGTACAATTTCATACTATGGTGTAATTGGCTAGCATTGCTGAACTAAGCATCTGTTTTCATAAAAATGCAAAGCGTGTTCTATACCACAGTGGTCTGAAAGGCAAGTGCGAAAACAAAGATCTAAAGGATATATTAGCAGCTTGTCACCCTCAAAATAGCATGCCTCCGTCTCAAACTGGGAATTGCAATTTGTATTAGAATATCAAGAGAGAGCTCACTCAGGATGGTTGGAGCTGAGTGCGTCTGATTTTCAGGCAGATGTTATGTGGGTCAAACTGGTTGTTTGAAAATCCTTCATTGTTCCCCGTAATATAATATGGCCAAACAGGTTTTCAGAACAGATCAGCTGCTTATTGCAGTAACAACTAAATCTAAACCACACTCTACACAATGCATGGTTTGCCTGTGAATGTCTGATCTGTTACCCAGGACAGCAACAAAAGCCAATTAAAATGCATGAATTGGAAGGGGGGATTGCTTTGTAGTGTTCTGTGAATCATCTGTGAAGTTCTGTTGGGTTCAGGTATTGCTCCTAGGCATAGGATTGCAACCTGAGACTAAACGCTCACTTACCTGGGAGTAAGCGCCATTGAACACAGTTGGTATCAAATTGCATCAGGAGAGTTCTAAACTCAATTTATTATGATGCACTGCAACCATTTTGTGCTTCCCTGCTGTTCGTTCTACAGCAGGAGTTGGCAAAGTGTGCCTCCAGATATTTGTTGGACTGCAACATCCCAGATCCTTCAAAATTGGCTGTTCTGACTGGGGCTGATGGGACCTGTAGTCCAACAAAATCTGGAGGGCTGCACTATTATTATGGAAAAAAGAAATCTGGATTTTTTGCTGATTTGAAATTGTGGTTTTTGTATCTCAGGATAAGAAAGGTGTGTATTCACATATGCATAGATCTATCTGATGCTCTCCCAAAACAAGTTGATCACCATTTCAGTGATAATATTGCCAAAGGGAAAAAATTACATTAGCTCTAGTAGCTAGAGTCCTTTCTTTTTACCATAATTGATGTTGCCCAGTTTAGATTCTCTGTTTGCATAGATAAGTAAAACAAATATTATTTCCAAGGTCTGCTTCTTCTTTGACTTCCCCCACCTTATTTTAATCCACAGCATTTCCTAAAATTCATGTCTTATTGACATCTTTTCTAGCCGTCAATGGGTTATACGAATTCATATTATTTGGCTTGAAACATAGTAGGACAAATTTTGAATAGCACTTTATAGTCGGCCATTCCAACGTTGAACTCTGGGTCTCCATAACTGGCCCATCAAGGGAGTTTTGTTACCAGTTTTTACTTTCATTTTTTGGATGATATGTTATGTATTTTTGTTTTCCACTTGTATCATTTTAAATTGTTATATGGTTTTGTTTATTACGTGTATTGTATTGTATTGTATTTTTTATCACATTGGAAACTGCCCTGAGTTCTTTGGGGAGATAAGGCAGTATATAAATAAAGTTTGTATTATTATTATTATTATTATTATTATTATTATTGTATGGCACAGCAAACAAGATAGATATGCTGGATTTCGTTTCACAAAATCACAAGTCGAACACTTCCCAAGTGTCTAGGACTGTGTGATGTATTTTCGGATGATGCATGCAGACCCCACTAGGGTGGCCTTTTGCAGTTGACAGATCATAATTTTGTCAATGTCTATTGTTTCCAAGTGCCGGCTGAGATATTATTATTATTATTATTATTATTATTATTATTATTATTATTATTATTATTATTATTATTATTATTATTGTACCTGGCAGGAACAAATCAAGTTCTTTCTAGCTGAAATCTGAATTGCATGTGATTTTGCATTCATATATCAAGATGAATCCCTTAACTTCTCTGTAATCAGATGAAGAGTTTTACACAATTGATGTACCTGGTAATAGTCCCAAATTTTCACTCTAATGAACGGATAAAGAAGCTCTTTCCTATTTTCCATTTATATTTTCCACATGTGCATTGCATGTACCAGACCAGAAATGATTGCTTGGTTATTATTCCGGCTCTGCTACATACATATTTCCCCTCTTGACTCCATTTTTCCCCTCAAAGGCTGCAGACAGATATAGTGAGCCATCGATCGAGAGATGTTCTGCCTTTACGAGATTAATTACAAATACAGGGATGCTGTGTCTAGCCTACATGTATGATTGATCTTAGAGGAGGAAATGCAGTCGGAAACTAATGCTTCATTTTATCCAGTAAGCAAAGTTCAAAGATGTTTACATTCTGCTAGGTAAGCACAGCTGTCGAAAGACGTGAAGACGAATGGACTGTTCTGTCAGCACAAATTCACACCAAGGTAGCACAGCGAGCCCTCTCTGTGGACTTCTGCCCAGCCACGGGGCTAGAGGGCAAGAATTGCTAATTTAGCAAATAGTTTAATTGTCCCGTGTTATAATTAGCACAGAATGCATGCCAGGCCAATATGGGATGTCTAGCGAAACACAATCCAATTCACTTTATTATTACAGTTGTTTAGACTCGGTGAACGGCAAGGAGTATTTGATCTGACAGGCTGAGATGCTCGGCATTTTGCGGGGCTTTTGCAGCCGTTTCCTCGCATCACACTCAACCGGCGCTCGGTGAATAACACACTGAACTGCTGTCTAAAACTAGCTGTGCGCAGCTCAAAAGAAGAAGGCGACTTCCATCTTTAACTTTCTCTTTTTCATATCAGATAAGAATATCAGTGATTAGAAGGATGCGCTGTTGAGTTTGATGCACTTAAGTTAAAGCTCTATGAGGACTATTCTCTATTCTGCTGGCACTTAAAACACAGAAATGACATGTAACTTTTAGCAAAATGTGCAGCCTTTCCTTCCTTGTAAAATGTTCCACTCCACCCTCCACAATCCTGTTTTTTTTCTCTTTTTCTAACTGTCATTTTGATGCATTCCTTTGCTCTTGAGCATACTCTGTGGGCAGTTTGGAGGGGACATAAGCAAACTAAGCAAGAATAAGGAGCAAACTCGTAAACTAAAATGTTCTTTCAGAGACGTTGTGAAGATAGATGTGATAAGAGAAGGCGAATATTCATTCTGCTCTTTAGGGACAGAGCAGCAGAGCTACAACACAGATTAAGGAGTTATATACAATAAAGCTAGTTTGTTTTTTTACTGTAATGTATTTTCAGAACCAACATTGTTAAAATAATATTAAGTAAATATTGACTATTATATCAGTATTAAAATAATGTGTGCGGGGAAGAAATGGACTATAATAAAGATTTTAATTAGATTAGTTCTCCATATAGTATTAAAACATATTGTGTCATCATAATCAAGAATTGCAGAGTTAATGCAAGTAAAAGTACTTTAATTTTGCAAGGTTGAAACTTATTGACTGAAACAAAAACAAATGGAAATTTGAGGATACTGAAAGAAAAATACACTCTTCGACTGAATAAAAATAAGCTTTATTTATATCCCGCAAAGTGAAGTATTGTATACTGTCTTGCTTTCTATATTAAATATACTTTTAGCTGCAGTTTCAAAATAATTTGAGTCAATTTAACAATGAAAGCTTTCTGTACTATCCAGGGTCAGGTAACATTATGAAAATGTAGTTTATACAGGGAAAGGACAAGAAAGGCAGAGAAAGACTTTGAGCATGAAATACACACACAATTTAGCTATGAGTATCATGTATACCTTAAGTTAATTTTCTCCCAATATAACAGTTTATAACACTTCACACTTTGATTTGTTACGATAGATAGCTGGTTTATTTGCAGGTTCTACTGCGTTTTAGGAAATGTTATAATTTTATAATTTCTTACAAATGTATTAGTGGGATTTTATATGTATTGTTGTTTTATAATTATGTCATTCTGTGTGTGTGTGTGTGTGTGTGTGTGTGTGTATTGTTGTTTATATGTGGCACTTGAAGTGCTTCTGTGAGCCACCCCGAGTCCCTTCAGGGAGATGGTGGCAGGGTATAAATTAAGTTTTTTGGATTATCATCATCATCATCATCATCAGACTGTGACTTTAAAGAGAAGAAGGAAGTGGCCTTTTTATAAAGTTAAAAATATGAAGTATTCGCCACTTTAGATCCAGGAACGAGGCTACTCCTTTAAAAAAAGATGTGTGCAGTTTTCATTAGGGAACCAAGTGAACGGCACAAAAATGGGGTATTTTCAGACTTTGTTTCTTTTTAAACATATAAATCTCGCCTGGAAAAAGAATTAACACTCCCAAATGTTGATGTTTTTCCTTGTCTTAATGTTAATGAGCCCGCTACATGGTAAACAAGACGAAAAAAGGAGTTTTAATGTCACCCTTCCTTACATGTTTGTTTAATCTGTTCCTAAGAAAATGAATGAGCGGTGCCTTGACCAACCTCTAGTCCTTATTGTACAGAGAGTGCACTAAAAGAGATTTGAACTGATTTTGTTTAAAAAACCTCCACTTAGTACGTTCAAGCTGACTGGATAAGGTGGGGTGTCTGAAAGAGCTTGGAGGCCTATTTAATTAAGTATCTTGACATTCTGTGTCTGAAGGACATTGGCAGATGTCCAAATACAATGTTTGACTCTTAAACCATTTAATTGAAACTATATAGAAAAAAAAGAGATCTTGGCAGAGACCTTCTGTGAGGTTTTTAACGACTATTGGATTGACCAGACAGGGCAACAAAGCTCATAAAACGGGATTAGCAAAATTGGGTTGTTGGATATTACACGCTGTGTGACATGTACTGTAGCAAAGAAATTTGGCAGGATTAACCTGCAGAGGATAAAGATATCACAGGGAAGGGGTGCTGAGTTGTTGGGCTGCTATTCCCAAAGAAAGAAAGTCTCATGTCCTGCATATTAATAGCACTAATGCATTTCTAGGGAATGTTCGCTCGACTTTGGAACATTGGTGCAACTTTGGAACCAATTCTTTGTTAAATGGTTATCAGAATAGTAAAGATAGCAGGATAATATAATAATAATAACTTTATTCTTGTATCCCGCTACCATCTCCCCGAAGAGACTCGGGGCGGCTTACAACAGGGACATGCCCAGATAACATCATAAAAACAGTGATTTAAAATAGTAGTTAACACAATACAGCAATAAAATATGCACATTAAATAAATACCTTAAAACTCAACATCGATACACATATAATAAAAAGTGAATAGTGCAAGGACTCTAAAAGGGTCCATAAGTAAATTTAGGGCAGGAAGGGACGAACTAAGGTTCCAATATAGTGCTAGGACATATAGCGTGGGGAGCAATAAGAAGGTACAGTACAATTTTCACATCTGGTGGCCATTTTACTGAAAGGCACTTCGGAAAATCCATGTTTTCAGTGGATTGCATCAGCACTCTTTTTTGTTTTTAAAAAATACGATTGAAAATATAAGTTTTTCTGTTTTTACTTTGAATGTTTTGAAATTGTGACTATAATGGATGTTTTAAAGATTTTTATCTGATCGTATAAAACGTTCTGATAGCATCAGATGAGTTCCATAGCTGTGAATCTGAAATTACAGAAATGAATAAATCCCATTGAGATGGATGTGTGTGTGCATGTGTGATTAAACCATACTAAGTTGGCACAGCGGGTTAAACTGCTGAGCTGCTGAACTTGCTGACCAAAAGGTTGGCGGTTCATATTTGGGGAGAAGGGTGAGCACCTGCTGATAGCCCCAGCTTCTGCCAAACATGCAAATGTGAGTAGATCAATAGGTACCGCTCCGGCAGGAAGGTAACGGCAGTCCATGCAGTCATGCTGGCCATGTGACATTGGAGGTGTCTACGGACAAAGCCGGCTCTTTGGCTTAGAAATGGAGATGAGCACCAACCCCCAGAGTCAAACATGACTAGACTTAATGTCAAGGGGAAATCTTTACCTTTACCTATGTGATTAAACCATACTATGAGAACACAGTGAAGTATTAGACAAAGCACAGTCAAGTTTTGTTTTTGGAATGTAATTCTTCCAACCCCACAGACAGCCATTCTGACATTTTTTCACGTTTTATGTCATCCTCTTAAGGTAAAGGTAAAGGTTTCCCCTGATGTTAAGTACAGTCATGTCTGACTGGGAGTTGGTGCTCATCTCCATTTCTAAGCCGAAGAGCCGGCATTGTCCGTAGACACCTCCAAGGTCTTGTGGTCAGCATGACTGCATGGAACGCCGTTCCATCCTCTTATCACCCCTAAGTCCCCTGCTTGTAACTACAACAACAACAACAGCAACAACATAGGAGTAACAATGAAAAGCAACAATGAAAAGCATCAGTTTGAATATGTCCAAATACTTATTTCTTTGGAAATAGCAAAGTTTCTGACTCAGCTCAATTGTGGCCAAAAGTGTGTCTACACTGTTGAATTAATGCAGTTTGACAGCACTTTAATTGTCATGGCTCAATGCTGTGGATTCGTGGGAATTGTAGTTTTATAAGGTTATTCCCCTTCTCCGCCAAATAGTCCTGTTGCCTCACCAAACTACCACTCTTATGTTTCTATAACTTTGAGCCATGACCGTTAAAATGTGATGTCAAACTGCATTAATGCTGTCATTTAGATGCATCCTAAATCTCTCGGTAGCAGGAAGAAAAATTAAAACAGGGAGATGCGGCTGCAACAAAAGTGGCTCAAATGAGAGAGATAGTTGACTAAACTAATGTGACAGGCATTGCGCAAAGGTTAGTACATAATCCATGCAGTGCCAAGTTTCAGGAAGGGAACCAAAGATGTATAGGTTAATTGGGACATTTGGCTTCGAGATCGATGGCTTGTTTACTTAACCGGAAATATCTGACCATGTTTTTTATTTTTAAGAAACGGGAACCAACACAAATCATGTGTAGTACTTTGGTAGGAAAGTGGCTGTCATGATGAATTTCTGGTGAAAAAGGACTGAATATATTCCTAAGACTGGTCAGTGTTAACGTTGCCTGGATACAGTGGAATACCAAGGGGGTTGACGTCTCTGAAATAATCAGGGGAAAATGACTATGAATATCTAAAGAAGTCTTGCCTTCTCCTTATCTCAAAAATCCACAGCAAATGCTGATGCCACGTCAGTTGTACTAACTTAGCAAGGTTGCCTCGCCAAATACATTAATATGAAATAAATAAAATAGGCTGGATGCAACTTTGTTTAAACCAGACCACTCCATGTGAATAGTAGCCAATCATATACATATTTCAATATGTCCCATACTTGACTTGCAGCAACATGTTGTTGTTGTTGTTGTTGTTGTTGTTGTTGTTGTTATTATTATTATTATTACTTTGATTAATCTCAGGAACTGAGACCCAAACAGGATAGTTTTGCTCATAGAGCTGCACCATAAATTATGCAGTAGGAAATTATGCAGTTGAATACTGCTGTTTTATCTACAGCAATTGCTGTATTTTATTGTTTTTACCAGGGGGTACTGTGAATTTATGATGTTGGGTTGCTTGTTTATTGCCTATGTTTTGTTTTGCATTTGTTGTATTTTGTATGTCACACCTTGAGTGTTTTGTGAGCCGCTCCGAGTCCTTCTGGGAAATGGTGGCGGGATATAAATAAAGTTTTATTTATTATTATTATTATTATTATTATTATTATTATTATTATTATTATTATTATTATTATTATTATAAACCTGGTTTTGTCAGAGAATGTAAACTGCCTAGGAAATTGATGCCAATGCCTGCTCCCTGAAAAATGGTTTTGTGCAATTCATTTATTTGAAAAGTCATCACTCTCACATCCACACTTTATATTTTCTTCCGCCAGGATGAATATTTTCGCTAATTGCAGCGAAAGATTAATAGTTTTTTTAAAATATGAGGACATACTATAGTTATTTAAACAATACATTTAAATGTGTTGTTGAAGGCTTTCATGGCCGGAATCACTGGGTTGTTGTGAGTTTCCCAGGCTGTATGGCTATGTTCCAGAAACATTCTCTCCTGACGTTTCGCCCACATCTATGGCAGGCATCCTCAACCTCTGAGGATGCCTGCCATAGATGTGGGCGAAACGTCAGGAGAGAATGCTTCTGGAACATGGCCATACAGCCCGGAAAACTCACAACAACCCAATACATTTAAAGTTCTCCAGGGAATGACTGAACAACCCCAATGTCCTCCCTGCTCTCTTTCCATGCAGAATTCCTTGGACAGAGAGGAATGTTGAAAGAGGTCCAAACAATTCATAAATTTCTAATCTGTGGAGCAACATCATTGGCATTTGTCTTGGTTAAAAAAAAACTTGTAATTTAATCTGAGGTTTTCAATTCCTGGAACTAATGTGACTACAACATCGCCCATATGCTGTGAAAACCATCTGATGGACATTTATTAGTGCTGCTTTCATGCAAATAGATTTCCCTTCCTTGGCAATAGCCAATTAATTCAGTTCTCTTTCAGTCCTCTGCAGACAAATCTTGCCAAATTTCTTTGGTACAATAAATGCGCAGTATAAAGCAGTCCACAGGGTAGTCAACTAGAAGCAGTTTTCACCTTCCACCAACGAGCCCCCAGTGGCGCAATGCATTAAACCCTTATGCAGGTATGACTGCTGACCGACAGGTCAGTGGTTCAAATCTGGAGAGAGCAGGTGAGCTCCCTCTGTCAGCTCCAGCTCCCCATGCGGGGATATGAGAAAAGCCTCCCACAAGGATGGTAAAATATCAAACATCCTGGCGTCCCCTGGGCAACGTCCTTGCAGACAGCCAATTCTCTCACAGCAGAAGCAACTTCCAGTTTCTCAAGTCGCTTGTGACACTGGGGAAAAAAAACTTCCACCAAGTATAAGACTATTTTATCCATGCTGCATTTTAGATGACTCCTGTAATGAATGTGTTAAAAGAGCTTATTGTTACCTTTAGAAACTTAAAACCATCTTGAGTAACTGGTGCCTTCACATAATGTTGATTTCTATCTTCTCGCAGCACTAGTCAGCATTGATCCTTTTATTGAACCTACTCTGCATGTCAGTACTAATTCTTGCTTTCAGTTCTAAGGTGGTGATTTTGAGGGGACACCTTATTATGTGTAAGCCAGTATTTCTTGTTGTAATAACTATACATCTTTGCTTTAAGTGTATTCAAGCTCTGCTTTATGTGTCATTTTGAAGATATGGTAACTTTAATTTAAGGTACATTCACATAACATTTGTCATTGCTAATGAATATCTTGTTCTATGTTCCATGACATATGTCTCAGAGATGAGCAAATAGGTACATCATTTTGGCACTTTGGGTTGAATACTAGCTATTTTGCAGATGGGAATATAAAAAAATAAGAAGATGCTTGTATATTAAAAATAGAATAGTTAATTTAGTAAAGGGCAGGGGCGCTATTGGCAGGGAGTCCATTGAGCACATGCCCTGGATGTATTTTTACTGCTCTTAGGGCTCAGTGTGTTAAAGCGCTGAGCTGCTGAACTTGCAGACCTAAAGGACCCAGGTTCAAATCCGGGGAGCGGAGTGAGCACCCGCTGTTAGCTCCAGCTTCTGCCAACCTAGCAGTTTGAAAAAATGCAAATGTGAGTAGATCAATAGGTACCGCTCCAGCGGGAAGGTAACGGCGTTCCATGCAGTCATGCCAGCCACATGATCTTGGAGGTGTCTATGGACAATGCCGGCTCTTCGGCTTAGAAATGGAGATGAGCACCAACCCCCAGAGTCAGACACGACTGGACTTAACGTCAGGGGAAACCTTTACCTTTACTCAGGGCCCTTCCACACATCCCTATATCCCAGAATATCAAGGCAGAAAATCCCACAATATCTGCTTTGAACTGGGTTATCTGTGTCCACACTGCCATATAGTTCAGTTCAAAGCAGAAAATGTGGAATTTTATTCAGCTGTGTGGAAGGGGCCTAAGTCTACTAGCTGTGTTTGCAACTGGATATATGTGTTTGCTGTGATTCACTCTTAGGTAAGCATAGAAGTAGGAGAAAGAGTTGCAGATGTATGAAAAGATATTGAATTTGTAGTTTGAACTAATTGAGCAATACACAAATGGCAATGCTGGGAAGATCTGGAAGGCAAATGAACAAGAGGGGAGGAAATCTGTTAAAGGGGTGGATGTGCATGAGTTGGTGTGCTTGTGCGAATGATTCACTTGCCTTCTCTTAAAAGGCATTGCTATGCTTTAACCAGCATTTGGAGTTAGAAGCGTATATTTTCCTGTGCTTATTTAAGTTTATATTCTGCTTTTTTCCCCCCCTGAATGGTACTGAAGATGCTGAATCACAATAAAATTCAAATAGAAGCAAATACATAAAAGATAGCATAAACAAGTTTAAAGTGCCTCAATAAAAAAATAATACTTTGTATCAGACACATGATTCCCATTGTCAGTCTCATTCATTTTTTGATTGTATTCAGACATGATGCTAGCCCAGGCATGGGCAAGCTTTGGCCCTCCGGGTGTTTTGGACATTCATTTGAAGAACATTGAAACCCTTCAACTAGCAGGTTTAACTCAGAAGTATTTGAAGGGAGTTTGGGTGGGTATGTTGGAAATGTCAGCCCCACACATTCAAAAAAACGTCACTATTTGTCACCAGCAAATGGGAACAATCATTGAGAAATCCATGCTTACATGTCTCTATGTCATAAGGACAAAAGCATTCATTAGAATCTTCCAGCTCTTCCAACATAATATTCATGGTCATATTCATCCAAATGGAATATGATTTTAAATGTGTAAGAACTGAGGTTTTAAACTTATAGTGACTTATGGTGACCTAAGACAAACCAATTGCAGGGGTTTCTTGCAAAATTTGTTTAGAACTTGTTGTCTTTGTCCTTCTCTGAAGCTGAGAGTGTGTGATTTCCCCAAGGTTACCAAACAGGGATTATTATGTTTATTTATTGTTATGTTTATTTATACCCTGCTTTTTCTCTTCACAAGGAGTCCATTGTAGTCCCATGCTCAAGTCATTCCGCCATGCTTCCTCTTATAAAACAAGAATACAGTATAAACCTGCTGAACTAAAATGTACTCTCTAATTGAATATAATTCATTTGAGACTTAAAAGGGATTTGAGGGTATGTTTCCTACTCCAGAAAATAGTTGTTAAGTGTATTTTTGCTACATTATTGCTGTTGTGCGCTGGTCACTGTTTTCTAAGGCCGAATCTACACTGCCCTATATCCCAGGATTTGATCTCAGATTATTTGCTTTGAATTGGATTCTCTGAGTCTCCACTTCTAGATAATCTGGGATAAGGAGGTAATCTGGGATCAGATTTTAGGATATAGGGCAGTGCAGATCCAACCAAACTTTTATATATATATATGTATATGTACAGTAGAATCTCACTTATCCAACGTTCTGGATTATCCAACGCATTTTTGTAGTCAGTGTTTTCAATACATCGTGATATTTTGGTGATAAATTCGTAAATACAGTAATTACAACATAACATTACTGCGTATTGAACTACTTTTTCTGTCAAATTTGTTGTATAACATGATGTTTTGGTGCTTAATTTGTAAAATCAAACATAATTTGATGTTTAATAGGCCTTTCCTTAATCCCTCCTTATTATCCAACATATTCACTTATCCAACATTCTGCCGGGCCATTTATGTTGGATAAGTGAGACTCTACTGTATATAAAGCTGCTGTTTACCTTTTATTATTCTTTTACCTGTATGTGCAGTTTTGCTACTTAACTATAATATTCCGTGAATCTGACTGGACTATATTCATGAAAAGATTATCCTATTAAAAAAAATTCAGGTGAAGTGTTTACACAGCTCTACCCTGAAAAGCAAGAATGCCATTCCCAGTTTTTCTCCGTCTATTTTATGTCTCCTATTGTGGATTTTATCCAGGACGCTGGTAAAATCAGGCATAAAGTGAACAATGTGAAGTCAGGCCCCATGTATTTACTTTAGCTTCACAAAATTTGATTTAGGCTGATTTGAGGGAAACATTATTAACACTACATTGAATGAATTATAGTATTTTTGGAGTAGTGTGCTTCTGTATTTTATAATGCTTAAAAGAACAGCAACAATAACAAAGGGTTTAAGATTCGTCCTAACAAGACTTCTTTATTGTTTTTTTCTTTGTAGGCGGAAGAATCACCAAGGAGTCATAATCCCAAGAATGAGATCCAGAAAGAAAATCAGAAACAGGAAGAATGGTGAGCCAAACCATATGGCTTGGTGTAGCAGCTGGTGTTGTGAATCAGGCCGTTGCCAAAGAGAGAACGGCTACTTCACAACACCAGGGTTGCCCCCTGCCACAATCAACTGCCCTATGAATTATTCAGAAGGAAGACGCCCTGCATCCATGAGGAATGAAAGATGGATCGATTCAACTTCACTACCTGGTTGAGAAGTATTTTGGTTTTGGGCTCTTTTAGTCCACACCAGCCATCATTTGACTACACAACCAACCCACACTGTTTTGTAAATTCTAGGTGGCTGTTGTAAATTAATGTGGATGTTTGCTTAGATTTTATGCTATTATATAATTTTATTTAACTATGTCTAGTTTAATTTATTGATGTTAGATTTAATTCACTGATATTATGTTTTAATTTGGGTCCCTGGTGGCACAGTGTGTTAAAGCGCTGAGCTGCTGAACTTGCGGACCAAAAGGTCCCAGGTTCAAATCCCAAGAGCGGAATGAGCGCCCGCTATTATCCCCAGCTCCTGCCAACCTAGCAGTTCGAAAACATGCAAATGTGAGTAGATCAATAGGTACCGCTCCGGCAGGAAGGTAACGGCGCTCCATGCAGTCATGCCGGCCACATGACCTTGGAGGGGTCTACGGACAACACCGGCTCTTCGGCTTAGAAATGGAGATGAGCACCAACCCCCAGAGTCAGTCACGATTGGACTTAACATCAAGGGAAACCTTTACCTTTACTTTTATGTTTTAATTTGATGTTACATTTTTAATGTAATATAATTTTAATGTTAATGTTTTAATGTTATTTCCATATGTGGGGTTTCTTTGGGATTTTATGCCAGTATTTGTTTGTTTTATTGAGGCATTGAATGTTTGCCGTTGTATGTTGGAATCTTCTCTGAGTCCCTTCAGGGGGAGATAGGGCAGAATACAAATAACATTTGATTATTATTATTGAAACAAAGGCATAGTATGACACAGCAAACGAGATGATGTGTACAGATCCCAGTAAGGTGGCCTTTTGTAGTTGACAGATTGTAATTATCATCATCATCATCATCATCTTCATTATTATCATTATCATTATCATTTTATTGTATGACACAGCAAACAAGATAGATATGCTGGATTTTGTATCACAAAATCACAAGTCGAACACTTCCCAAGTGTCTAGGACTGTGCGATGTATTTTCAGATGATGCGCGAAGATCCCAGTAGGGTGGCCTTATTATTATTATTATTATTATTATCATTATCATTATTATTATTATGGTAAAATCCATTTTTAGAATTGTTTCTGTTAATATAGTATATGCATAAAGAGAATGATAATGTTGGGAACATGCAAAGGAATCTAAATAGCTTGTGGTTGGGAGGAGCCCACAATGGTGCAGCGGATTAAACTGCTGAACTTGCTGACCAAAAGGTCAGCAGCTCAAATTCAGGGAGCAAGGTGAGCTCCTACTGTTAGCCCCAGCTTCTGCCAACCTAGCAGTTCAAAAACATGCAAATGTGAGCAGATTAATAGGTACCGCTTCAGTGGGAAGATAGCAGCGCTCCATGCAGTCTTGCCGGCCACATGACCTTGGAGGTGTCTACGGATAACACTGGCTCTTCGGCTTTGAAATAGAGATGAGCGCCAACCCCCAGAGTTGGACACAACTAGATTTAATGTCAGGGAAAAACCTTTACCTGAGAAGAACCATAATTTTAACTCTGTGCCACATTTTCAAAATCAGTCTTAGCCTCCCATGACTGTCTCTTGCTGGTCTTTCTAGGTAAGGAACACTGTTCGGTGTTTCTTATATTGTACATTTGTTGCCATCTACAACTAATAGAAACATTGAGCCATAATTGGCATTGGTCCCAAAGGCCAATGCAAGGGCAGTGCTCTGGGTTTTTAACTTGCCCCATCTTGCAATCCCAGTGGATCCAATTATGGAATTTTTCTCTAGTACTAATACATTTCTATATCCTGCCTGTTTCATTCATGGTAACATATATGGCATCTACTAGACTTAAACCTTCGTTTCTGCAAAATGATCACAGCATGCGCTTTTAGAACGTGCCTTGAGGACTTACGTATCACAGCTATGTTGTCCATCACAGTACTTGAATTCCTAGATGCAACCACTGGCATCTGATTTAGACATGTCAGACAGCAGTAGGGTTGAGAACATTATTATTCCTATGGAGTGAAACTAGTTGAACGATAATACATTGTACTTGAATAATTCAGTTCTGTGAGATGTCAGTTTTATATGTTTGAAAGTAGAAGGAGACATTTAAACACATCCGTACAAAAGCAAGAAGTTTTACTGAAACTCCAGCTATTCCGAAAAGCGCACGTTACAGTGCTGTTTTCAAGATAAGCAGCCATGGGCCTTGTTTACTTGAATCATAGAATCATAAAATCATAAAATAATAGAGTTGGAAGAGACCTCATGGACCATCCAGTCCAACCCCTTGCCAAGAAGCAAGAAATTGCATTGAATCCCTCTTGTTTGTATTGTGTCTTTGCCATAGAATTCTTTGTAAATGCAAAAATGAATATAAATATTCAACATTCTACAAAATTATTTTCACACCTCTATGTACTGCATATAGGTATGTATATAACATATGTATTCTATAAAGGATTTAAATAGATACGTTCATGTGTTTCAGTGTACGTATATTGATAGCTGCTTTCACCCATAAACATACATTGTTGTTGTGAGGCTTTAGGTTTTTGATCTGGCAGCTCCTAAGCCAATCACGAGTTTTTCTTGATACGAGTTATTTAGAAGGGTTTTGACATATCTGTATATATAATAAAAGTCAGTGTTTGTATGCGGCGGTGTATGTATGTATGTGGCGGAATATGTGCCAGCTTTCTGATTGGCCGACACTATCACAGGCCACTGTGTCCACCAGGAACGACGGACCTGGCCCAAACTTGACACGCTTAACCCCCACGTCCCGGTGCCGTTTGCGGGACGATGGACCATGGGTGATGGGATTTGTAGTACTTTCAATCACTACAATACCCACAAGCCATTCCGAAGCCCGCCAGTGACGGAACTTGACCAAACTTGGTACACAGAACCACCATGAACCCCTTTCTGTCCTGGGGCAGATTGGGGGAGAATGAACCAAGTAGCTTCACTTACTTCTTTCTCTGGGAGTTGTAGTTCACCCTTATATAGTCAGCACTGAATCCAGCCGACTTTGAATCTGGACCAAACTGGCCACACTGCCTCATCATGCCCGACTGAACATACAGGCAGGGTTTTGTGGTGATTGTCCTTTGGTTCTGGGAGTTGTAGTTCACCCTTATACAGACAGCACTGAACCCAGCCGACTTCAGATCTAGACCAAACTTGGCACACAGCCCTATCATGCCGAACTGTGCATACAGGCAGGGTTTTGGGGTGATTGACCTTTGGCTCTGGGAGTTGTGGTTCACCCTTATACAGACAGCACTGAACCCAGCTGATGACGGATCTGGACCAAACTTAAGTGATATTTCCTCACATCCTCAAACAACTCAGTGCCGTCTACTAATAACCCGGGCACCGCCGGGTCCCCAAGCTAGTATAATATAAATTACAGCTGGACATTCAGTCAAGCATCTCAGCCCAGTCACTGAAAGCAAAATAAAGAAAGGGGGGGGGGACCTGGAATTCATCCCCCTCCAGTCATTTATCTGATAGCAGAAGGCAGGTGTATTACAGGATAGCAAAGGCGCCGTATCTGACACGCAAAGAAGAGGAAAGAGTGTGTAATGGAGGTCAGCACAAGACAGCGGCAGCACGTTATTGCTGCTCCTCTATACGGGCTTTCAAATAGCCGAGATAATGTCATCCAAAAGCACAATGGCGCTTTCAGCAGCATGGCCGTGATAAAACCAAGAGACACAATTGAAAATATAATAAATAAAAGGGGCAGACTGTTTATTTCCCCAGAGGAGGTCTGTGATTAAAGTGTCTGCTTTCTATGTTAACAATAAAAAAAAACGTAAGCAGGGGTTCCCTCCCCCTCCTGGACTCGCTCTAGGCTTTGTCCGATTTACCCACAGTCTTGGTTTACAGCCCCAGTCCAGCCTTTCAGTTCATTCTCTGAAACTATAAAAGAGCTGTGAATATACATTTAGAGTTAAAGTGAGGAAAAGTTAAGTCAGGACTCTGGGCTGCAAGGCTCCATGATCGTACCAGGGAGTAATTGAAAACATGGTTGTTCCAGAGCGCGTTTGAATGAATAGGCCCAATAGAGCTGTCATCAGAATACTTCTTTATGTTTTAAAAGCATATGGCACTTTATCACTGTTACTCATTTCCATGATACAGCACTTTATGAAACCTGTCCCCGCTGGTTTGCTGATTTTATCTGCTTGGATTTTAATGTATTGTTCACTATTTTATTTTGTGTATCATTGAAATGTTTTAAGTTTTTGTCAAATATGTTGTGTCATTGTGTCGGGCTTGTCCCTGTTGTGAGCCACCCCGAGTCCCTTCAGGGAGATGGGGCGGGATATAAAAATAAAGGTTGTTATTATTATTATTTTTAATATTATTTTTATTATTATTATTTTTATATTATTATTATTATTATTATTATTATTTTATTATGACACAGCAAACAAGATAGATATGCTGGATTTCATATCACAAAATCACAAGTCGAACACTTCCCAAGTGTCTAGGACTGTGTGATGTATTTTCGGATGATGCACGCAGATCCCAGCAGGGTGGCCTTTTGCAGTTGGCAGATCGTAATTTTGTCAATGTCTATTGTTTCCAAATGCCGGCTGAGATCTTTTGGCACGGCACCCAGTGTGCCGATCACCACCAGGACCACCTGCACTGGTTTCTGCCAGACTCTTTGAAGTTCAATCTTGAGGTCCTGATAGCGGCTGAGTTTTTCCTGTTGTTTTTCATCAATGCGACTGTCACCTGGGATGGCAACATCAATGATCCAAACCTTTTTCTTTTCCACAACTGTTGTTGTTGTTATTATTATTATTATTATTATTATTATTATTATTATTATTATTATTATTATTATTACCACTGAAAAGCACTGACATTGCTACTGAAGAAGTACGTCAAGGTCTATGCAGGTAGCAATGCTGCGAATATTTTTTTTTTAACCTGGACTTAACCCTATAGAGTTAGCACTGTGAAGCACCATATGAACACATTTCTCAACAGACATAATTCCACAATGCACTATCTTTTCTACATTCATGATTTCTCAGAGCATTTTCTTCTCAACTACAGAATAAAGACCTGAGGGTTGCTGCTGTTGTTCTGATGCAAAACATTTACACAAAAAAGAAGCGTAGCATCTAGGAACAGCATCAGTGCTACCACTGCTCAGAGAAAAGAAAGTCCTTTCTGCCTGCTTACTCTTGTCTCTTCCTACTTGCGCACTGCGCGTAGAGATTGTCTTGATATCCCTCTTGAAGAACCAACTCTTAAGCAAGCTGCGTGGTTAATCAGCCAAACCGATACCTTTCATTCCCTTACTGCAAGGAGATGTACACTTCCTGCCTGGGGTAGCATGGCCATATCCAACAGGGTTGCCACTGAAGCACTTTATTCATTCATTCATTCATTCATTCATTCATTTATATCCCGCTTTTCTTCTATGGGTGGAATTTAAAGTGGCATACAATGGTTAAAACGACAAAATTACATAACATAAAATACAAGAAAAATCATATAAGCAATGTAAACAGAAATACACACTACATAAGCCAAAATTAACAAATAAATAAATTAAAACATTATACCATTAAAAATTCCCTGACCCAATTCCCTGGCCATTGAATTAAAATTGTTAAAGGGATGCTAATTATAAACAACTGTAAACAATACAGCACATATTAAAGGTTGTTTCCCTATAATATCCCAAAGGCCTGCCTACAAAAGGAAAGGAAGCAAGGGGTCAATCTAGCCTCTTTTTAGAAAGAGAGTTTGAGAACCTGGGAACCACCATTGGGCCCTCTCCTTTGCCCCTACTGTCATGGTTTGCAAAAGCGCTGTGCTGTGTGTGTTAACCGATTGACTGAACCTGCAAAGATCTGGGGAATGATTTGATACTGTTTCTGTTCTGCTGCTGCAGAACCAGTTTGGACAAGTTTTTCAGTGTTGATTGAGTACTGCCCGTGAACAGAGCAGTGTACTCAGAGGGGCCTTGCTATTTTGAGACCTGTTTGCTGCTGAGAAAAGAGGGTGAAGAATCAGGACTGTATTCTTCTCTGAAGCAGATTTGTGGACTGAGAAAGGACTGTTTATGAATGTGGACTTCTGTAAGTGATCAGAGGGACCATTGTAAATATTATTTTTTTGGAATTAGTAAAATTCCCATATTTTGTTCTGCAAACCTGAGTGACATGTTATTGTTCTGTGGGTAACTGTGGATTGTGGGCACACATAAAAGCTTCCATTTATCATCATCAATCCGTTATACCTACCAGTTGTACCTGTGAAGTCGGTAGGATGGAACGAAAGAAAGCCTCCCACAAAGAACACACGTGGGCAGCCTCATATGGGAGAATCCGGTCCTTTAGATAACCTGGATCTGAAGTTGTCTGTGCTTGCACAGGGCATGACTAAACATCATCTTACACAGATTTGTAAGAAACAGTTATTAACTTTGCTATTGTTATTTTGAAGGGGGGGGGGGGAATAAGGCGATGTACCAGTGGGGGGAAATAGGTAGGAGCAATAATGGTCTATCACTAGAAGAAACTAGCTGTGCCCGGCCATGCGTTGCTGTGGCAAAGTGGTGGTGGTATTGCTTAAAAATTGTTGTGGAATTTTTATTTGAAGTTATTTGTATTTTTAAATTAATTTTATTGTAACTTATCTTTTTAATTTTTTTATTTTTAATTATTTTGTGTTATTATAGTATTTTATTGTATTAATTTTTTAGTGTTTTTAATTATTTTTAGTGTTTTTTATTATTTTTATTGTATTATTTGTATGTATTTTATTTTTATTGTTTTATTATTATTTGTATTATTATTTGTATGTATTATATTTTATTATTTGATTATATTATTTTTATTTATGTTTTTTTAATTGTATTATTTTATTGTATTGTATTGTATTTATTTCTTTTATTATTTTTGTTTGTCTTTGTATTGGGTTGCTCTGAGTTCTGTGGTCTGCCTGGTCATGTTTGAAATGTATTCCCTCCTGATGTTTCTAACTGGCAGCAATTGAATAAAAACAATTATTCCTTTTCTTCTCATTAGGAGTTTATTTTTCTTTTCTTTTTGTTGTCGGCACCTAGGTGCAAGGATTTTGGGTCGTGTTGCCAAGTTTCGTGTGTTTGGGTCATGTAGATGCATTGTTGTGCATGTTTGCCAGTTTTTTCGGTTTTGTGGCTCCGGATTGTGTTTTTGTGGTGTGATTGTGTTGTAAGAACCATGAGGCAAGGCTTTTGCGTTGTGTTGCCAAGTTTCGTATTTCTGGGGCGTCTAGTTGTGTTGTTACAGTCACGGCGCAAACAATTTTAC
The DNA here is from genome assembly GCF_035594765.1 of Anolis carolinensis. Classification (NCBI taxonomy): domain Eukaryota; kingdom Metazoa; phylum Chordata; class Lepidosauria; order Squamata; family Anolidae; genus Anolis; species Anolis carolinensis. The sequence goes on from NC_085846.1 coordinate 71,264,938, forward strand.
CCTTTTATATATATAGATGGGGCTCAAGATGCTGTAAACTCAGTGCTGATTCCCATTCCATTTTTCTAAAGGCAGTTACTGGGAGGTAGATTATTAATTCTATTTATTATCGTAACTGTTTTTATTTCTATGACCTATTTACCCATTATGGTCATTAATCTATATATGCAATGGAGTGTCACTGGATATTATTTTTTTAATATTTATAGAATGGCAATAATTAGAAAATGCAATTGCTAAAAAATCTCACTGGGCGCTACTTAGTTAAATTAACCTTATGCTACTAAGCATTTAGCCTTAGGCTAATCCATTGTGTCTGTTTTAATATGCAAACACACATATCCTGATCATCTATGGTGTGTAGGGATAATAACGGTGTACTTCAGGACAAGCTCGAATTCAAGGAGTTCACCGAAGCCTGTCTTTTGGTGGCTCCCTTGCAGGCTTGCTTGCTTGAAGGTCGATTACAGCATTACTCCAACACGTGTCAGGCAGCTGCCATATTAATTTCCTAAAATAACCTGAAGCAATGCTACAGCAGGAGGTATAGCGGGAAATTAAAGTGGCAGCTGCCTGGCACAGATCAGAGTGCCAGCTTTAAAAGGGGCTCCAAGGCAGGCATTAGTGATGAACCATGCTGGGAAGCCTGATATTCGCCCCAAGGCATGTATGCTAACATCGGGTTTGGTCGACCTCAAAAGGTTGTTGTAGGCCTTGTTTGAAGCTGTGACACACTCTGGGATCTGGGTGACAAGCAAAGTGACACAATGTCTTGTATAGTACAGTTAACTCCCAGACAAGACCTAAACCTCCAGTGTTTTTTCAGTAATTCCGGGGCAGAAAAAGGAGGAAATTTGGATGTTGCCCTGTATGGAACACATACCTTTTCATGCCTTGCTGCAGATCCCATTTTTTTTTTGTCTAGGAACATACTTTCTTGGAAAATTAATGAGGAAGAACATAAGGCTTTCTCTCTTTTCATTTTAAGGTGGGCAGAATTGTCATAAGTGAATTTATTTATTTATCATGTCAGAAGCGAACCAAGGGTACAAGTTGTAATGTATTTGAAAACACAAACAAAGTTTTAAAACAACAACAACAAATTGGCATTGAAATTGAAACAAAGGGCGGGTTGTGGTGCAGGCTGGTTAGTAGCCAGCTGCAATAAATCACTATAACCAAGAGGTCATGAGTTCGAGGCCCGTCCGTGTTGGAGTGAACACCTGACCATTAAAAAATAAAAAATAGTCCTGCTCACTGTTGACTTAAGCAACCTGAAAGATTTTTTTTTCGTGTCAGGAGCAACCGGAGTTGCTTCTGGAGTGAGAGAATTGGCTGTCTGCAAGGACGTTGCCCAGGGGACGCCCGGATGTTTTGATGTTTTTACCATCCTTGTGGGAGGCTTCTCTCATGTCCCCGCATGGAGCTGGAGCTGATAGAGGGAGCTCATCCGCACTCTCCCCGGGTGGGATTCGAACCTGGCAGCTTTCAGGTCAGCAATCCAACCTTCAAGTCACAAGGCTTTTATCCCCTAGGCCACCGGAGGCTCCATCCCTGAAAGATAGTTTCATCTATCAAGTAGGAAATTTAGGTACCACTTGTGTGGGGAGGCTAATTTAACTAATTTATGACACCATAAAAATCGTCCAGCAGTGTTTGGAATGAGGAAGTCGGCGTCACAGTGGACGATGAAATAGCTGCTCCCCCTGTGGCCGGAATCGAGCATCCCCTCAGGAAACTGGAAGCTGGAGAAGGTTAAATTTCCTCTGTGTCTCTGTCTTTGTCTCTGGCTCTATGTTCATATGGCATTGAATGTTTGCCATGTATGTGTACATTGTGATCTGCCCTGAGTCCCCTTCGGGGTGAGAAGGGCGGAATATAAATACAGTAGAGTCTCACTTATCCAAGCTTCACTTATCCAAGGTCCTGTATTATCCAAGGCAGTCTGTCTTTTAGTAGTCATTGTTTTTGTCGTAAATGTTGCAATGTTTTGGTGCTAAATTTGTAAATACAGTAATTACTACATAACATTACTGTGTATTGAACTGCTTTTTCTGTCAATTTCTTGTAAAACATGACGTTTTGGTGCATAATTTGTAAAATCATAATGTAATTTTATGTTTAATAGGCTTTTTTCCGAATCCCTCCTTATTAACCAAGATTTTTGCTTATCCAATGTTCTGCCGGCCCGTTTATCTTGGATAAGTGAGACTCTACTGTAAATAAATAAATAAATAAATAATACTAAATGTCCTTTGACCAGTAGCTGGCCACTTGGAGTGCCTCTGGTGTTGCTGTAAGAAGTTCCTCCATTGTGCATGTGGCAGGGCTCAGACTGCATTGTAGTAAGTGGTCTGTGCTTTGCTCTTCACACTTGCATGCCATGGACTCCACTTTGTAGTCCCATTACTTAAGGTTGGCTCTGCATCTCGTGGTGCCAGAGCGCAGTCTGTTCAGCACATTCCAAGTCGCCCAGACTTCTGTGCCAAGGAAGGAATCTCTCATCCAGCGTCAGACACTGATTGAGGTTCTGGATTTTAGCCTGCCACTTTTGGACTCTCACTTGCTGAGATGTTCCTGCGAGTAGATCTTAGAAAACTACTTCTTGATTTAAGGCGGCATGCTGGCTGATATCCGAACTGGGGATGGGCCGGATATGTCAATGCCTTGGTCATTTCACTGAAATTATAAACCGTATAATTTCTCTAGTGGCATGGGGCATAGACAGCCTGTGATAATGCAACATGTCTTATTAAGAGCCACATCCACTGTTTTAACGTGGTGAGATGTATTTCACACTGGGCATGCATATTCAGCAGCAGAGTAGCAAAGCGCAAGGGCAGATGTCTTCACTGTGTCTGGTTGTGATCCCCAGGTTGTATCAGATGTTATTTCATCGTCATAAGTGAATAAGTAATCTATATATATATAAAAGGGTAATGAAATCTCGGCCTAGGACAAAACAACAAAACTATACATCCCAGAAACACTAAACTTGGTAGCACAACCCCTCACCCATGCCTCTACGTTCATACAACAAAAAGAAAAGAAAAATGAAGTCCTAATTAGAGGGAGAGGAATAATTGCTTTCATCCAATTGCTGCCATTAGAAGTCTAATTTCCGCCCACTTGGTCTCCTAGCAACCCACTCACCCCAGGGGACAGGCAGAGTTAGGCCTCACTTAGGCCTCTTCCACACTGCCTATAAAATACAGATTATCTGATTTGAACTGGATTATATGGCAGTGTAGACTCAAGGCACACAGCTATATAACCCATTTATAATTTTATATTATCTGCTTTCAACTGGATTATCTTGACTCCACACTGCCATATAATCCACTTCAGTGTGCATTTTATCCAGCTGTGTAGAAGTGGGCTCATAGAAGGGGACTTAATGTCAGGGGAAAACCTTTACCCTTTACCTTAACTACCACCAATTCCTCAATACTTTATTTCCCATACCACCATACTTCGCCACAGCAACGCGTGGCCGGGGCACAGCTAGTTGTATCTAAAGGACTGAGTAAAACAAAATCAACAAAATAATCTTCCCCTTTTTGAATCTCTTCACCATCAAATTATTTATTCCAAGTGATACATGTGAACAAGGTGGCTGATGTGACTATATTCCCCTTTCCCCAAGCACCTTGCTTTGTTAATAGACTCCTTTGCTTTCTTTCACTCAAGGGCCTCTTATAAATCAGTAGTTCACAAATGAAAACCATGTCAAAAAGAGTCTATTAGGAGCCCAACACAGCCGTTATATGTTTTTTTAACCTTATGTTTGTATTTGATGTTAGTATGTATTATTTTATTGCTTTGATGTTGACATGATTTTCCAGCATCTATATGGATAAAGTTTAACACTATAATTACTTTAAAAATCAAATAGATCCCATACCCAGGCTATAATATCCAAGCTATCCATAATGGGTGATAAAACTCTTCCCTAGATCATAACCATCATAGCTTCTACTGTTTATCACTGGAGCCACTGCTTGCTATCTCTTGCAATATTTCCTCCCTCCTCCTCTCTTCTTGGTTTCCTGCCTTTTCCTTTAATCTGCCCACACTGTCGTCCTACCTAGCTTGCAATATCCTGTATATCTTCTTGTTCTTCCACTGGATACTAATGTGATTTTCAGAAGACAGACAAGCGTATCAGATCTTGGGTTGCTATGAGTTTTCCAGGCTGTGTGGCCATGTTACAGAAGCATTGTCTCCTGACATTTCACCCACATCTATGGCAGGCATCCTCAGAGGTTGTGAGGTCTGTTGGAAACTAAACAAGTTGGATTTATATATCTGTGGAAAGTCCAGGGTGGGAGAAAGAACTCTTGTCTGCCTGAGTTAAATGTGAATGTTGAAACTGGCCAGCTTGATTAGCATTGAATAGCCTTGCAGCTTCAAAGCCTGGCTTCTTCCTGCCTGGGGAAATCCTTTGTTGGGAGATATTAGCTGGCCCTGATGGTTTCTTGTCTGGAATTCCCATGTTTTCTGAGTATTGTTCTTTATTTACCATCCTGATTTTAGAGTTTCTAATACTGGTGGCCAGATTTTGTTCGTTTTTAAATGCTGGACCACTCTCATAATTATCATATCAGACTACACAGAGAAGCCATTGAAATCCACAAGCTTGTGGACAATTTCAATAGAAAGGAGGAAACCATGAAAATGAACAAAATCTGGCTACCAGTATTAAAAAACACTCTAAAATCAGGACAGTAAATAAAGAACAATACCCAGAAGACAGGGAAATTCTAGACAAAAGTCAGGCCAGATAATGCCTCCCAACAAAGGATTTCCCCAGACAAGAAGCAACCAGGCTTTAAAGCTGCAATGCTATTTAATGCTAATCAAGGTGATCAAACATTCACACTTGCCTCAAACAGACAAGAGTTCCTTCTATATATTTCACAGATATATAAACCCCACTTGCCTAGTTTCCAACAGACCTCACAACCTCTGAGGATGCTGCCATAGATGTGGGAGAAACGTCAGGAGATAATGCTTCTTGAACTTGGCCATACAGCCCAGAAAACTCATAGCAACCCAGTGATTCCGACCATGAAAGCCTTCAACAACACATATTAGATCCTATTTTCTAATGGCAAAGTCCAGCACAACTTGTATGCTTGATTCCAACATTTTAAGCATAGTGGGTTGGTTCTCGACAATTGGTCCTAATTTCCTTTTCATATTATTCCTAATTAGATCGAAAGCCTCCTCACACTGGAGCATGAATCCACATTAAATCTGGTTTCTGCCTCCTGCAGCATTTGGGGTTTGTAGTTTGGTAAGGCCCAGGACCTGTCTGGCTGAGCTGTTTAAAGCCCCCTCCCTAAAAGGAATTAAACGTGGATTTAAAGTGGATCCAAGCTCTAGTGTAATGAGGTCCTATAGAACTGGCTAAGTTGGGACCCATCCCTTTGGAAAGATACCCCCATGAAAGGATCATTTGGAAGCACATGTCCAGGAGCTCAAATCAGGCCTAGCACATTTTGAAATAAACAAACAATGCATATTGCTGTCTGAAGAGTAAACAAGAAAACCCATGCACATATCCACCCCATTAAATTCAGAGTCTATGTCAGTGATGGCGAACCTATGACACGCGTGTCAGCACTGACATGCCTAGCCAATTTAGCTGACACGTGGCCTCATGCCAAGAAGGATGTTTCATCCTTGGCTCCTGCACGGCCAGGTGCAGTAGCCTAGGATGAAACATTTGCTGTAGTGTAGTGTAGACACTTTTGTGAGACCTTATTGTCAGTGTTAAATAATATCAAAACCAACAAAAGAAACAGATGAAGTTAGTAGCGCTTGCTTGGGCTTGAAATGTACAAAATACCAGCCTTCAATTGAAGATTTAGCCAATGAAATTCAGCAACAAAAAAGTCATCAATAGGCAGGTTAGTTAAAGAATTCTGCCTCCCCCTCACTTATCTTAGTTCATGGCACCCCACACAAGTTAAATCATATCAAGACCAACAAAAGAAACCGACTGACGGAGGAACATAGAAGTCACTAAGCAGGTAAGTTAAATAGTTCTTGGTTTATTAAATACAGTTATATATTACAACTAGCTGTGCCCGGCCACGCGTTGCTGTGGCGTAGTATGGTGGTATAGGAAATAAAGTATTGAGGAATTGGTAGTAGGTAACGTAAAGGGTAAAGGTTTTCCCCTGATATTAAGTCCATTATAAATGGGTTATATAGCTGTGTGGAAGGACCTTGAGTCTACACTGCCATATAATCCAGTTAAAATAAAATAATCTGTATTTTATAGGCAGTGTGGAAGAGGCCTAAGTGAGGCCTAACTGCCTGTCCCCTGGGCTGAGTGGGTTGCTAGGAGACCAAGTGGGCAGAGCTTAGCCTTCTAACTGGCAGCAATTGGATAAAAACAATTATTCCTCTCCCTCTAATTAGGACTTTATTTTTCTTTTCTTTTTGTTGTATGAACGTAGAGGCATGGATGAGGGGTTGTGCTGCCAAGTTTAGTGTTTCTGGAATGTGTAGTTTTGTTGTTTTGTCCTAGGCTGAAATGTCATTACCCTTTTATATATAGAGATTATACATTTTTGTTATTTAAACCATACATATTGGAAAATTATGGGGGGGGTTTTCTCGAAGTGACACACCACCCAAGTCATGCTAGGTGTTTTGGCGGATTTTGACACACCAAGCCAGAAGGTTGCCCATCACTGGTCTATGTAGTGAACAGGAACTTTCCATCTGACTACACAGTTGCAAAGTGACGAAAAGAACGTGAGGATCAAAAGTATTTGTATTTAGAATATCCAACAAGATCGCATAGTAAAAAGAGAATACTTGGCATCCATCATTCTCTCCTAGTCTCTTCTTCCTTCCTCTTGCCAGCCCACTCCAAACATTGAAGGATGGTCAGAGTAATAGGATTACATTAAGAAAAAAAAATCTGGGGTGGGAAGATTGATTGGTTTTAATTAGTGTGAAGAATTATAATCACTAGAGACACACTATGTCATAGTGACTACGGGAACCAATTTTGATGAGACATCAGCAATTACTATTTCTATTTAATCTTAAACTAGTAGTGTAAATAAAAACACAAATTACTAAACCACAACTTTTGATGGTCAAACATGCTGGTGGTTGTCAGAGTTTTTAAACATTCCATCATTTCTAAAGTGACAATAAGTAATGCAACAAGCATTAAGGATTTAATTACCTGGCCAGAATTGAGTAATTTACAGCCGGAGTGAGATAGCTGAAAAAGTATTAAAAGAAACAAACTTCTCTGTTAGAGTTGTTGTCAGTGTTGAGCTGTTGGAGATTCTAAGTTTGACAGATTAATGAAGAAAAAACAGAGAAGCTAATACTATGGAGAAGGTATGAACTAACTGGGAGTGTTGGAAAGAAGGGCTAGAAAAGAGTCAAGAACATCAGCTAGATATAAGTAAAAACTGCTGTATAAAGTTTTCTACTACAGATTCAAGTTGTGCTTGTCTGTTTCTTAACCGGAGGGGGACTGCTTCTTTTTTATTACCATATATACTCGAGTATAAGCCGAGCTTTTCAGCCCTTTTTTAGGACTGAAAAAGTCCCCCTCGTCTTATATTCAGGCCGGCTTATACTCGAATATATATGGTACATTATTATTTTTCTCTATTATTACTGTTACTATTACATTTATTTTACTCTATTTTATCATTAATAATACATTTATTATTTCACCCTGATATTAATATTGTTATTACATATATTATTTTACTCTATTATTATTAAAAGGATACATAAGCATATTTACCCTGAAGAAGCTGAGAATAATGATTTAATCAGAGTTGGACAGTCTTATCTTAAATTACAGTTTTATGTAAATATTCAAAAAAATTAACCTACTGATGCTTCAATTAATGTAATTTTATTGGCATCTATTTTTATTTCTGAAATTTGCCACTTTTGGCTTATATCTGAGTCAACATTTTCCCATTTTTGTGGTAAAATTAGGTGCCTCAGCTTATATTCAGGTCAGCTTATACTCGAGTATATAAGGTAATTAAATTTTTATTACATTTCTATTCATTCTGTTACAAAAAAAACACCTTTACAATTCATACAGTTAATTCTTCTCCTTTCACCGATGTGCTATCTGTTGTGATCCCCATCTCTGGAGTCCTTTTCTTTATGGTTCCCATCTTCTCTCCTTAATGTTCCTTAAATAAATTTCTTCCATATACTTTCAAAATCATTATTCTACCTTAGGCCTTTTTAAACATTTAAATTACATGTTAATTTATCATTTATTGCTAATTTCCTTGTACCATTCTTCTATCTTAATTTCCACCTCTCCTTTCCAATTTTTTGCTATTAATAGCCTTGCAGCCGTTAACAACATTGTTATCAAATTATTCTCACTTTCTTTCCATTCATCTGTATTATAAATTGATAACAGTATAGTCACTGGGTTTATATTAAATTTTTTCTTCATAATATTTTCTATCTCTACTGTAACTTTTCCCCAAAACCTCTGTACACATTTACATTGCCACCACATGTGAATATACGTTCCCCTTTCTTGGCAATCCCTCCAACATTTTTCTGAGCATATTGTGTATCTTTGTCGGGGTCAAATACCATTTCCATACCATTTTGTAGTCGTTTTCTTTTATTCAAATTGATAATTTTTTGAGGTGTCTGGATTGGTTTGCTGCTGAACAAAGAATCCCAAAAATTTGCTGCGATAATGGTCATATACATGACAGAGCCAAATATGAACTGAATTTTAAATATGTATCTAGTTAAAATATGTTTCTCTATTAAAACCTATTGTAGGATTTTCTCCCAACATCATTAATCAAGCCAAGGGCAATTATATTGTGACCATCCCAAGGACTAGCTAATCTGCACACTGTACAAGCATCTAAGAAGGAAAAAAGCTTTGTGATTTGTAAATGATCAGTAAATTTCAATCTATTTACTGTTTAAATTATTGAACTATTGGATTATGACCTGTTGGGATCACAACCTAATGGGGATTATGACCTGTTAGGATCATAACCTATTGGGTAGCAGAGTTTCAGCGATGTTCCTTTAGTTTATTGGGTAATGGAACATCACTTGTTACTATTCGACGCTATCAGCAAAGATTCAAGTAGACTTCTTTAAAAAAAACATGTTTGTTTTACTCATAATTTCATGTATTTAAATATACAGGCACATTTCTTGTCAGGTTAAACTTTAAAAAGTTTCAGTTTGTATCCTTAACATATAGTCTTTAACAGTCTCTTCAAAACTATATTACTCTGTACAGTTCTCTTTCATAACAGTCTACTTCCAAGGAACTCAAGCCTCAACTGTCTTCTAACTCCTAACACTGGCTTCTGTACTCAAACAGACTCAAGCCTCAACTGTCTTCTAACTCCTAACACAGGCTTCTGTATTCAAACAGACTCAAGCCTCAACTGTCTTCTAACTCCTAACACTGGCTTCAGTACTCAAACAGACTCAAGCCTCAACTGTCTTCTAACTCCTAACACTGGCTTCTGTACTCAAACAGACTCAAGCCTCAACTGTCTTCTAACTCCTAACACTGGCTTCTGTACTCAAGTAGACTCAAGCCTCAACTATCTTCTAACTCCCAACACTGGCTTCTGTACTCAAACAGACTCAAGCCTCAACTGTCTTCTAACTCCTAACACTGGCTTCTGTATTCAAGTAGACTCAAGCCTCAACTATCGTTCCTCAACTGTCATCCTTTTAAAACTGCATTCTAAACAGTCACATGGTCTGCAGCCCCTCCCACTGCTTTAAGTACATAGAGCTAAGAAAACTGCAAACCAAACAAGACATACACTTCAGGAAATAAACTGACACATTATAAAACAAAGCATTAAATAGAGGAGGCTTGAAAAGGTTGCTATTTATTTATTATTGACCTAATTTCTACCCTGCCTTTATCTACCCCGAAGAGGACTCAAGGCGGCTACATATGGCAACCATTAGATGCCTTAAAATACATACAAACAGAGACTTAAAATCAATTAAATTTAAAATTAACACATATTAAGCATTTAAAACATTACATTCAATATTAAAATCACATCATCCGAAAATCATAGTCCAAGGCCGTTCCATCGTCAATTATCTATAGTTCCAAATCTATTATTGTACTAATCACTGAAAGCCAGATTCCAGAACCAAGTTTTTACTTTCCTTCTGAAGGCTAGCAAGGAGGGGGCTGATCTAATGTCACTGGGGAGGGAGTTCCACAGCCTTCCCAGATGATCTTAACCTCCGAAATGGTTCATAGGGGTTTACGTTCGGACAGGTAAACTAGGCCAGAACCGTTTGCATCCAACATTAATTGAATACAATTAAGGTGCATCTACACTGCGAAATCAATGCAGTTTGACATTACTTTAACTGTCATGACTCAAAAGTATGGAACCATGGGAGTTGTAGTTTATTAAGGTCTTTAGCCTTCTCTGCCAAAGAATGCTGGTGCTTATTCCAACTCCCAGAATTCCATAACACTGAGCTGTGGCAGCGAAAGTGCTGTTGATCTGTATTTATTCTACAGTGTAGATATATCCCTAATGTCAGGAAAGAAAGCCAGTGAGGTGTCATGGTATCAGTAAGCCCTTTACCAGCCAATGAAAAATGTCTGTGGCCATTGCAAAGACAAATTAAACTATCCTAGACATCTATTGTGTCAGGGTTTGAAAAGATACTACATATGTGTGTTAACTGGAAAATCAAATGCATGATGCTGAGTGGCTGATTTTGCAAGGACCTGGGAATTGGTTTGTAACTGTTGCTATCCTGCTGCTGGAGAACCAGTTTGAACAGGTTTCTCTCTGTGTGTGTGTGTCTTCAGAGTACTGGCTGGAAAGAACATGACTCTGTACTTAGAGAGGCCTGACTGTTTCTGAGGCCTTGTTTCCTGCTGATCTTCACTGAAGCAGATTCATGGACTAAGAAAGGACTGCTTATGACTGCTGTTTTTTGTAAGCAATCAGAGAGACTATTGTAAATATCATTGTTCTGTTGATCTCTTGGATTAAGTAAAAGTTCTGCAAAGCTGAGTGGGATGTCTCTGGGTCACAGGCACATATAAGAGCTTATATCTATCACCCACAATCCCCAACATGTTGAACTAATGTCAACTTAGTTACCCACTGCATTTAATGAGATTAGTCCTTGAGATTTTAGAGTGCTTCATAAGACTCAAAACCAAATGATACTGACACAATGTTCCATTCATTGGTACTACTAAGGAACCTAAGAGTCATCTTTGTCTTCTTGGGAACATTATATTTTGCCAAATGCCTTTTAGTAATCAGTTAAAGGACAACTCAACACACATGAAGTAGCTGCCATAACAAATTGATTAGGTATTTTGTTGCTGCCTTTCCCATGAAGAAACAAGATTTTGCCAAAAAATATAACTGCTCATAATTGTCCTCCTAGGTTGCATCCCTATGAAGGCACATTACTGCTCTACAGAAGTGGTCAGTTGTAACTCTTTTGTAACTCACATTCATAGCATGTGTCCTTGAGACTCAATTAAAATGTACTATTGTGTGTACGAAACAATATAGCACAATATTATTTTATTCTGAGTACTTCCCTAAGGCAAGGATTTTCTACTGTTCTCATATTCTCTGTGTATTCTCTTTTCTTTTCCTTGGAGTTTCTAATATTTATCAACCTCATTTTGCCATAAAAAACAATTAACAACTGGCACAAGGCCTGACAGTTATTGTCATGGATGAGACAAGGCTATTAAACACAGTTAGATAGCTACTTGGAGTCAAGCCTTAGGCTCTGAATAACTAAAATGAAAGAGGGGGATTTGCCTTATGTCAATTACAATTGCTAAATGCTTCATGATCTTACTTGTGAGGTTCACAAATGGCTGGAGGATGTACCTTTCTGGTATTCTTTTCTTCTGAGTAAACAGAAAGAGATGGTCACCATCATAATATTCTGAAGGTAGATTCTGTATCACCACTGGAGAAGGCTATTGAAAAATACTATATATTCAGCTTTTTCCAAAACAAAACAGGCATTCATTGAGAGACGTAATTCTTTTTTCCCCCTCTGTTGAGTTCTTTCCAACAGAAAGTGAATTTTTGGCACTTCCATACCAACATTTACTGACCCATGTTCGGAATTTGAATTAATATCTCATGAAAAACATTAGATGAGGTTATTAATCAAAACTTTTCATCACAATTTGACAGCTTTCATTTTCCATAGCAACCAATGAACCCAACTATATTTCTCTTTCTGGAAATATAAGGCATACATGGATCTTGATGCCACTGCTGTTTAATTGTATTTCAGTGCTTTCCCCTCTCTTTAACAGTCTAGATTCTCAGTCTCTCGGGCCTCAAGGTCTACTGAACTCCAATGTTTATTTGCATCAATATAGTTGAACTCAAACAAGAATTCGTAATAATAATAATAATAATAATAATAATAATAATAAGAAGAAGAAGAAGAAGAAGAAGAAGAAGAAGAAGAAAATTGCACAGACAGACTACAAACAGAGGCACAACTATGTGGCCCAAATGATTCATTGGAACTTATGTCTCAAGTACCACCTCCCAGCAGCAAAGAACTGGTGGGATCACAAACCTGCAAAAGTATTGGAAAATGAGCACACAAAGATACTGTGGGACTTCCGAATCCAGAGTGACAAAGTTCTGGAACACAACACACCAGACATCACAGTTGTGGAAAAGAAAAAGGTTTGGATCATTGATGTCACCATCCCAGGTGACAGTCGCATTGACGAAAAACAACAGGAAATACTCAGCCGCTATCAGGACCTCAAGATTGAACTTCAAAGACTCTGGCAGAAACCAGTGCAGGTGGTCCTGGTGGTGATGGGCACATTGGGTGCCGTGCCAAAAGATCTCAGCCGGCATTTGGAAACAATAGGCATTGACAAAATTACGATCTGCCAACTGCAAAAGGCCACCCTACTGGGATCTGCACGTATCATCCGAAAATACATCACACAGTCCTAGACACTTGGGAAGTGTTCGACTTGTGATTTTGTGATACGAAATCCAGCATATGTACCTTGTTTGCTGTGTCATAATAAACTAATAATAATAATAATAATAATAATAATAATAATAATAATAATAATAATAATAATTATTTGTATTCCATCCTATCTTCCCGAAGAGACTCAGGGTGGAATCCAGCATACACAGACACAAAGACAAACATTCAATGCCTAGAAACGACAACAGAAAGATACACAAACAGAAAGGCTGTTAGGGATTGTGGATGATAAGTAGAAGCTCTTACGTGTGCCCATGAATCCAGAGTCACCCTGCAGAATGATGCACCACTCAGTTTTGCAGAACAAATAACACAGGAACTTTTACTAAGTCCAAGAGATCAACAGAACAATGGTACAGTAGAGTCTCACTTATCCAACATAAACGGGCCGGCAGAACGTTGGATAAGTGAATATGTTGGATAATAAGGAGTAATTAAGGAAAAGCCTATTAAACATCAAATTAGGTCATGATTTTACAAATTAAGCACCAAAACATCATGTTATACAACAAATTTGACAGAAAAAATAGTTCAATACGCAGTAATGTTATGTAGTAATTACTGTATTTACGAATTTAGCACCAAAAGATCATGATGTTTTGGAAACATTGACTACAAAAATGCGTTGGATAATCCAGAACGTTGGATAAGTGAGTGTTGGATAAGTGAGACTCTACTGTATTTACAATAGTTACAAAAATCAGCAGTCATAAGCAATCCGTTCTTTGCCCATAAATCTGCTTCAGTGAAGATCAGCAGCAAACAAGGCCTCGGAAATAGTCTGGCCTCTCTGAGTACAGATCCATATTTTTCCAGCCAGTACTCAGTAGACTCCGAGAGAGAGAGAGAGAGAGAGAGAGAGAGAGAGAGAGAGAGAAATGTGTTCAAACCGGTTCTCCAGCAGCAGGACAGCAACAGTTGCAAACCGATTTCCAGGTCCTTGAAAACTCAGCCCGTAGGTTTCATGCATTTAATTTTCCAGGTAACACACATATAGTATCTTTGCAAACCATGACAAAGGCTTCCCCTTTCATCTTTGGCTCTTGGGGTGGTGCTCATTTCCATTTCCAAGCCGAAGAGCCTGCATTGTCCGTAGACACTTCTTAGGTCATGTGGCCGACAGGATTGCATGGAGCACTGTTTTATCTTCCCATCGAGGCAGTACCTATTGATCTACTCACATTTGAATGTTTTCAAACTGCAGAAGCTGGGGCTAACAGCAGGAGCTCACCCCATCCCACGGATTCAAACTGACAGCCTTCCAATCAATAAGTTCAGCAGCTCAGCGGTTTAAGCATTGCCCCATATGTTTTCGAAGACAATTTACCAATTCCTAACAATTCTTTTGAGAATGCTTTAAAAATAAATCCAAAGATATATACCATTTTGATATTCGTGAAACACAGATCTAAATTTACTTGGATCCTACCTGGACAGCCATCTAGAACATTTTTCAGTATTTGGGAATATGTGCCCATGAAAATTTGAATTACTGTGACTCAATGTTGTCTTACGCCCAAAAGTATAGTGAGGCATTTCTATACTTTTTCACAAAAGGAACAGCTTCCGTGTGGCAATTGCACTACATGGTTGTACGGCAAAACAACTTTCCCAGTTTCTTTACAAAATTTGAGAAATGTTAGCATTAGCTTTGTGAGAGCAACACTGGAAGTCCTCCAACATATTAAATCTTCCTTGCTGTATCTGGAAGGAGCCTTCAACCTGGTCAAAGCTCTGGCTGACAAAAGTATTACAAGTTCTTTGCATTGCTATGCAGGATAAATTACTGTCATGCTTTTGCAGGCGGATTTAAAAGCAGCTGAAAGACAGCAGTATGGAAACGTTTCTCTCTGCTGGTTTATCTGTCTTCGATATCCCTTCGATACTAAAAATGGTTAAAGAATAGATGTGAACGTACAGTCTCGAGCTTATTTTATTCCTCATTAAAATTGGTTCTCTTTCCAGTCAGTGACTTTCTCTTCGTCTCTGGAACTATATGAAATCTCTTACAATTCTAAGATACAGACAAGTCTTCATATGAATACATAATATTATATTCTCAGCATAATTTGTAGTTTGTTATAAGGAAATTCCTTTTACACATTTCCATTATTTGTCACTAGTAGGGTTTAATAATCATCTATACACATAATAAAAGTGAAAATAAGTATGTGTGTGTGTGGCTGGGGTTTCCACTTCCACAAATAGCTATAGCTACCAATAAGCAGGAAACACCAATGGCCCTCCCTCCAATGACATTGCAGGTTATAGCGAGCACTTTGAACATGTACAAGAGCCTGTAAATGTCCTCTACAAACACCATACTGCTCAACACCCAAGTGGAGACATTCATACAAGGACAATGTCTTCCTAGATTTTCTATTTTTCCTCCACCAAAGACATCTCAGTGTTCCTTAGTCTCTCCGTGGGCGTGTAATTGGCATGATCGGGCTGTGGCATAGCTGGTTAGAAACTGCCTGCAATAAATCACTACTGTCTGAAAGGTCATGAGTTCGAAGCCGGGTCGGGTTAAGCTCCCGATCGTTAATAGCCTAGCTCGCTGTTGACCTAAGCAGCTTGAAAGACGGTTGCATCTGTCAAGCAGAAAATTTAGGTACCGCTTTATGTGGGGAGGCTAATTTAACTAATTTACAACACCATAAAATTGCCAGCAGCATGCAGAAAGGAATGAGGAAGTACTACCATCAAGGACTCAGTGTCACAAGTGGTCGGTGAAGCGGCAGCTCCCCTGTGGCCAGAATCGAGCATACTCTCATGAAGCCGGAAGATGGAAAATGTTAAATTGCCTCTGTGTCTGTCTATATGTCATATGTCTAATGGCACTGAATGTTTGCCAGGTATATGTGCGTTGTAATCTGCCCTGAGTCCCCTTCGGGGTGAGAAGGGTGGAATATAAATACTGTAAATAAAAATAAATGACCCCGCCCACTGCCTCTCCCATAGCTCTATCCTATTCTTTTCTATGGCACACAGGAAACAAAGTAATTGATCAGCAACTGAACATACTGGAGGGGTTTGGGGAGAATTCACCATGATTTATAGGAGTTGTAGATACTGGGATGTATAGTTCACGTGCAATCTAAGAGCACTCTGAACTCTACTAACAATGGACCTGGAACTAACTTGGCACATAGAACCTCCAGCAAAAAATACTAGAGGTCTTTGGGGGAAATTCATCTTGATTTGGGAGAGTTGTAGTTCACCTACATCCAGAGAGCATTGTGAATTCAAATACCAATGGATCTGGACCAAACTTGGCACACATACCTGAAATTTGATTACTGGAGGGGTTTAGGGGAAACTGACCTTCCTTTCTGGGAGTTGTAGTTCACTCACAACCAGAAAAACTGTGACCTCCACCGATAATGGACCTGGACCACACTTGACACACAGAACCCCCATGACTAACTCAACCTACTGAAAGGATTTGAGGTGACTGACTCACCATAGTGGAAGTTGTAGTTTACTCTACAGCCAGAGAGCACACTGAACCTCACCAATGATGCATCCAGAGCAAACTTGCCCAACATAACAAACTTTAAATACTGATAGAGTTTCTCGGGGTTAACTTGGTGTGATGTCAGTTGTAGTTAATCCACAACCTTATGCATTTTGTACAATTAAAGAACTGATCTTTTCAAATAACCCAGGCAACACCAGGTACCCAAGCTAGTGTTCTGATATTGTTACATTTCAGATCACATTTTTATTTTATGAGTGTATTCATTATTTTCATTATTTTTCTCCTACATCTTTTCAGTTATAAACATCAGCAGAGTGGAAACAGTTATGACCATCAGCTAGCAGACATCCCAGCCAGTTTACCAGCTGTTAGGATTTCTGGGAGTTGAAAATCAAAAAAATCTGGGGACCCTGTTAATGATTGTAGATGATGTTAAATAGAAGTTCTTAACTTCCACCCGTGAACTAAAGTCACCCTGCAGGGTAATGATGTGCCACTCAGCTTTGTAGAACAATTAACAGGAACTTTACTGACTTCAGAATGATTAAACAGAGCAATAATATTTACAATAGTATCTCTGATTGCTTACAGAGAACAGTAGGAATAAATAGTCCTTTTCATGTCCATAAAATTGCCTCAGTGCCATCGAAATAATAGGGCCACTGAGAGCCGGCAGCCATCTTCTCTCCTGGCTGTTTCCAGTCAGCATACATACACACACACACTCTAAGGTAAAACCTGCTCAAACCAGTTCCCCAGTAACATGGCAGAGAAATTGACCAATCAGATTCCTAGCTGTTCACACGCTCGGCCAATCAGCTTCTTACACGTACCTTTCCAGTTAACCCATCCATAATGGTGTCTTTACAAACCTCAACAGATCCCAGGTTGAAAACCACTGAGGTAGATGGTTAGAAGCCATGCCATCTTTTTCCCATTTTTTGTTATTAATTTTAAGTTTTAGTTGTTAGTTATTAGAATATTTTGTTTGTTTGTTTAGTTTCCTTAGTGTAAATTAGTGGTTTGGGTAGTTTTATGATGTAGTGTGCTTGTGTGTCCCATTTAAGTGTTTTATATATTATAACAATTGTTGATGTACTTAATAATTAACAATAGAATCCTGTAACACCCCAAAGAGAAATAAATTTATTATACCATGGACTTTCCCAGATTATACCCAATTCATCAGCTGCATGTATATGCTCAAGTATAAGCCTAGTTTTTCAGCCCTCTTTTTAAGATTGAAAAAGCCCCGCTTGGCTTATTCTTGGCTGAGGGTCCTGGTTGGCTTATATTTGGGTTAGCTTATACTCGAGAATATATGGTACATTTATTATTTTTCTCTATTATTATTGGTATTATTACATTTATTATTATTTTTCTATTATTGTTGCTACTATTACATTTATTTTACTCTATTTTATTATTGATAATACATTTATTATTTCACTCTGATATTATTATTATTATTATTATTATTATTGCATTTATTATTTTACTCTATTCATTATTACATGTACAGTAGAGTCTCACTTATCCAACACTTGCTTATCCAACGTTCTGGATTATCCAACGCATTTTTGTAGTCAATGTTTTCAATACATCGTGATATTTTGGTGCTAAATTTGTAAATACAGTAATTACTACATAGCATTACTGCGTATTGAACTACTTTTTCTGTCAAATTTGTTGTATAACATGATGTTTTGGTGCTTAATTTGTAAAATCATAACCTATTTTGATGTTTAATAGGCTTTTTCTTAATCTCTCCTTATTATCCAACATATTCGCTTATCCAACATAAACAGGCCAGCAGAACGTTGAGCAGAAGTGAGACTCTACTGTATTAGTTTCCTGTAAAGGATACATAAGCACATTTACATTGGAGAAGATGAGAATAATGATTTGATCAGAGTTGGACAGTCTTATCTTAAATTTGAGCTTTATGTAAATATTCAAAAATATTTAACCTACTGATGCCTCAATTAATGTCATTTTATTGGTATCTATTTTTATTTCTGAAATTTACAACCCTCAGCTTATACTGGAGTCAATGTTTTCCCAGTTTTTTTGTGGTAAAATTAGGTGCCTCGGCTTATATTCGGGTCGGCTTATACTCGAGTATATACGGTATTTCAATAATATGGGCATACATAGTTGATGTGTGATTATAGAAACTGAAATCAAATTGAAATTAAATTTAAAAGTATTGGCAGGAACACAGTTCAGAAAAGGAAATTGTGCATTCTTGTTTTGAGAATGAACCATTCTCAAAACCAGAAATAATTTCAATCTTGATCAGAGAAAAAGGTAACATTACAAAGTGTTGTTTGGTGCTGACTTTTCATTAATTCAGCTATATTATCCAGAACAGCTTTTCCAAATTATTAAAAATAGTCATACACAATGTCAACTCTAGATTAGGATTAATTGGATTGCACTCAATCATAAAATTCCAAAATCATATTAAAAACATTTATTTCTAATCAGGATGCCAGTTGACTTACCCATCTGTGAAGAAAACAGAAATATGGTTTTGCTTAGCTTGCCTAACTAAATGAAGCTTGGTTCACTTGCCTGCAGCCGAAGACAAATTAGGCTGATTATACTGGAAAGGGCACACAGTATATCTAGGAATTAAAACTGAGACTGGGCATTTAGGATAAAGAAAATGAATCGCCCACATTACCCTCGGACTTTGTACAATTAAGTGTGGCCAGGCTGGATGCTATTAATTTGAAAAGGACATTTCCAAATATTTTAGCATGGTCACAAACACTTTCCGTTTTGAACTTTGGTTCAGTCGGGTTTATATATGATTTGCATAAAATGTTGTCTTATTTATTCCAGGATGATATGAGGAGCTTATACCACTGTGACTTGCTGCCATTATTATTTTTTAATGCGAACAAGCAGTCCTGCAAATAAAATCCCTCCAGTTTTTATTAACAGCTGTTTCCTTTATGCATAGATCGCATATTCCCCAGATCATTTTTGTTCCTTCGAGATATTGCCTGGTGTGCACTTTTAAAATACGTGAATACTTGGCAGATGGTATTTGCCATACCAATTGGTATATGAAATAGGATAAAACAATAGCTACAAGCATCCATTAAAAAAACACTGAATTAGCCTAAATCTATTTATTCTTAAAATATAAAGCACCAGGTCCGGACGGATTCTTGGTAGTATATTACAAAGCATTTGAAGAAGAACTAATACCACATCTTAAGAAATTGATGAATAGTATTCTTAATGAAGAAAAACTACCAAATACAGTAGAGTCTCACTTATCCAAGCTAAACGGGCCGGCAGAAGCTTGGATAAGCGAATATCTTGGATAATAAGGAGGGATTAAGGAAAAGTCTATTAAACATCAAATTAGGTTATGATTTTATAAATTAAGCACCGAAACTTCATGTTATACAACAAATTTGATAGAAAAAGTAGTTCAACACGCAGTAATGTTATATTGTAATTACTGTATTTACGAATTTAGCGCCAAAATATCACGATATATTGAAAACATTGAAGGCAAAAATAGCTTGGATTATCCAGAGGCTTGGATAAGCGAGGCTTGGATAAGTGAAACTCTACTGTACATGGAAAGAAGCCAATAAAACAATAATACATAAAGAAAAGACTGATCCGACGAGTGTGAAAAATTACAGACCTATTTCCCTTTTAAATGTTGGTTACAAAATATTCACCAATATATTAGCAAAGAGAATGAAAGAATTTTTAGGAGATTGGATCAAAGAAGAACAAACTGGCTTCCTTCCCAATAGACAACTGAAAATGTCAGGACAATTATCGATATTATTGAATATTATGAAATGAATAATCAGAAGAAATTAGCCTTACTCGCAGTGGATGCAGAGAAGGCCTTCGATAACATCAATTGGGACTTCTTCAAATTATTAATGAAAGAAATAGACTTAGGATATCAATTTATAAACGCTATACAGGCAATCTATGAGGAACAATCGGCAACAATCTGGATGAATGGACTTAAAACTAAAGAAATAAAGATTAAAAAGGCACCCGTCAAGGATGCCCTCTTTCCCCACTCATTTTCATTTTTGCCATGGAAATCCTATTAAAGACGATAAATATATAGAAATCCTTAACTACTACAGCGTTACTCAACCTGGGGGTCGGGACCTCAGGGGGGTTGCAAGGAGGGTTTCAGAGGGTTCACCAAAGACCATCAGAAAATACATATTTCCGATGGTCTTAGGAACCCAAATCCCTCCAGTATTTTTTGTTGGTCATGCGGGTTCTGTGTAGTAAGTTTGGCCCAATTCTATTGTTGGTAGAATTCAAGGGGCTCTTTGATTGTAGTTGAACTATAAATCCCAGCAACGACAACTCTCAAATGTCAAGGTCTATTTTTCTGAAACTCCACCAGTGTTCAAATTTGGGCAAATTGTGTATTCGTGCCAAGTTAGATCCAGATCCATCATTATTTAGAGTCCACAGTGCTCTCTGGATGCAGGTGAACTACAACTCCCAAACTCAAGATCAATGTCACCAAACCCTTCCAGTATTTTATGTTGGTCATGGGAGTTCTAAGTTTGGTTCAATTCCATAGTTAGTGGAGTTCAGAATGCTCTTTGATTGTAAGTTAACTATAAATCCCAGCAACTACAACTCCCAAATGACAAAATCAACCCACCCCCATCAACCCCATCAGTATTCAAATTTGGCCACATGGGTATTTCTGCCAAATATGGTCCACTGAATGATAATACACCCTGCATATCAGATATTTACATTAGCAAAATGACAGTTATGAAGTAGCAACAAAAATAAATTTATGGTTGGGGATCACCACAACACGAGGAACTGTACTAGAATATGGAACACTCACTTGATATAATTTTAAAATTTAATAAAATAAAACACAAGCAACTAAATCCATCAAAGCTTGGGATCTACAAATGGCCAGGGACTTTCTAGCACCCATGCTGGCAGTGAAACAACTAGATAATTAATGACTCTGGCCTTAATGATTCCTGCCTTCTGCTTCAGATAGCAATATATATTGCTTCAATTATGAAGCACAGAACTAGCATTTCCCTTCCTATACTCCCACTCTATGGAAGGAGCAAGCTTGTTTTCCACTGTACTGAAGACTAGGACGGAACAATGGCTTCAAACTACAGGAAAGGAGATTCCACCTGAACATTAGGAAACACTTCCTCACTGTGAGAGCTGTTCAGCAGTGGAACTCTCTGCCCCAGAGTGTGGTAGAGGCTCCTTCTTCGGAGGCTTTTAAGCAGAGGCTGGATGGCCATCTGTTGGGGGTGCTTTGAATGCAATTTTCCCGCGTTTTGGCAGGGGGTTGGACTGGATTACCTATGAGGTGTTTTCCAACTCCATGATTCTGTGATTCTACATGAGAGCAACAGGCCGGGTGAGGCTGGATTAACCATTAAGCAAAATTTTGGGGAGGGAGACTCCCCTTGACTGGCAAATGTTCTTTAAAGTAAGAAAAAATATGGTACCCCCAGTATTAATTGTAGAAGGCCTTGGTAGGCACCAGTTTCCATGCTGATGGCTGACCTGTTTGCAATACCAATACAAATGTGGCAGTGATAGTGTTGGAGACTAGCCCAGAGGGGAAGTAAAGGAGAGAATTCCAAGAGAGCAATAAAACAAGCCTTTTATTATTATCACAGCTGATGATAAGGCAAAACAGCCATAAGGTACCCATTTTGTGCATCTGTACCATGCAAATGACCGTTGTAACATATGCATCGTAAACAAAGAATTTATATCTCGGCTTATCTAAAATTGACCAATGGCTGAGAATCTTCCCCACCTTCCACACCTACTTGGCATAAGTGATACCTGTTATGGTTGAGCCTTCGGGCTCCGATAATAGAAGAAGGGGTCATAAGACTCCTCGAGAGTCAGACTCTTTCGAGGAGCGTGAAAGAAAACGGCTCCGGGATTTGTTTACAGACCCGACAGATGAGGAATCATTTGAGGGTTTTTCTCAGGGCTTGGAGGAGGAGATGGCCAGCTCGGAGGAGGATGACATGGAATGGACTCGCGTGACGGAGGATTTGGGTGTTGGGGAAACAGGCAATGACAGCATGGGAGGTGATTGGCGGGTTGCAGGATCAGACCCATGGACTGGCTGGAGGGATGGAGCGGGATCCACAGCTGGGGATGCTGTGGGGCGTAGTCAAAGGTGCTTAAGCTCTGATGAGGATGATGATGTTGGGGCGTCTGGAATTGGGATGGCAGCTGACAGCGATGATGAGCTTGAACTGGGATAAAATGGGGTTTGGGATCAATGTCTAATTGCGTTGGGCAAGGTAATCTGGACGGACGCTTGGGCTCTTGTTGGGGAACTTCCTGAAGACGGGTGTGATTCATTGCTGGATACGTAAGTTTACCAAGGACACTGGGCATTGATGGCGGGAGGAACTGTGCGGGGTTTTCCTCTGTGCAACTTGTGTTTAATCTCAATAGCTTGGACCTCCGTCGTCTTTTTGACGGGCAATACCTACTTACTGGATTGACGCTGAACTGACTGACTTCGATTCCGGATTATCCCTTCTGCTGGCTACCGGTGAGACTCTTGGATTTCTGGACGACTACTCTTGGCTATAGACCTCTGGACCGGATTGGGACCCCGCTGACTGCCGTTACCCTGACCGCTGTGCTTGGACCTAGATTTCGTTGACCGCTGAACCTCAAACTGAATCCTGACTACGACCACGCTTTCGTCCGCTGCAGGAAGGGATAAACAAGCCTGGTTTACTCCCCCTGCTGTTTCTGAGTAGCAGAGAGGAATCTGCCACCAGTCTGTTGTTTACATTCTGACTCCTGTTGATCCTCTTTTGTTTGCATTGTTTGCCAGGCTGAAGTAAGCACTTTGATTTATTCCGGATTATACTTCTGTTTAACCCGGTTTATTCCTTTGAACCGTTTAAGCTCAAACTGAGCTGCTTTTTGTTACTTTTCACACTGAAGTCAAGTGTTTGCCCTGTTCTTTGTTTCCTACGGGCGTTTTTTAGTTCTGTAACCTCAATAAACTGAGTTTTGTTTTAATTGCTGGCGTTCTGTCTCTGACAATACCTGTGACCTCACTTGTTGATTTCAAGCTAACTTTTGGTCTTGGAGCTTCCTATAGAAAGGCACCAGCTCACAGGAAGGGAGGGGCACAGGCCCTGTGTTGCACATACTACTTTGGTTCATACAAAGTGCTTATATTGTCTATATAAAGGCTAGCTATTGTCTATATAAAGGCTAGCTAGAGGCAAAGCTACGTTAGGCAAAAGTTTACTATTTTTCTGGCTTATGGTCCCTACAATAGTCCCTATTACAACTTTATTTCACGTTTTCAGCTCCCTCTAATACCACACTATGATGCTGCTTGGCTACATTTTTCCAGGTTTTCATTTGTGAGATATTGGGTGGTATGTGATATCCCTTTCTGATACCCACTGAGTAATTACGGAGAATATATAGACTATTGGTTCTCATGCCAAGCCCTTGCAGAACTACAAGTTTATACTGGTTGCTGACTATAAGCAATGCATATATATATGAAGGTAAAGGTTTCCCCTTAACATTAAGTCTAGTTTTGAGTCCAACTCTGGGGAGCAGTGCTCATCTCCATTTCTAAGCCGAAGAGCTGGCGTTGTCTCCTAGGTCATGTGGCCAGCTTAACCACATGGAGTGACGTTACCTTCCCGCTGAAGTAGTACCTATTGGTCTACTCACATTTGCATGTTTTTTAACTGCTAGCTTGGCAGAAGTTGGGGCTAACAGTGGGAGCTCACCCTGTCCTGCAGATTCAAACCACTGACCTTCCTCTCAGCAAGTTCTACGGCTTAGCAGCACCACCCCTTGCATGCATATATATATATATATACATACACACACACACACACACACACACATACAAGTTGCTACCAGCCCACACCCAAGTTTTTTCAGCAGAGTAGGATCTATTTAGTACACCTCATGAGGGATCCATGAAATACTTCTGAACTCAAATAAAAGCATTTATTTAATAATAATCAGTCTGCAGATTCTTTGGAGATGCTAGGAAATTGGAGAAGCAATAAAGTGTTGCTTATTGTTCAAAATAGTAAAGACGTATCACTTCATTTTCTTGAGCCCCTGAAGAGTTGTACAGTCTGCAGATTGCAAGGGCAGAGGTCTGAAATATGATATACATTTGATATACATAATGGATTACTTGCCTCTATAGAGGTGGGGAACTATTATTGCCATATTATGCACCTGTTTTAATTAATGGGCATATTTCTGTCTCGGTGTATTCAAATAGCATAAAGTGATTAACTAATCATGCTAATTGCACAGCAGCATTAATGTAGTGGATTGAACATTGGGCTTACCTATTCCAAATCCTCATTCTGGCATGAATCATTTGATAGGTTAAACAAATACTATTTCACAAAGCTGTTCAGAAAATGTGTCAGTCACACAACAAATACTTTCAGATACTGAAATGTGCTGGGGGAACGATAGCCACATCTTAGGGTAACATGATAAATAAAACACTGTGCCTAATGGTAAGACGAATATTTCAAGTTGATACAGTTATTTGCATAAATATATCATCTTCTTTTATTTGCAAAAAATGTTTTAAATATATTTAAAAGCAATAGTAATGACATCAGAAACAAACAATGAAATACATTACTAGATGAACTGGGAGTATTGTCTATTTTATAGCTCTGAAATAATGTCCTAATATTTTACAATATTTAAAATAGTTTGGATTTATTCCATAAATCTTCACCCAAAATGTAGAAAAGGCACCACACAATAGTTTGTCAAAACACTACATGAACAGTTTACTGCATTAAAACTATTAACAATAAAATCAAACTGCAGAGCTTTCTTTTATTGCCTCCTTTGTGTTCCTGTTGTATAATTTTTATGAGAAGTATTTTCATAACAACATAGGCATTATTCTGTGGGAAGGATAATTTAACTGCCTTATTTTTATACTGCAGAAAATTATGACTACCTTGTATTCCATAGGTGCAGGTGAAGGTGATTTGCAGACAACTGGTAATTCCTAACAGAATTCAGGATATAAAATCTGGAATAAAATAAGCATTATTATTTTTTAAAGGTGTGTGGGAGTTTATAGGTAGGTGGTCAGCGTGCATGCCAAAGAAAGAGATGAAAATATTTGCCAATACAGTAGAGTCTCACTTATCCAACATAAACGGGCCGGCAGAATGTTGGATAAGCGAATATGTTGGATAATAAGGAGAGGTTAAGAAAAAGCCTATTAAACATCAAAATAGGTTATGATTTTACAAAGTAAGCACCAAAACATCATGTTATACAACAAATTTGACAGAAAAAGTAGTTCATTACGCATTAATTCTATGTAGTAATTATTGTATTTACGAATTTAGCACCAAAATATCATGATATTTTGAAAACATTGACTACAAAAATGCGTTGGATAATCCAGAACGTTGGATAAGTGAGACTCTACTGTACTGCATTTCTAATTAAGCAATAGGCATTTTATTTTAAAGCTAAACTAGCTTTTGTTCACAAATCCAGATACATAATAACAATAATAATAATAATAATAATAATAATAATAATAATAATACATCACACAGTCCTAGACACTTGGGAAGTGTTTGACTTGTGATACGAAATCCAGCATATCTATCTTGTTTGCTGTGTCATAATAAAATAATAATAACAATAACAATAATAATAACAACTACTACTACTACTACTACTTATGGAGCCTCCAGTGGCACAGTGGGTTAAACCGCTGAGCACAGACTCTGAGGGTTGGTGCTCATCTCCATTTCTATGCCACAGAACTGGCATTGTCCATAGACACCTCCAAGGTCATGTGGCCGGCATGATTGCATGAAGTGCCATTACCTTCCTGCGGAACGGTACCTATTGATCTACTCACATTTGCATGCTTTTGAGCTGGTAGGTTGACAGAAACTGGGGCTAACAGCAGGAGCTCACTCCACTCCCGAGGTTCAAACTGCCGAGTTTTTGGTGAGCAAATTCAGCAGCTCAATAGTTTAACCCACTTTGCCACCGGGGCTCTCCGTGGTAAAAAAAAACAAATGATTAATTGGTACTTCTGCCAGAAATCACAGAAGTGGCTGAATTGAGTCAGTTTGGTTGCAACTGCAATGTGACATGATCTCTGATTAAATAACAATTGCTTCTGGATGGCCCCTGAGTTTTCATGAATAGTTTCATGAAAATGGACTCTGGGAGAAAGTTGTGCAAAAACAATGACTAGGTTATTTTAAAAATCCAAATGATGAACATACCTAGAACACCATTAAACCCATTATTAAAAAATGGAAAAAAATATGTTGTGACTTTGCTTGGAAAACTCACTGACTGCATAACATGGGCTTTAGTCCAGTAAACAATCAAGAGGTTGATGCTATCTCAGAAAAAGCTGGAGAGATCTGCCATTGAGATGGGAAGAACTATTGATGGAACAAATAACTCCCAGACACTCCACAAAGAGGGGCTTTAATGGAAAATAGTAAGAAGAAATTCATTGCTTTTTATTTATTTTTTTAAAATCCTATTTAAAAGAGTTTCCACAGTGTTATAGAAATACAGCTTTGTCAATTATTACTTTTACTTATTCAAATCTCACCCATTGCATATCATTATGATAATGTATTTAATAATTATCCATCCAAAGTCTTAATTGAAAGTTTCAATTTACTTTTACTCGTGAAGCTGATAAATGGTTTCCATGTATTATCAAAAGTGGAAACGATGTGATTCAAAAGTGATCCAGAAGAGTTTTATTCTAGCAGTGCAAACGCCATGAATACCAGAAGGATCATTTCCCATTGCCTGGACTCCAGCCAGCTAGCGATTTCTCAGTCAAGTGCAGGAAGCTTGTGGGAGACAGAAAGATGGATTACATATGCAGAGAGTTTTGTGCAGCCCCACGGGGAGCCTTTTAAGCCACAGAAGGAGTCTAAAAGCATTTTGCGTTCAACACACTAATGTCTTCAGGAAGATTCCGTATTCCACTGAAGGATACATTTATACTGATTCTTTAAGGGAAAGGGTGTGGCAGGATGAGCCATATTTACAACTAAGATGAGTGCTTCAGAATTTAATCATGTCACATGTAAACAACAGGAATAACAAAATCAACCAACATCCATGTTCTCAGAGAGTAGATCAGTTTTTTAAAAATATGGACAACTCTTTCTCACATAGAACTGCTGCATATATGCATGGCTAACTTAGTCATATATAAAACAAGGGCATGTTTGGGAACCAAAATACTTACAGTCCCCGAGTTACAAACATTCAACTTACAAACAATTCATTGTTAAGAACAGGGGTGAGACAACAGGAAGTGAGAGAAAGATACCCCCAGGGAGAGAAATTTGTCATGGTTTGCAAAGGCACTGTGCTGTGTGTGTTAACTGGAAGATGAAGTGCATGAAACCGACTGACTAAGACTGACTAAGACTAAGGTCTTTACATGGGGATTGATTTGATACTGTTTCTGTTCTGCTGCTGCAGAACCAGTTTGGACAAGTATTTCAATGCTGACTGAGTACTGCTGGTGAAGAGAGCAGTATACTCAGAGAGGCCTTGCTATTTTGAGGCCTGTTTGCTGCTGAGAAAAGAGGGAGAAGAACCAGGACTGTATACTGATTTGTGGACTGAGAATGGACGGTTTATGACTGTGGATTTCTGTAAGCAATCAGAGGGATCATTGTAAATATAACTGTGTTTTCTTGATCTCTTTGAATTAGTAAAGTTCCTGTATTTTTGTTCTGCAAACCTGAGTGGCATGTTATTGTTCTGCATGTGACTCTGGATCGCAGGCACACATAAGAGCTTCCATTTATCATCATCAATCCGTAATAAAATTCACTTCTGAAAGAGTTATCATGGGGAAAAGGTGTCTCAACTGAAGCTTTCTCATCAATTCTTGTTTCCTCAAGAAGTCAAATTTTTCAAATCCCAACTATCCCAAGTATAGAAAGTGAGGTGAAATCTTCTGAATGAGGACATAAGACAGCAAGACAGCATGTTGGTAGTTCTTACCTAGTTACAGCAGTTGTAAGAACCATACTGCCAGGCTTTTCAGCGTCTGTATTTATACAGTAACTATGATACATAATAAATCTTCAAACAGGCTATAAGCACACAAAGACTGAAAGAGCTCAAATTTTGTTCCTGTCTTTTACAAATACTTTTACAATTAAACTGACCTGGGGAGCTGGTCTCTTTTTGTCTGGATATACACTGCCGAATGACGCAATTTGAACTGCATTGAACTGCATTAAATAGGTGTACACTGATCACAGAATACAGTTCAAACTGTGTTGTTTGGCAGTGTAGATCCAGCCATTGTTCTGAGAGATATTATTCTGGGATAAATAAATTGTGTGTGGATTGCTAAAATGAAATCAGAAAGAACAGGAACAAAATCTGGGACTTTGTAGTCTTTTAAAACTGTTCTGAAAACACCAACGATTTCAGTAAAATAAACATACCAGATTGAAAAACATTTTCTCTGACAGTAACTGATAGATTAAAATACATTCTCACATCACAATAAGAACAAATATTACCGACAAGAAAATCCTTAAAAACTGGAACAAATTTGAAGAGTATGTTTTCTAAAGATGTTCTCTGCCGACAGCATTTGTTTGTTTGTTTTAGGGTGAAAGCAAGATCCAAGGTATTCTGTATAACCACTCTATGTAACACTGATGAGATGAAGAGGACGTTTGAGTGGGAACTGAGGAAAATCAGAATGAAGTTTCATTCTCTTCATGAAAGAAACCTTGGCAATATTCCTGCTGTGCACTCAAGAAGTTTTAAAGTCACAAGCTCTTTGAAACTCTTGGTGGTTTAATCTATTCACTGAGCAATCAGTAATGTTTTTAATGTATTCAAACTGTCTCTGTTTATAAATGGATTGTAAAGGGAAATTAATCACAACTAGAATAAATCTACATGTTATATATTGCACAAACTTTCACCGTTTAAACTCAGTGTCTTTTATTTATTTTTATTATAGATGTCATCATATATCTGCCCCAAAGTAGAGATTTCTGCATTGATTTGAGCCTACTCTTAGGTAAGTAAGTAAAGGTTTGTAGCAAGGTTTGTTGTTATTTTAGCCAAAATTAATGTGATTAACAAATAATATAAACCGATTTTAGGGGGGGGGGTTGTAGGAGAGAATTTCTAGAGCTTCAATTTAGGATCTGTCTTCAATGGACAAAAGGATTTTGTGTAAATCCCTCTTTCCCTTTCAAGAGATTCCTTGCTTCCCATCTCAGCTGATCCTATTCAGCATCATTTCCCAGTGTGTTTTCAAAGGGCTTCAGGGCTTGCTGTTGAAAGGATGAGTGAGAAAGT
Organism: Anolis carolinensis; assembly: GCF_035594765.1. Lineage (NCBI taxonomy): Eukaryota > Metazoa > Chordata > Lepidosauria > Squamata > Anolidae > Anolis > Anolis carolinensis. Next base: position 71,294,903 of record NC_085846.1, read on the forward strand.
GCATTTCAGCCAATCCAGTTGTATATGCCAAAATCTGGATCCAATCCTGCATGTGGATGTAAGATAGAAAAAGAGAGATTGAAAGGTCCATACTAAGTGCCAAAGAATTCATTTATTAATCACAGGTTTACAAACAATATATCAAATGGGTTGCTGTGAGTTTTTCGGGCTGTATGGCCATGTTCCAGAAGCATTCTCTTCTGACATTTCATGCATGTCTATGGCAGGCATCCTCAGCAGTTGTGAGATCTGTTTGAAACTAGGCAAATGGGGTTTATATATCTGTGGAATGCCCAGGGTGGGAGAAAGAACTCTTGTCTGTTTGAGGCAAGTGTGAATGTTGCAATTGATTAGCATTTAATAGCCTTGTGGCTTCAAAGCCTGGTTGTTTCCTGCCTGGGGGAATCTTTTGTTGGGAGGTGTTAGCTGGCCCTGATTGTTTCATGTCTGAGAGTCATTCTTTATTTACTATCCTGATTTTAGAGTTTTTTTTAATAATACTGGCAGTCAGATTTCATTCATTTTCATGGTTTCCTCCTTTCTGTTGAAATTATCCACATGCTACTCACATGCTCTGAGTAGTCTGACATGATAGTTGTTAGAGTGGTCCAGCATTTTTGTGTTCCCCAATAATATGCTGTGTCCAGGTTGGTTTATCAAGTGCTCTGCTATGGCTGACTTCTCTGGTTGAGTTATTCTGCAGTGCCTTTCACGTTCCTTAATTCATGTCTGGACAATGCTGCGTTTGGTGGTCCCGAAGTAGACTTGTCCACGGCTGCATGGTATACTGTAGACTTCTGCAGAGGCGAGAGGATCCCTCTTGTCCTTTGCTGAATGTAGCATTTGTTGAATTCAAATATGAATATCCGTGAACCCTATATTTTGACTATACTTTAATTGGAAGCATCCCATAGATGTATACTGGAGGGTATAGGGAGGCTCATAAACACATCAGGAATGGGACTATTCGTTTTCTGAACATAGTTTAGTAAAATACGTGAATTTCGAAATTCATACATGTAATTAATTGTATACAGTAGGTGGTTAGATTAAATAAGCAGAAATCCCCCAATATTAGGGTCTGGATCATCCAGTAAAATGATTGGCAGTAGATTCAGGACAAAGAAGGTTCATTTTCTCTTGATGTGTAAGTTATGGCAATTTGTAGAATTTGCAGCCACAGAATGTAATGCAATAACACTAACCTATATGCCTTCAGAATAGTGTATATTTATGTATGGGTATGTGGAATCTCCACAATCAGAAACATATGAATTTGGAGTCAAGCCACTTGTCCATATAGCTCAATAGTGTCTGCCTTAATTTGCTATGACTTTCCAGTATCTCAGGCAGATGTCTGTGCTATCACTTGTTACTTGATTACTTGATTGGAAGTGCCAGATATTGTGCCTCAGACATATAACACATGAATTGTGGTCCTTTTCTAAACACGTGGGAATTTTCTTAGAGGGTCTGTAGATAGTTTGTAGGTTGTGTTTCTTCATCAGCTTCCCTATGCAGTCAGTGGTTCCCTTGATGTATGGTAAGAACACTTTTCCTCTGGGTGGATCTTTGTCTTTACTCTCGTGATTTGTTCTTGGTCTTGCAGCTCTTCTGATATCCGAGGTGGAGTATCCATTGGCCTGTAAAGCCCAGTTTAGGTGGTTCAGTTCACCTTTGAAAACACAATATATCATTTTTTCTGGTTTTGGTGGACAAAATAGTATAAATTTGATATATGTATGCTAGTGATACTGTTTATTTATAAAGAGTGAGAAGTAGAAGTCTGAGAGCTTCTAGAACAGGTGTTTCCTGCTCAAACAGGAATGGGTAAAGACCACCAATCTAATTTTCAAACTTTATAACCTAAGGGTGATATTCTGTCCTTTTTCTTGCCATCTGCACTAAAACATAGTTGAAGCAAAGCTGTATTACACTTCCTCCTCCAGAGTATGTCCAAGTGTTTGCATTCCTGCACAAATGAAATGTGTTAATGGCAGCCTTCCGGCAAAGCAAATGCCGATGCTGTGCCCTTCAAAGGGTTTGTGAGTGATCCTTACCCTGCTGTCTTCATCCTTAATTGGCCTCCTCTGTGGGGAGCAATTAAAAATAAATGGTCGCTTGCTGCGCTGCTGGGAGGGATGTTCTGCATCTCTGAACATGAACATCCTTACATGGTCCAGCATCCATGTCAGAGATAGGCAAAAGCAGAAGAAGCATTATATTAAACAACTGTAGAAGAAAGCAACCAACTCAAATCACGGTAGTGGTCTGAAACAAAACTAAAGACATTCAAAAATTGAGTTTGTAATACAGTATGATCTGCATAACTACAAAACCAATATACATAGTTTCACTTATTCATTTAGAGTCTCCTGTACAACTTGCACACGCTTCTTGGGACTTCCATCATTCTTTCAATCGAAAATAAGCTTGATTAGTATCTGTGGGTTAAAAAAAACCCATGTTTTTCTTGTTTAGCTCTGCCTTCACTCCTCACCTCTTTTTCCTCTGTGACAAAATTTAAGTTCTAATCCTCAGGAGCGAAACCTGCCCTCTTGATTTTGTACATAAAGTGCTACTCATAGATACAACACTGAAATTTAAATGTTTTAAATGCTAGGAACTTCATGGAAAGAGTGGCTACAGAAATTGGAGGAAGTTGCGTGTGCTGCACCTTGCTGAAAAGGTACTGGTATCAGAGTTATTAAGATCATGGCTTAAAACCCTGAAAGGTTGCCAATTCAAATTTTGGTTTGGCTATGAACTCAGTGATAATTAAAGAAAGCAGCGTCATTGTGAAATACTTTCTAATTATCTGTAAAATACAGATAACACTCAAAGTATGTTATAAAAGCAAATCTGATCAACCTGATGTCATCCATCGTATTTTCAGCTTCTATGTTCCCTCACCTTTGGCTATGCAAGTCAGGACAGAATGAAATGGCCATATATCCCAGGATCTGATCCCAGATTATCCTCTTATCCCTGATTATCTGGCAGTAGAGACTAATATAATCCAGTTTAAAGCAGATAATATGTGATCAAATCCTGGAATATAGGACAGTGTTGAAAGGGCCTAAAAGGCCACCCTTGTGAACTCTGAAATAATAATGCTGAATATTTAGTACTTATGTATTAGTACCTCTCTGAAATTTTTATTTGGTATCCAAGTGGCTAAAATGGGACAAGAGCTGATTATTCTTTAAGATGTGGGATGAAATTACACTGAAGAAATATGAAACACTTTTCCATTTTTGTTGGCTTTGCTCTCTGGAACAATGGTCAACTTAGTGCATTCAAGTGATTTGTGAAAGACCCATTGGTTACTTTATAGTTATTCAAGGTTTGTAGCAGTTCTAAGCATTGCCTCAATTACAAATGCAAACAGCAACGGAAGTGAATAATTGTGTGTTTTTATGTGCCTTCAAGTCACTTGTCAACTTATGGTGACCCCATGAATTTTTCAGTGGGTTTTCTTCAACAAGGAATACCAAGCCCCTTCTACACTACTATATACAATCCAGATTATTTGCTTTGAACTGGATTATATGGCGGTGTAGACTCATATAATCTAGTTCAAAGCAGATAATGTGGATTATCTGCTTTGATAATCTGGATTATATGGCAGTGTAGAAGAGGTCTCAGAGATAACGGCTAATTCCTGCCTTGTATAGCTATTATTCCACAGAACAATTGCTGCAACAAAAATGTGGAAACTTCAAAAAATATTTTTGAAGATTTAAAACTGGAATGCCAATGAAATCCTTGTTTGCCTAGAATATTGTGTTCAGTTCTGGGCCCTAGAATTTAAGGAGAATATTGAGCAGCTAGAAAGTGTCCAGAGAAGGGAGACCAAGGCCCCTTCCAGACAGCTGTATAAAATCCACATTGAACTGGACTATATGGCAGTGTGGACTTAAATAACCCACTTCAAAGCAGATATTGTGGATTATCTACCTTGACAATGTTATATGGCTGTGTGGAAGGCCCCCAAAATGATCAAAGGTTTGAAAACCAAGCCCTTTAAGGCTGAAAAAGGATATCACATGGAGGGGGGTATTTTTTGCTGCAGGAAAAGAGATTCCACTTAATGTTAGGAAGACCTTCCTGATGGTAGGGGCTGTTTGGCATTGGAATATGTGGCCTTGAAGCAAGGTTAAGTCTCCTTCTCTTGGTTTTTTTTTTTTTAAAGAAGCTATATGGCCATCTGTTGGGAGTGCTTTGATTGTGTGTTCCTGCATGGCAGAAAGTTGGACTGAATTGCCCATATGGTCTCTTCCAGCTCTATGATTCAACCTTATTTCCACTTCTTTGATTGATAAAATTCACCATAAATTCTGATGAGAAGCAATTGGAACATGATGTCGAGGCAGAAGGTGCTACAAGATCTTTTAAGACATTATGGAATAAACTATTTTTGTATCAAGGTGCCCTATAATAAAGATAAAGAGAATGGAGGATTGAGTGTGTTCTGGTTATTTATTAGCTTTTTTTAAAAGATGTTGTACATCTGCTGTCAGGAAAAAATATTTTCAAATTATACTACAGTACTTATAAACGCAGTATGTGCATAGAGAAACACTGTTTGAGTGGATGAGGGCTTTTAATGTATACATCATGAGATTCCGACACACCTAAAGAGATTATTGAAGGCCCTTTGCTTAGAAATGCCCCTCGCCCACATCATATTGTAAAATTTCCAACCACCCTTCCATATTCTGATTTCAGAAACAATTTGAAGCCACGTAACAGCCATCAATACAATAAGAGACACCCACTTGTAACTTAAAATCTGTAAATCTAAGGAACCTGTCAAAGTGTTTATTTTGAGTAATAAACTGGCTGAGAGTTGAACAAATTGAAACTTAATCCAGAGAAGGAGACAGAGAGAAATGCTGAGCTTGGAGACTTAAATTCAGTTCACCTGTACTACTACATTGAGTCCAGAACTTGGAATCTCAGGTTTTGACAATGGAGAGAGTAGTATGTTTGCACAGCTAAAACTACTGTTATGTTCATTGTGGCTGTTCCCGAAAATAGCATATCTGGTCTTCTTGTCATATGCCTTTGTTATACTCCATTGGGACAATATTAGGTGGTCTGGAAGGCTGCAACCAAATAGATTACTGTCGAAGGCATTTGGATTTATGATTACTAGAATTTGGAGTTATAATTACTTACGATAATGGTTAATTAGGTAAATGGCTACAAAGTATACCAGTGCAGCACCATCTACTGGTAGACTAATCTAAATACAGTAGAGTCTCACTTATCCAACATAAACGGCTGGCAGAACATTGGATAAGCGAAAATGTTGGATAATAAAGAGGGATTAAGGAAAAACCTATTAAACATCAAATTACGTTATGATTTTACCAATTAAGCACCAAAACATCATGTTTTACAACAAATCAACAGGAAAAGGCAGTTCAATACACAGTAACGTTATGTAGTAATCACTGTATTTACGAATTTAGCACCAAAACATTGCAATGTATTGATAACATTAACTACAAAACTTTGGCTACTAACAAATTGACTACAAATAAAGATAGAAATGCGTAAAATGAACTTACAGTAACAACATTGTCGGAAATTCAATCCGTAAAAAGTTCAATCCTTGCTGCCTAGAGAAATAGCTGTGGATCCAAGTGGGAGACAGACTTTGTTGGATAATCCAGAACGCTGGCTAAGCGAATGTTGGATAAGTGAGACTCTACTGTATTTTGAACAATAGTTCCATGTTAAGGAATCTATTATCCACCTTGAGCTGCAGGGAGAAGTGAGTAATAAATTATTATTATTATTATTATTATTATTATTATTATTATTATTATTATTATTAATAGAGTGATTTAAATGTTATAGATATTCAGTAAAGCTAATACTCAGTAAAGCATAATGTCAGGGAAAAATCTTTTTTTCCTCTGACATTAAGCCTAGTTGTGTCTGACTCTGGAGCTTTGTGTTCAGCTCCATTTCTAAGCCAAAGAGCCAGTGCTGTCCGTAGACACCTCCAAGATCATGTGGCCAGTATAACTGCATGGAGCACCGTTACCTTCCTGCTGGAGCGATACCTATTGATCTACTCACATTTGAATGTTTTTGAACAGCTAGGTTGGCAGAATCTGGGGCTAACAGCGGGAGCTCACCCCGCTCCCAGGATTCGGTCCGCCAACCTTTTGGTCAGCAAATTCAGCATCTCAGCGGTTTAATCAGCTGCGCCACCAGGGGCTCCCCATGGTAAATAAACAAATGGGAAATTGGTGCTACGGGAGGCTTTTCAGTACTCTTTATTAATCCAAAGATTGCAATCATTCAGACATTTATGGACAAATAACAAATAGAGGCCTTATGAGCCTTGTTTTTAAGATGATAATCTTCTGCATGCAGCTACACACTGCAAATTTTAATACATCATGAAACATTTCATCTTATAGCTAACTCATGCCTTCCAAGAAATAAAGTTTCGAGAAACAAAAACCCAAACTAAAATTGTCTGATGAAAGGACAGAAAAAATTAATGGTTATGTTAGCGAGTTAGACTGTCAGGGTAATTCTACTCGGGGCATTTTAATGGAAAGGCATAATTTAACTAAGGCCCCTTCTACACAGCTGTTTAAAATCCATATTACAGTAGAGTCTCACTTATCCAACATAAACGGGCCGGCAGAACGTTGTATGAGCGAATATGTTGGATAATAAGGAGGGATTAAAGAAAATCCTATTAAACATCAAATTAGGTTATGATTTTACAAATTAAGCACCAAAACATCATGCTTTACAACAAATTTGATAGAAAAAGTAGTTCAATACGAAATAATGCTGTGTAATAATCACTGCATTTACGAATTTAGCACCAAAATATCACGATTTATTGAAAACATTGACTACAAAAATGTGTTGGATAATCCAGAACGTTGGATAAGCGAGGCTTGGATAAGTGAGACTCTACTGTAATGCAATTCAATTTAATGTGTTGTTGAAGGCTTTCATGGCCGGAATCACTGGGTTGCTGAGTTTTCCAGGCTGTATGGCCATGTTCCAGATGCATTCTCTCCTGATGTTTTGCCCACATCTATGGCAGGCATCTTCAGAGGTTGTGTGGTCTGTTGGAAAACTAGGCACTTGGGGTTTATATATCTGTTGAATGTCCAGGATGGGAGAAAGAACTCTTGTCTGCTTGAGGCAATTGACCACCTTGATTAGCATTCAATGGCCTTGGAGCTTCAAAGCCTAGCTGCTTCCTGCCTGGGGGGATCCTTTGTTGGGAGGTGCTAGGTGGCCCTGATTGTTTCTTATCTGGAATTCCCGTTCTCTGAGTGTTGTTCTTTATTCACTGTCCTGGTTTTAGAGTGTTTTTAAATACAGTAGAGTCTCACTTATCCAACATAAATGGGCAGGCAGAATGTTGGATAAGCAAATATGTTGGATAATAAGGAGGCATTAAGGAAAAGCCTATTAAACATCAAATTAGGCTATGATTTTACAAATGAAGCACCAAAACATCATGTTAGACAACAAATTTGGTAGAAAAAGTAGTTCAATACGCAGTAATGCTTTGTAGCAATTACTGTACTTATGAATTTAGCACCAAAATATCACGATATATTGAAAACATTGACTACAAAAATGCGTTGGATAAGTGAGACTCTACTGTACTGGTAACCAGATTTTGTTCTGGTTTCCTTTCTGTTGAAATTGTCCACATTTGAGGATTGCAATGGCTTCTCTGTGTAGTCTGATAATCTGATGGTTATTAGAGTGGTCCAGCATTTCAGAGTTCTCAAATAATATACTGTGTTCAGGTTAGTTCAAGTGCTCTGCTATGGCTGACTTCTCTGGTTGAATTAGTTGGCAGTGCCTTTCATGTTCCTTGATTTGTGTTTTGTGATTCCTATGTAGACTTGTCCACAGCTGCAATTTAGTTCAAACAGCATTACATGGTAAGTGTAGACTAGACCTGGGCAAACTTGGGCCCTGCCGGCTGTTAGGAATTGTAGGAGTTGAAGTCCAAAACACCTGGAGGGCCCAAGTTTGCCCAGGCCACCACACAACCCTATATTCCAGAATATCAAAGCAGAAAATCCCACATTATCTGAGTGTGGACTCAGATAACCCAATTCAAAGCAGATGTTGTGGGATTTTCTGCCTTGATATTCTGGGATATAGGGCAGTGTGGCCTAAGGGCCCTTCCACACAGCCCTATAACCCAGAATATCAAGGCAAAAAATCCCACAATATATGCTTTGAATTGGATTATCTGTGTCCACACTGCCATATAGTCCAGTTCAAATCAGATAATGTGGGATTTTATTCAGCTGTGTGGAAGGGGCCTCAGATAACCCAGTTCAAAGCAGATATGGTGGGATTTTCTGCCTTGATATTCTGGGTTATATAGCTGTGTGGAAGGGCCCTGATATAATATAATGCAGTTCAGGTCCAGCTTTTCCCGACAAGTAAGGAAGTGCCTATATTTTTCCAGCGAGGATGGAAAGAAAGAAAATAACTTTCTTCATAACTCCTTTTGCCTTTGTAAACCATGGGCCCAAAAGGCCTGATTCTGGGTGCAAGGCAGCTGCGCCATTTTAAAACACGCGCGCGCTCTCTCTCTCTCTCCAGGGTCCGTTTGGGATAGACCCGCCTTCTGGTAATAGTGTGAGAAGGAAACCTTTCCTTGTGGCTTAATGGCCTCTTAGGATGTATTTGAAGGAGCTAAATGGAAGAAAACTCTGGCTAAATGGTGGAGGAGGGGGAGGGAGAGAGCCTTCTCGCGTGGCACCTGCGTGGGGCGCGTCCCGCTCCCTATTTACTCCGAGGAAGGGCCGAGCCTCGCTCTGTGGAGTGAGTTCAGGAGGGAAGGAGGAGGCGGCGGCGAAGAGCGTGGCTGCCTCGGGAAGGCTTTGGTCAGGTTTCTAAGCGGCGGAAGAGGGCGAAGAAGGCAGGAGAGGGCAGCTGCGCCCATAGGGCCCGTTTGGGGCCTGCGCTTGACTCCGGCCCAGCCTAGATTTGTAGTTCGTGGGGGGTTTGTGAGGGCGGTGGGTGGCTCAGAAGCGCCCTTCCTCGCTTGCCTGCAAACGCTTCAGTATCTCACCTTTGAAGGGCTCAGGCAACGAGAAAACAAAACCACCTTGTTTGGTTTGCCTCTTTGGCGAGGCTTGAGGATCACTCACGAAGGCCTTTTCAAAATAATTAGGTTGGGGTCACTTTTTGGTTTTTTATTCCTTGGCTAGAAGAGTTAGTTTATCTCTGTCTTTTGGTTTCATGAGCCACAGGTAATTCTGAACTCCTCAAGGACGTTTGTAGTTTATTTTACAGTTTAAAACCAATCACTTTGGAGTCTCCCTTAAGGGGAAATTTAGGAGACTTCTTGATTTCTATTGAACTAGGAAGAGTTGGTTTGCATCTGCCTAGGTCTCATAAACTAAAGGTAATCTTGAGCTTCTATTGCAGTGGTTCCAAACTTTTCAGCCTCCAGGTGTTTTGGATTCCAATTCCCAGAAATCTCAGCTGTTAGGAACTGTGGGAGTTGAAGTCCAAAACACCTGGAGGCCCAAAGGTTGGAAACTACTGTTCTAGAGGAAGTTTGCCGTTTATTTCATGGTTTAAAAATCATTGGAGTCTCCAATAAGGCAAAAAGACTTCTTGATTTATTGTTTAGCTGGTTTATATATCTCTTAATTAGTAAAGCATAGGTAATCCCGAACTTCTAAGTTCTGGTCCATTTCATGGTTTAAAATTGTGTCTGTAGGAAAAGCTAATTGCTTTGAAAAAGGTGCCTCGGGATTGTATGGAAAGGCTGGAAAAATCAGAGGAAGCCCACATTATTTTGTTTTGTTGCCAGTAATAATGTTGAAAACCATATTGTAGTAATGAAGTTAGAAGAAGTTTTGATGGAAGGGAATAAATCAAAGAAAGCTGCTCAGATTAAGCAGGGAGAGCAGCCGCATCTTGCATGTAGAATTCGTTTGCAAAATAAATCAGCAACACAGGACAGAAAGAATAGAGTTACCACCTCAAGGCAATGTCACAAGAAAGACATAGCCCCAGGGAAAAATATAAATTGCTTGCCAGAAGCTGGACAAAAAAACCCAGACTGCATGCAGAGTGCAAAAAAGCATAGATGTTCCTTAATAAAATTGGGGGTTCAGGAGAAAGTTAAAAATATATCCAGCAGCTCTGATTTGAAACGGGGGACTCTGAAGAAAACGTGGAATTTTAGATCAAGGACTAAACTAATTCAGTTTGAGCAGAAGACGTGTGGGAATCATGTTGAAGGACAAAGAACAAAGAGGAGATCCCTCTCTCTCTTAGAACATAGAGTGCAGAACATAAACCTTTCGAAGTATAGGGAAAGAAAGGGTGCTCTTAGTTGCTGCAAATCACAGCTACATAGCCCTGAGAATCTTAGGGGGGATGTGGAGGAAAGGAGGCCATCTTCTATCACACACATTTCAAGTGGTAATCATAAGGAAGAAAGAGAGCTTATAGCAAAGAGCTCCAGGTCGAGATTAGTTAAGTCAAAGAAACCAGAGATAAAAACAAAGAATTCTGTGGCAGTGACTACGTCAAAAATGCCAGACGGTGTAGAAGCTCAAGAACAAAATAAACCCTGCTTCTTGAAGTGTGCTTCAAATGGTGAAGACACTGAAAAGTTCGAAGGTACTACAGAAGAAGGAATCCATATGACAGTAACTCAAGCTTTTTTGAAATCAAATATGTGTAAAAATGATGGTAAGAAATTAAACTGGAAACCCCCAAAAATTTCTTACTGAGATTCCAGAGTGTAGGCAGCTGGTCTTAAAAAGAATGATTACTGCACAAATGGTAGATAGTATATCTACAAATGATCTCTCTGATACTAGAACAGTGGGCAGTAGAAAGAAACAGGAAAATGGAAAATATGAAGTTATGACTTCAGCTGAAATTTAAAAAAATCAAAACATCTAGTAGAGAGCATATTTCCTCTTTTTCTATATTTTTTTGGATAATTTTACTCTTGGGATTCTGTTTTTCTCTTTCTTGCCTGTGAATCAAACTATCGTATCTTCCTGCTTTATTAGGTGTAATACAAAAACCTAACCAAATTCTCATATTTTAATATACAAACTACATTAACAAGAACCTGTTTTACTCATGTGAACTGGGATAATCAAATAATTATACTTTATATTTTGGGCTATTTTACTATCCAGCTTAGAATTCTAACAGGTATAGTAGAACAAAAATGTCCCACAAACAGAGATGTGTCCCCCCCCCAAAAAAAACACACAAAAAAACCCAGAGCCAGAAAACCCAATGAACCAATGGTAAAGTGAGTTATAGTTAACATACTTTTAAGAAACCCACACAATTACTATGTCACGTGGTATTTTTTTCTTTCCCAAATGTGACAGTTCTGTAACAAAAATGCATTTGAGAGAAAAAGGTCCAATTCCAGTACATAGAGGAGTAGGCAGGATGAAAGTCTTAGAACATCACAAAGGAAAGTTCCTGCAAGAGACTGAAATGTCATGTTTTAAAAGTAATTTCTTCAACAGAATTGAAAACCATATGTTAGGAAACACTGCTTCTTGTGTTTACAGTGTTTTTCAAGATACTACATTTGTCTGTTTAAATTTTGACTTGGAAAACAAATATCACAGAGTTAGTTCATTCTGAAAAGCTATTGAAAGCTATTGATTAGCTATTGATTGATTTCATTTTCAAATGTTTAGTTAGATATTTGTAATAAGATAGCAAGGAATGTGTAATACATCCCTTCCTGTTAAAAGAAACAGGTGTGTTCAAAACCACGTAGTATCACTGAAGGTAGCATAGTCAGAACTGTCTTGGCTGATCTTGAGTATAATGTAACAATGATTTGTGTTCTGATTCATTCATTGTTTGAATTTTTGTGTGTGTGGCATTTTTGTTAAGGTGCTATATGGATGTTCTAACTCATGCTAGAATTAACAGTCTAAAGAGCATCATTTAAAAACAAATGTGTAACATTTGATGTACTAAGTAGCACCAACCATAGTGGATCAGAACCACTACATACACTAATGTATAGGTTGACCTCATGTGTAAGTTGAAGGCAGGTTTTGGGGACAAAATTGTGGATTTTGACATGACCTGTGCATACGTCAGGAGTCATTCTGTAGAGAGGAGAAAGTATCAATGCCACTTCAAGGAACCAACCTGGTGGATGCCATTTCTGCATCTATGAATTCAGAAAGGCCAAAATCAGCACCATGGTGGAGAGGGTTGGTGCTTCTTTAGGTTCTCCCAGTATGGACAAAGCTCTCATCTTTTGCCATTCAAAAGAGATGGTTCCCTTTATATATAGAGAGAGTTAACATACAGTACTTACATTGAACCATGCATAATTCAACCCAGATTTTGTAGGTTGATTTTTGACTGATTTTTTTTTAGATTTATACATGAATATATAGCCAGCATGGACAAAGTTTGGCTCTTTCCCATAATTCTTAACAGCCAGTAAGCTGGCTGGGATTTCTGGGAGTTGAAGTCCGAAACACCTGGAGGGCCGAAATTTGCCCATGCCTGGTATATAGGATTGCTGTTTCTGTTGTTCATATCATTTGCTCTGATTGCAATTGCTAGACTTGCTGTTTATAGAAACTGTTTTATACAATAAGTGTCTATAATTATTTAAGGAGAACTTATATTTTAGGCTACATTACATTTTTAAGAATTAATAATGACTGCCTTTTCTTATCAGAATTACAGAGCTCTGTGGTTTCAAACAGACAACACGGAAAGCTGACAGAGATTGATAAAGATTTGAATGTCCAGAATCTGCTAGAACTGTCTACATGTCTTCCAGTACCTAAATCAGATAAGACGGAAAACAGCGATTGTATTAACCCGTGTTTTGGAAGGGAAGTTGCAGTATATCGGGATGCTGTCTCGTCTCCTCTTAAAGATGTCAAATGTCCACAGTGTTTGGATATAAAAGTAGTTGCGGAAAAAGTGGAAAATAACACATTGGCAGTGTGCCAAGATGCAAAACGTACGTGGCTTGCTAAGCATTGTGACTTGCCAAGTAGCATAGAAAGGTTTCCAATAGTTAGATTGCTTGACTGCTGTTACATTAAGTCATTGTTAAATCCTGCTGGTGCCAAGAGCATTCAAAGCTGTAAAGTTCATTCTGGATCCTTACATGTTGCATCTAGTCAAGGAAAAGTTCTGCCTTCAGGTAGAGATATGAGACAGAATGATTTGAGCAACAGCCCTAACTTACTGCAAACTGGAAGATTTCTGCCAGAAGAAAGTATATTGGTGGGAAAAGAAATGTGCCAAAATAGTAACAGGTCATCAAGATGTCAAAATGGAAAACCGTTTGGGGAAAGGAAGCAGTGTGTAGATTTTGAACGGCCAAGCAAAAAGATAAAAATGCAAAGAAACTTAGAAAAATTAGCCATCCAGAAAGTTCTTACAAACGTGAACATGCATAGTGAATGTGGATTACAAATGGAGGATAAACTTGACACAAAAACATTTGGGGGGAAATTAAACTATAATGAAACAACTTGCTTATCTTCACTTGAACATAGAACTGATTTCCTTTTGGAACAGCCTACTCAAAAACCTCAGAATCAACTTGTTAGTTTGTCTTGTAATGAAAAAGTTAGCGAAGCACAGGCAATCACCTGTGATTCCAGTGACATTGAGAAATCTCTGGTTCTCAGAAATCAACAGAATGTTCCTGAAATAAAGGACATGGAACCACAAATTAACATTGACAAAAACAAGAAGTATGACGTTTCCTCTGTGAATGTGCTGGACAGTGAAAAAATGGTTAGTAGCAACAGTAGTATTGGTTGTAGTATAAAAGCAAAAAGGATATGCAAAGATAGAACAAGATGTAAAGCTAAGAAAAACTTGCAGGCATATAGTTGTCAAAGAGTAGTCCCAGTTTCTGGTAAAAATGTTTGGCCCCGTGAATCATGTGCCAGGACCTCTGTGTGGATTCATAAAAATCGCACATGTGACTTGGAAATAACATTACGAAGTACTGATTTATTACTTCACTCTGGGCAAGAGGAATTGCATATGCCATTGATAGATACTACCAAAACTTTGGCAGACATGGCAATGGATCATAAAGCAGAACTACCTGTAGAAAGCTGTACTTCAGGACCTGTATTTCATGTAGACAAGACTTTCTCAGCTATTGAGAATGAGAGTAGATTTTCTTCTGTGGATAAACCTAATCGGTGCCCACCTGAGGCTAAAACAAGAAAAAAACTGAAAGTGTCTTTGGATTCTTTAGCTAAAGATGTTAAAAACAAGAGAAGTATATCTAAGAGAAATAATTCCATAGGTGTACAGAATAGTGGATTTTCTAATGGAAAAAGCAAAACGAAGGAGCAGAAGACATCCATTACTAAACAAGAACTATTACTGCAAACAGTTTCAAGAAATTTATCAGACTTCAAAATTCCTTTACTCAAGAATAAAAATGAATATGGAAAATCAGACTACTGTAGATCATCAGCAAGAAATACTTGTTGTCTTTTGGACATTTTAGAAGATGCTACTATTTCTAGGAACAAAACCGGAGCTGAACAGACTTCATCTGATGAAAGTTATAAATTCCACTTCCAGTCTGAGCATATGAATGTTTCTATATCAAAGGAACATGCAAACCAATTTGACAGTAATTATCCTGAATGTCTTTATAAAGAAAATAATGAACACATGGAGACTTCCAATGAGAGTGAGCTTAAAACATCAACTTTGGATAATAATTTTCACTCTTGCAGTACTGACTTTAAAGAAATGCTAATTCGAGAAAATAAAGATGAGAGTAATAGCAATAACTTGGCACAAGTCAAAGTCAGTCATGGAGATATAATTCAGGCTTATGATGATGATGTTCTTGTGATTGATGTAATTCAGGATGATCCTGATCTATTTGGAGATATTGGTGAACAAGAAACTGCATATACAAAGGATAATTGTACCAAAACCAACTTTAACACCAACATTTTCTCAGAACAAAGGCTCAAGTCAGAACCAGAATCCCCTCAACTTCTAGAATACAGATACCTGAAAATAGGTTCTAGGTAGGCATGCTGTCTTAAAATACTTGTATAATGGGTATTTTTGTCATGCTACTTTAGATTTTGACTAGTTTTAAATAAGTTTACTTTGTGTGTTGTGTTGTACTTTTTTATTTATATATCTTGTCTTTTCCCAAAAGTTGGAACACTATGTGGATGATTTATGAGGAGTACTTAGAAGATGTGCAGTTTGAACAATCAAGAAATCTTGTTTCACAAGTGTGTTCAGTTTAGAATTGAAGTAATAGCTTGAGATTTACGATTGTTCAGTCAGTGGGAATGTTTTCCAGTAAATAGTATTCTAAGTTTTTTTCATCTTAAGCACTAAATATTAGTATTTGATATGTTTTATTGATGCCTATAGCTGTATCAAAACATTTAACAAACACATTTTACACATACAACATGCAACCCACATTATAACCAAAATTAAAATAATCAAGCTGTAACCACAAGGGGTCAAGATCCTGAACCAGATCAAATATCTGCATCACCTCTACAATTTACACCAATTGACTCCAAATACACAGTTCTCATCTGAGTTGCTTTAAATAGAAAAAGGGCCGTTTTTTATGTTGTTTTAGCATTCTGGCCGGCCAATAAAATTATAGTTTTAATATAAGGATCAGAGTTTGTCTTTTGTATAATGTGTGGCCCAAGGTATTGGTTTCCCTCTTGTACAAGTTACAACTAAACAGTACATGTGTGATATCTTCTGCCTCTGCCACTTCACAGATACAAAATCGTTCATTATGGAACTTAGTTAAACCTTCCATGTTTGACCATGTATCCAACTGTTCAAATCTGGTTCTGGTAAATAGCCTCCTGAGGTGTTTAGACTAATGTCTTTAGATATTGGGCTATTTGAAAAGTATGTTTAAAACAACCATTTCAATGAACCAGCTTTACTGAGTGTAACAATGTCTTTCTGAGCTTCTATATCCAATAGTTGTTGTGCAACAATTTTTGGATCTAGTTCTTCTAGAAGATTTGGATTTAGGATCGGAAGTCCATAACTCCTAATGTGTTTTGTCAATTGAACTAACCTGATGTTGATTTTTTGTCTGCTCTAACAGACACAGTTTTGGTAATCTGTCACTTGCCATGGCATTCCATTTTATCCAGTACCTGTATGCCCTAATTTTGGATAAATCATTAACTTTATATACTCTCAGTTCTGCTCGTACTGCAGTAGCAGAGATCCTTTTGTCCACTCCCAAAAAGCTTCTAGTGATAAGTGATAAGACAGAAATCCAGCCTATCAATGTGACCACTGAAGAAACAACACGAGGCTTGGAAGTACAGCATTGGGTTGGGGGGTGGGGGTGGGACAGAGAGAGAAAAAGCATTTTGTAAGTCTGCAGAATATTAATATTGTTGAAATATTGTTTTCTAAAAGTTCACAGCAGAACTTGAATTTAAAAATATATTCTCTATATGTACATTGTAGTGGTTTATGCCAGAGCCTTTGTAGTTTGATTTTGAGGTCCTGATAAAGACTGAGTTTTTCCTGTTGCTTTTCATCAATTCGACTGTCACCTGGTATGGCAACATCAATAATCCAAACTTTTTTCTTTTCCACAATCATGAGGTCTGGTGTATTGTGTTCCAAAACTTTGTCAGTCTGGATTCAAAACTCCCACAGTATTTTTGCGGGTTCATTTTCCACTCTCAGGGATTCGGTTCTACTAAGACATTATGAATGTCTGATATATTTGTTAACTCCTTTTCCGTTTCTGACAAAAGATAGTAGCAAAACTCTCAAGAGACAGATCCAAAGCACACCCCGTACTGGGCCAGACAGTTGTAGTTCAGTCTTTTTCTTCATTTAACCAGGGAGCTGTTTCAGGTATGTTTCTTGGGTGTCAGACCTGCTGTCACTGTCTAGGGGCAAGTTCTTCATCCCAATCTAAAATGCTACAGGTATTAGAATAATACCATAGTGTCACCTCGATTCTCAGTCCTATCAGCAGCTAGGACATACTCTACCAACAAATCTTATTGATATAAATGGAAATGTTTGTGCTCTTTTGCATCATCAAAATCTGAACATCCTTCTTCTGTGGTTGCTGATACCATTCTGCATTTCCTGGCTTTATCTTCTTTAAAGGTTTATCTGCCTGTAGTTTTGCATGAACAGCTAGTCATTCAGTCATTTCCTTCTCAAATATGGCTCAGCAACCAGCCTCTTCAAATTTGGCCACTCTCTTCTTGAATCCTGCAGTTTCTCAAGCTCTTAGTGCACCTTTATCAGTTGCTCCACAGACCCCCTCCTTGGTCGCTGCCCCTAGTTCTCTGATAGCTTATGTGCAAGTCCACTCTCTTCGTGAATCCTGCAGTTAAGAAGTTTTTCAGGCGCTTAGTGCACCTTTATCAGTTGCTCCATAGACCCCCTCCTTGGTTACTGTCCCTAGTCCTCTGATAGCTTATGTGCAAGTCCTTTGACCCACTTACATTAGTTGGCAGGCAGTTTTTTTACAGTCAAGCTGGCATTCCTTGTGGCTATTACCTTTGCAAGACGAGCATGTAAGCTCATGGCTCTTCGTTCTGACGAACTATTGCTTGTCTTTCATTGTGATAAAGTAGTCCCTTTCTTTCCAAGATGGTCTTGCATTTCAGCCAAGTCAGAAAGTTGCCTTTGCTAGTATCTACCAGTGTTTTACTCCTGGAAAGATCCCTCCTTTGTCTAGATGTGCACTGGCCAGTGTTTTGTGGGCATATGAATGAGCTAAGCAACCTTTTCTGGTCAGCTTAATGGCAAATTACAAGACAGTGGTGGCTTCTTCAAAAACTGTTATGATGATCCTCTGCCTGAATTATTTAAAGCAGTCACAGGGTTGCAGCCATCCATATTTTTCTGTTACTGTACCAAACTTCTTATTTAATTAAGTTTTAAGTGCCTAAATGTATTTTAGCTGACTATTACAGGACTGTTGGGATAGAGATTTGGGTTTATTGCGCCCTTGTATACTTGTCTTTTGTCTTTTACTGTTGATATGGTCAGAGGACTAATCAAACAAATCTATCTGTTACTGTACACTGGATTATACAGCCAGGGAAGATGCCTGGTTTGGGTGTTCAGTGTTTTCTGATGGTCTTCAGTGATCTAACCCATCAACCTCTGGTATGTTTCATAGTTTCCCTTTCATGTGAGGCACAGAGACTATGAAGAAGAAGAAGAACAATGACAACAATTTGCTTTCCTGTAACACTTTGGGGGGGGGGGTGGCATGGTCATCTGTGTCCTTACGCACCCTGCCCTACCTCTTCTCTCTCATTTTGTTAAAAGGGTTTCCAAATCGTTTAGCTTGAACTTTCTGGCAGCTGTCCTTTCTGTGCCATCAGCTTGAAAGATGAATGTATCCAAGCTGATTTACAGTTCTGGAAAGGCTGCTATTTCAATTAGACTCCGAGATAACAGAGTGGACCCTTGATATTCAACCAGAGTTTGGTTACAGAACACCCCAAATACAAAAATCCACAGAAGCTTAAGTTCTATTGTGTACAGTGACATAGTAAAATGGTGTCCCTATATAAAATGGAAAAATAAATGTTTGCATTTGGGATTTTTTTTTCTTTTAATACTTTCATACGGTGTATAGTGGGATCCATGGATTCTGAATCCATGGACTAATTGTGTACCCTATTCCCTTAGGCACTTGAATTTGAAGCTGTTACATTGTATTTTTAACTGTAAACTGATGTCCTTTGATGTTTTAACTGTTGATTTTATGATATTGTATGATTGTATTGGGCTTGCCCTTGTGTGAGCCGCTCTGAGTCCCTGTTGGGGAGATGGAGCCAGCATACAAAAATAAAACTATTATTATTATTATTATTATTATTATGTCCTAAAGAAGAAAAAATATCAGAACGAGTCAGAAGAAAAATTGCCCAAGATAATCCTGGTACAGAACAATTTAAAACTGTACTTTTAAGGTAACAAATATGTTTCTGCTAACTTGTGTGTTTTTATTTTAGAAAACCTTTTTTCACTTGAATGTTATACAATCTGTTTCTTATAGAGAGAGTCCTGTTCAGGATTATGAAAGATTGGAGTCAATTGCTGATCTATCAGCAGAAGGTAAGAATAGGAACTGACATGCGTAATCTAAACTTTCTATGTTTTTACTTTTATAGCTATCTGTGTTTTGGTGACCTAATTGCCTATATTACCCAAAACCATATTTTGTAGAGTTTTGTGTGCAATGGTAGAAAGGAAGGAGGCAAATTGACTTGTTCAGCTATGACTAATATTATGCTTTATGTCTTGTTTGGGTTAGGTTGTGAGACTTGGTTGATTATCCTGATTCTATTCGAGTTTTAGTTTGAATCCTTTTACAATACCAGGGATTAACAGCTGCTCTGAAAACACTAGCATGCATTCCTTGGGAATACATAGACACGTGTTTTCACGGGAGGGGATTTTTCCCCTCCTGAAAAACAAACAAAAATAACAGACCTGATAGTTGTTTTTGTCAAGACTTGCAGGCCAATGAAACAGGGATTCATTTGTCATTTGTGTGGCCCATTATAAAATAGGTTCCTCATTTACATATAATGTGAAAATTATAGTGTGTGATCACCCAATTACTTGTGCAGAATTATCTTCTGTCAAGGAGTGATTGCCCTGCATAACTGTTTGATATTTAACACACAAGATTTCTTGTACAATACTGTCACTTTCTGAATGCAATGATATACTTAATTTTTCAGTTAAAATAGTCTATTCTTAATTCCACAATTATTCAATTAAACATGTTGCATTCTTTTTCTAGTTGATGAAGTTAAATCAGAGTCAGCAAGTGAAATCAGTTCCATAGAAGGTGTAACAGTCCCAGCTTTTGAAGGTGTACAGCTGACTGTATTAGATGATGTTACAAGGAGTTGTATTACAGATGCCAAGGTACACAGTTGTATAAAAATGATGTTATAGCATGCAGAATTATAATTTATTGGAGACCGTT
This sequence comes from Anolis carolinensis, assembly GCF_035594765.1. Taxonomy (NCBI): domain Eukaryota; kingdom Metazoa; phylum Chordata; class Lepidosauria; order Squamata; family Anolidae; genus Anolis; species Anolis carolinensis. The sequence continues at coordinate 71,314,947 of NC_085846.1, forward strand.
CTCTTATATGTAATTTGTTTTACTACCAGAACAATATTATGCATGTCTGTTTTGAAGTACAGTAGAGTCTCGCTTATCCAACGTAAACGGGCTGGCAGAATGTTGGATAAGCTAATATGTTGGATAATAAGGAGAGATTAAGGAAAAGCCTATTAAACATAAAATTAGGTTATGATTTTACAAATTAAGCACCAAAACATCATGTTATACAACAAATTTTACAGAAAAAGTAGTTCAATACACAGTAATGCTATGTAGTAATTACTGTATTTACCTATTTAGCACCAAAATATCACGATGTATTGAAAACATTGACTACAAAAATGCGTTGGATAATCCAGAATGTTGGATAAGCGAGTGTTGGATAAGTGAGACTCTACTGTATTTCATATTAAGATCAGTTTCACTCAGTAAGTGTACACAAGTTTGCAATCCAAGATTACATTTCTGTAAATACAGTAGAGTCTCACTTATCCAACACTCGCTTATCCAACATTCTGGATTATCCAACGCATTTTTGGAGTCCATGTTTTCAATATATCATGATATTTTGGTGCTAAATTCATAAATACAGTAATTACTACATAGCATTATGTAGCATAGAACTACGTTTTCTGCCAAATTTGTTGTCTAACATGATGTTTTAGTGCTTCATTTGTAAAATCATAACCTAATTTGATGTTTAATAGGCTTTTCCTTAATGCCTCCTTATTATCCAACATATTTGCTTATCCAACATTCTGCCAGCCCGTTTATGTTGGATAAGTGAGACTCTACTGTACTTGGTTGGGACTTGGAGACAATCCGTCTGAATTAATGGGGTTTACTTCTGTGCAAGAATTCTATTGGTCTTACTGGTGGCGTGAATGTACATCTGAAAGCACCAGTATGAAGATGAAAAAAGGCTATGAGTACACTGGTGTTGAGGAAAGGAATTTAAAAAGTGGAACACTAAACAAAGGAATACACAAGACTTATGGGTGGTGAAGGCAAAAGATACTTCCATTATTATGTGAGGAATTCTACAATGATGTGTTTGGCTTGGGCTAATGGAAATTGAAGTTAAATATTTATAATTTATAAAGTCTGTATTGCTGAAACATGCCTGAGCTTTGCTTTCTTGCTGGCTTCTTTATATCTGCAGTGATTAATCTTCTAGTGATAAAACTTAAGCATAGCTGCCCATGTTTGTTGTGCCTTCAGTGCTACAAAATGGAATGAACTATGTGTGTGTTAAACCTACATGAATTACTGATCATCAGTGAGAAAAGATTTTAAAAAATGATGACAGTGGTAATAGAAAAAGGCTACAACTGCATCCTTCTGATTTTTCAAATTCCTAGCTTTGTGGTATAAGGAGAATTCCTTAGAGCCAAATCATGCTGAGAGAGATGTCTTAACTAACTTTCAGTCTTGTGACACAGTTAGCTATGCCATCTCTCCCGAAGTACTTGGTTTTCAAGATATCCTGCTGAAAGGTGAGCATTTGGGCAACAAGCAGCACAAAGTTGGCAGACTTACGCTGCTATTTTCTTAATTGGATTCCAGCCTTAGGAACACTGTTTCTTTAATGCTAACATATATTTGATGGCCAGCTGTAACCTTTCATAAGGTAATCTAGCAAAAAAAAAACCCTGAATGTACTGAAATCTCAATTCAAAACTCGGAAGCCTATCTTTTGATTGAAATATTTAGCAATCAGAATGTAAACAGAGCAAAGAAACTACAACATGACAATATATAAAAGTACATATCTTATTTCAAATACAATCTAGTAAGATATATATACTCAATCCAGGGAGGTGGTGGAATCTTGTTTTTTGGTTCTTCATTAGTCCTAGAAGCCAGTAATTTGTCAACAGTCAACCCTCTTCTTCCTGAATATTTGTGAATAAGAAGAGGGTTGCAAAATGGAAGTTTCAGTTCATTTTAACTGAGTTATGATTTTCATTTTATAGTACAAATTTCCAGAGAAAATGCTTGCTGTAAAAGAAGAAAAAGCAAACATTTGGAACATTGCAAAAATGTATGTATTCAACTAGTAATGTATAAGGAATCCTAATTATATGAAGAAAGGGAAGGACAATGTTTTCTGTCATCTAAACTTTTTGTTTACTCTGGTCTAAATATCACGATTAGGTAAAAGTCAGAAAGATAAAATAAGCAACAACTTAAGATTCTCTTGATGGAGCTTCCCTCCAAAAGTGTGGCATTGCAACTAAACCTTTGTCACCTACCTAGTCTCTGGTTGATAAATGGCACCAAAAATATAGAGCATCAAGAGCCTGGAATGAGCAGTCCTTTAGACACATTGCTCCCAGCTTTTATATTATTTTAGAGTTGAAAAGTAATGTTTTGAATTTTCTCAGAAATCTGCAGAAAACTATGAAGCTATATTTAAAATGCTGAAGTATCCAATTAACTCAGCATTTTTAAGTTGCTGATTTTTAAACCAGTTAAAGTTGTTTTTATGATGTGATGGTTGTGTGATTTAGATGGAATAAGAGTGTTACTTGTTGTCTCAGCTGTGACATTTTATAGAATTGCAGCTAGTATTATATGTCAGAGAAAGCAAATTTTCCCACTGAAATGCATTGAAATGCTATTAATGCGTTCTGGCCTGCCAACCCCCCACCTCTAATTTTTTTGGTTATGTGTTTTTAAATAAGAAAATGTACTTTATAAATAACATATAATATAAATCAACTTTAAAATGGTTGAAGCACAAAGTTGTGGCAAGGAAGTACATTTGAGGCAACAAAATGTGTGTTGGCCAGTGTAACAGCCAGGCAAAATGTGCACATTCACATGGAGCAATAAAAAAGAGATCAGTTTTAAAATGATAGAAGCACAAAGTTGTGGCAAGAAGGCACAAAGTGAAGAGACAGAAGCAACATTTTCTTCCTACTGTATTCATTTCAGCCTCCCTCGCTCTCTCCCTCCCTTTCTTCATGAAGCCGAGGATACTAGGAATAAAAACTGCATGAAATCAACTAACTCAAAGTTCCTCAAAGTGAACAAGAATAAAGTGGACAGCAGTCCCTAAAGCGGACAAGAACAAATAAGACTGCAATCTCTCATAGCGGACAAGAGCATGAGGCATGGAGGCTGCTCCCTTGAAGCCATAAAGTCCTGTACTCTCATGCTAGTGCTCTCTCTGGTGCTAGTTCTCAACTCAAAACATTGCTCATATGTCAAAGCAAAACTAGGGCTGAGCCAGCTCTTAATTCAAAATGCTCTTAAGTTGGGACACTTGAGGTTCCACTGTATTACTAAATCAGGTAAACGATCTATCAAAAGTCTTGATAACCTAGATTGAGCTTCAGAGTGTTGGCCCTTTTCAATAAAAAGAAGAAACAGAAAAAGTGTCATCAGCACTCATAACACCAAATTCTTGGCGTTTCTCACCTTTTCATCTGTTTCACTATAGAAAATAACATGAAGCTTTGTGAACCCTGTAACACTTATACAATGAAACAAAGTGGATTGCTAACAAAATTATAAGGGAGCCACTGGAGCACCATTCTTCAGTGTCCACCCTAAGTTAGGTGCTCCAAAAGGATATTGGTCATGTTCCCATTAGCTTACTGGTCATTCAGCAGGCTGATGATTTCTGGGCATGAACAGAGTAAGCAAGTACTCAAAAGTGGATGCTTTTGCTGCTTTTCCTTGTGACACAAATTTTAGAAGTCAGTAATGGGCATGTGCCATAGTAGACTCCAGCATCTTCCCATAACGTGGATGTATGATTTGAGAAAATCATTATGCTCTGCTGACTAGAAACTGAAAAATGTTGTTTGATGGTACAATATAGTTTGTGCATAATATAGCAATTCTGAAAGAATATTTATAATTTTATAAAGAAAATGCTGGAGTGCTCCATTGGGAAGCAGACATTCAAAACCATGTTATGATTGCCACATTTGCCCCTAAAGAGGCTCAAAGTCAATTGTTTTAATTTGTATGGACTATCGTTTAACTTGACACAGTTACAGTTTACGTGTTCCATGCAAGTTACAATAATGTCATGGCAGCAGATCCAGGAAAGCAATTGGTGTTAGGAGCATTACGTGGGGAAATGTCTTATGCTTCCTGACAGCAACAGTTCCTCAACAGTTTTTCTCTGAAGAAAAGATTTGTCATCCCCAGTTGCAAAAAAAAGGCAGACAAAGACTTTTGATGGGAAAAGAGCTTATTCTCTCTTTTTACTAATGCTGGATGCTAAATTGCTATATTTTGCATCATAGAAATTTAGCATGACCTCCATACTAATTAATATGGATAGTTTGTACTGTTTTAACATACAGTTTGCCCCCTATTATCACCAAAGTTAGGAAATTAGTAAAACATCCAGTTGATTTAATGGGCAGCTAATAAAGCTAGCTTGCATGAGAGAAATTTTCCGTTTCTTGTCCACAGAAGCAACCAGACAAGTGTTGCCTTGTGACGGTTTCCAACTCTTGAGCCCATTGACAAGATTCTTGGATTATTGGACATAGTTCAGTGATGCCTTGTATGCTTCAGCATTCTATAACTCTTAAAAACAGGGGTGGAAAAATCTACCTGAAACACCAAGTCATAGTAAATTATACCAAATGATGACAGACAATATGAGGGGCTCTTTGTGTACTTCCATCCACTTCTCAAACAGTTTTTCATTTCCAGTTCACTTGTGCTACCTTTCTTTCTTACTACTGATTGATAAAGGCTGTATGACCCCCCCCCCCCCCCAGATGTTGGAATGGTCAGTAGTTCCAATTACAGAAAATATAATGCACTTCATATCATGTTATCAGTTTTGCCTGAGACCTTTTCTTTTGCATCATTAGTCACATTAGTGTCTTTTCCCCCTGGGAGTTTAGTGAAAATACCCAGGATTTTGAACCTGTGAGCCATGACCATCACCTGGAATTGCCACTCCCTACTGTGAAAGCAGCGGAACCCCAGTGGCACAACAAAGCAGTGGAACCATGGATGAATGGTATTGTCTTAATACTTGAGATTTATTATTTTACTTCAGCATGATTATTTCTGTACCAATATAAAAGGCTTGATTCAAGCATTGTCAGGAACATAGTAGTGTATGTGATTTTGTAAATTCAATTGAAGTGTCAAACACGATATGGGATTTTTCCTAAATGAAGGCTTTTAAAGGCAGTGAAACACATTACTGAATAAAACATAAATAATATCCTATTTTCAGTGATAGGTGTCCAAAGAATGTGACTAGTTTTGGGCATGAAATTCTGTTTTCTTCTTTGTGAGTCACATCAGTGAATCATCTGCGCCTGCACAGTGTTACATTAGGTTTTACTGGTAGCCACACACACCTCCAGTGCCATTATATATCACCTTTTCATCCTAGACCATCTAGACCAGGGGTCCCCAAACTAAGGCCCGGGGGTCTAGTTTACCTGGCCCCCGCCCTCAGTTTTATAATATAATATATTGTATATACATATAATATTGATAATAATATTATAATGTAATACAATATAACACTAATAATATTACCATATAATAATATTAATTATATATCCTATATTACATATAATATTACTAATAATATTACAGTATAGTGGTATAGTTCAGTATAGTAATATATAATGCTAATATTGTGCTATGCTAATAATATAATATATTGTATGTACATATAATTTGTAAGCCACTCTGAGTCCCCTTTGGGGTGAGAAGGGTGTGTTACAGATGTAGTAAATTAACGCAGTAAATAAATAAATAAATAAATAATACATTTTAGACTTAGGCTCGCCCAAAGTCTGAAATGACTTGAAGGCACACAACAACAACAACAACAACAACAACAACAATCCTAATTAACTTGACTATCTCATTGTCCAGAACACTTCCCATTGAAATCCCGATAAATGTATGTTGGTTAAAATTGTTTTTATTTTTATTTTCTTGTTGTTTTTGCACTACAAATAAGACATGTGCAGTGTGCATCGGAATTTGTTTGTATTTTCTTTTCAAATGATAATCCGGCCCCTCAACAGTCTGAAGGATTGTGGACCGGCCCTCGGCTTAAAAAGTTTGAGGACCCCTGATCTAGACCCTCAACTCCTTTTTATTTGCCACTGCAGCAGCATTATTAGAAATATCGGCAAGAGTTTCAGTTGTTTTTGTGGTATTGATTTTGGTTTGAATCTTACTTTGTTTCTGCTTTATCCTTTGAAATTGAGATGGAATTGCTGGCTAAACAGTGCAAACATAAGGGGGGGGGGGGGGGAAGCAGTCCGAGGAGAAAGATCAAGAGATCACAGCTTAGGAGGTTCTAGTCAGATGATTGCTTCCCAGGTGATGTCAGATGTACCCCTTTTATCCTGACAGGCTTATTTCTAATGTGTGCAGTTAGCATCTGTTTCTCAAGTATGTTCCCCACAATAGAGCAATGTGCTGCACCTGGTGACCGGAAACGCTATGATCATGTGTGACCTGGACAAACAAGGGGGTACAAGATCCAGTCTACTTGTCAAACATACCAGCACTTATGGGACTGATGCATTGACAGGAAAATCTCCATCTTAACCATCTATCTTGCCAGTGAGAAGAATATTTTGACAAATGCTCTCAGCAGGGCCTTGGATTCAAGCCTCATGTGAGCACTCCATCCTGAGGTGCTGAAACCCCAGTGGTGGATCTTTTCACATCCACAGAGAATATTCATTCAGCTCCAGGACTCGGTGCTTTGCTTGATGTCATTAGGGGAATTAATCTCCATGGTACACAGACCATTGAAAAGGCACCGTTTGCATATAAGTGAGGCAAGTTTCAAGCCTTTTTGGCTCTGCTATGTATTCTCTCTCAAGCATGTGTTCATGCTTTTCCTTTCTGACTGGTTTTTCCCTTTTGCCTCTCTGTGGCTATTTGGCTGCCACATCAACAGACTTCCATCTCTTCAGAAGGGTTTCCTGTTTCCTAGACTCTTTGGTGAAAGGTTTTTGAAGGATTTTAAAGTATTTCCAGTTGTGTTTACTATTCTTCCGTAAAACTTAGGGCTGGTATTCTCAGTTCTATAAAAAGCCTTTGAACTGATTGGCTTTCTCCTGCAACCTCTGTCTGCTTTCCTAGAAGGCTTGCATTTCTGGTTGAAGTTACATGA